>NW_028270178.1:26089271-26398219 GCF_037043375.1 Chiloscyllium plagiosum | reverse complement strand
TGAAACTATTTATATCGATATAGAAATATTGTTCTGTATTGGAACCGTTCGAGTGTATATATAAATATTAGATCACTTCATGTTTATATACTGTCGTTTATTGGAGCTGTTCTATTTATATAGCAACACTGCATTATCTCATTTTAAAGGTGTGCCTTTCTTTGTCCCATCAGTCTTAATCGGTCTGATCCTGTGGGGTGCTGCTGAGATCCCACATCACTTTGGGATCGATCTGCAGTCACAACGCCGGGCAGAGGGGCGGCGGCACAGAACAACGGCCGTCACGTGTTAACGGTTGTTAGGAATAACTATGCAGGGACACAGTCTCTGTGTATTGTTACACAGATACAGAGAGGGTTAAAGATTGTAACAGGGAGAGAATGCGATAAATAATAATGGGCAGACGATTAAATAGACAATAGGAGAGGGTTTACTAGAGAGTAATAGAGAAAAAAAGCTAAATACAGGGAAACATGGAGAGGATTAAATACAGAATAGGGAGAGCAGTCAATAGAAAGTAATGTGAGGAGAAGTTTATAGAAAATAACAGGTTGATTACTGATCAAGGGAGAAGGTTAATACAGTGAAGCTGCACAGATTACAATGAGGTCAACTGGATGGTTCTAATTTAATATGAGATCCCTGATTGGGGCTGTTAACCTGATAAATCATGGAGTCCTGGCTGTCAGATGTAAACAGGAGAGTCAGGAGTTCTGCTTTTTCGAGGAAATAGCTTTGTGCTAGCAGGGTCAGTGTCATGTACTATGCAAGTAAAAATGCAGAGTGACTTGATGACTGTTTACCAGCCTTTGTGGAATGTGACAGGATTTAATACAGAGCAAAAGGGAGAGTTTTCAATACAGGGAATTTGAGTGAGCGTTACACTGGGCAAAAGAAAAGAGAGTTAACACCGAGTAATAGAGAAAGAACGAAATGGAGAGTACTGATGACAGGGCTGAATACAGGGCAGAAAAGGGTTAAATACACTGGAAACGGAGAGGGTTCAGTACATTGTGGAGAGGATTAAAATGAGACTGACATTAAAAGTGTAAGTTAAAGAGCAATAAGGAGAAAGTTTAATATAGATTTAGAGTTAGTGATTTAATGTGTGGTTTTGAAAGATTAAATTCAATGGAGGGTAATTGTGAGAGGGCTGAAAGAAAAGTAAAAGGGTCAGGCTCAATAGAGAATAGTAGGGAGATGGTTTAATATAGGAAAAGAGAGAAATAATTAAATACATATAGTTTAATACAGATAATGATCAGGTTAAGTCAGGAGTAAAGGAGAATTAAATACCGACACGAGGATTCCTGTTTCAGTTTCACAACGCTGCTGCAGTAGACATCACCATGATCACTGCCACAAGGAATGGAAGAACAAGACGAAGACGAGAGAGAAAAGAAGGAAGAACTTGCGACAGGCCTGTTGATCAGAAGTTAACAGGCTCCGGAGACCAAATGCTGTATATCCTGCCACTGGTGCCATTCGAAAATAAAATTCACGATGAAGAGGCAAGGGAGATTGACAAGGATCCTATAGTTTCACCTGTGAAGTGAGACTAGCCAAGTTGGATATGATTTCAGACAATCTACTGATGTCAAGTTAGTGTTCTTCTCTGACCACTGCCTCCTGCTGGCCTGCAAGGGAACATGGAAACTGAAAGTGAAACTGTCAAAACCAGAAAACATGGAGGAGTTAAAAAGGGTTACACAAGTTGGAGAAACGTGAAGTCCTCCTTTGAGTCTTCATCAGACTTTTGGGAATCTGTCAAAGGGAGCATCAAGAGGATCTTTATTCTCAAAGGTGATCTATAAGTGAGAGAGAAATGGAGACTACTCGAGAAACGTTTGTAGAACTTCCTACTGTAGCAGATGGTTGGGGTTTATGTCATGGATGATCTCCAGAAGTTGAAGAGCCAGTAAGCATCACTCTCTCCAAGATAATCAGCAAATCATTTTTTGCCAGACTGCATAACATGAATTCCACAAACAGTGCGGCCCCTCAGTCATTCCATTCCTCTCTCATGGAGGTCACAGGCAACTGTACATAGGAGAGGATTTACCAACAATTATCTCTGAATACGATTAGTAAAGCCCTCGAATCCTCAGGCAACAGTAAGTTTCCACGGTTGTTAGGAATAACTATGCAGGGACACAGTCTCTGTGTATTGTTACACAGATACAGAGAGGGTTAAAGATTGTAACAGGGAGAGAATGCGATAAATAATAATGGGCAGACGATTAAATAGACAATAGGAGAGGGTTTACTAGAGAGTAATAGAGAAAAAAAGCTAAATACAGGGAAACATGGAGAGGATTAAATACAGAATAGGGAGAGCAGTCAATAGAAAGTAATGTGAGGAGAAGTTTATAGAAAATAACAGGTTGATTACTGATAACTGGCCGAGTTACAACTTGATCTGCCAGGTCCTGTTGGTGGTGTCGGACAGCCTGCTACAAAGAGGTCGCCTGTGTGATTCCATGAGGAAAGGTGCCACACCCCGCCCCGCCCCCAACTACGATCAGAATGGGGAGAGAGACGGCTGTTGACCAATTTCTTTGTAAGTACAGATTTTAAAATCATGTTATGCTCGACGCCAATACCACACACACAATCACAAAGAATAAATAATGAAAGTGAGCATCCGACTGCAACTATGTCACTGAACACATCCACGACTGAGGATCTCCTCAAATTCAAAGTGTAAATCTCCTGTACCAACTCTATCCACCCCCCCCCCCCCCCCCCCCCGCCGGATCTGTGCGGCACGTAAGGGAAGTACTTGATCCTTAAGACTTGGATTCTGAAGCACAACATCTTGATGGAGGCAGAAATTGTCTCTGTTGCTTTGCTCTTTCACTCACAGCTTTTCTATTTCCCATTGAAGTTTCATATGCATCCGCAATGAGGTTGTTCCTCGATGGTTATATCAGCTCCAATCAATACACATCGACCTCGCAGAATGAGAGTGTCCAGAAGATATATCATAGCTGACTCTCAGCGATATATGAGCTGTACAGCAGCAGAGATGGGTGATTCATTCTCTGTTCCCTGCAGTGTCCTGCACAAGTGCAGTGAAGAAACTTAAGATCGCCGACCGATGAACTGATCGAATAGTTTGAAGGGCGATGTGAAGGCGAGGCTAGGGAGGGATAAAAGTGAAGATTTGTTAACTTCCTGAAGCGGTAGTCAATGTTGTCACTAAGTCCTGTAGTGATGGAGAAATGAGTCTTTGTGTGAGGACTTGTAAAGGAGAGAAAGCAGAGAGTGGGAAAAACATTTCATTTACATGTTCTCAAGCTGGCATTGTGAATCTTTATTAGAGACGCAGTGTTTATAATCTCTATCAAAGAGCGACATGGTGAAATCGTGTATTATGCCTGCTGATAACACAAAGTTAGGTGAGACGGTAAAAGACAAGAATTACATGGGAATTTTGAAAAGAGGAAGGGCATGTTCAGTGTGAGTGAGCAAGTCATAGCCTGACCAAAATATTGTGGAGAAATGTGAGGCACCGTCCCTTCATTTCAGCCTTGCAAAGATGTAAGGCGTCAATAAACTTCTCGATGTTTTTTCCATGTTCCAAATAAAGAGACAATAAGAGGTCTTTCTTTCCATTCAATGCCGGCGATTTCCATTATTCTGTTTAAAAGATTTACTCCGCTTAGATTCTTCTGCATCCAGGAATACAACCCAGAGTTTGTGGCATTTCAGGCACTCAGAGCTGAACCCTAACTTGCCGGTTATCATTCTAGACAATCAATGATGCAGTCAAATGGACATGGACTACCCACTCTCCACTCTTTCATTGTTGCTTCCTTTCTGCAAATTCAAGCCACTACTGTTTTAACATCAAGTGACAGCAGGGGAAAAACTTAAAATTGCTGATTGACTCTTTTAGAAGCATCTGTCCTGACAAGGAATGAGGGTGGACTGTGTGTGAACCAGGGGTGGGATCGAGAAAATGTGCAAAGTGAAAAAAAGGCGGAGGTCCTGGTCCACATTGGCACCAACAATATTTGGTGATAAAATAACTCTTCAGTTATTTGTATTCTGAATTACCATTTATTTACAAATGCAGTCTTTCACAGTGGCCTCCCACTGAGTCAGGTATTCAGCATCTCAATATCGCTGACATTCACCCTTTACAATCAGCTAGGTGTCCCTGATTGGCACAAATTAACAGCCCCAATCAGGGATTTCATATCCTATAAGGTCCAGCTGGCTGACCACATGACAATTATTACCAGGAGAAAAAGCAATGAGTTTCTGTAGGTAGAAAGTAGGAAATCTGGCAAGAAATTGAAAACCTGATCCGTTGGTGACTCTGAGTGCTCATTAGTCCAAAGAACGTGTGGCTGGGAAACATTGGTTACAGGGGAAGGACTTTGGGCATTTAAATTATTGGAAGTGCTTCTGAGACTATGGTGATCTGAATATATTGCGTTCATTTTGTTTTAATTGTATGGGGATTGCTACCCAGCTGGGGAGACATGCAACTGAAGCTGAGGAATATTTAATAAGACCTGTCAGAGGGTTGGGAATCTGGAATCAAAGGAAGTTAGAAGGAAAACGAAGCTGGCCACGGGAAGTAGACAATCGGTGGGTAAAACAGAAAAGCAACAGAATCACATTCGGGATCTCTTAAGATGTTGTGCTTCTGAATCCTTGTCTTCAGGATCAAATAGTTGCTCCCCGTGCCTCAAACATTTATGTTTAGTGTTCTTACCAGCGCATTACTTGTCGAATTTCAGGGGATCCTCAATAACATATGGATTAAGTGATGCAGTTACAGTGGAAACCTAACTTTTTCCTTTATTATTTTGTCTTTATGATGATATGCGAGATATATGTTCAGAAAAAGACTGAAATACTACATCAGTATTTTGAACTGTTCACATCTGCCCAAGAAGCAAAAACCACAATGCACTAATTGATTGCAACTCCCAGCATTGTATGGACACAAAAGTAAAAATGTAAGCATGCAGAAATTTATTACATGTTCTCCAAAAGTTACGGACATAATGAGATAGTATTATGTAGCAATATTATTGTATTTGGGAACAATTATCATAAAATGCTCAAATTATTTACTACAACGAAGAATGAAGAAACATGAATTTGAAATCCAGAGCCCTGAATCGATATACAGGGAAAAACAAGGAATTGATGCATAAATGGCCAAAAAAACTGATTTAGTTCACAGGGAACAGAGTGTGGTGCTGGAAAAGCAAAACGGGTCAGCAGCATCTGAGGAGCAGTAAAATCGCAATCTCTGGCATAAGCCATTAATGCGGAAGCAGCTGATTCCTGATGAACAGCCTATGCCCAAACATACCCTCTCCTGCTGCTTGGACTCTGCCAGAATTGCTGTTTTCTGGCACCAGACTCTCAACTTGGATCTTCAACATCTGAAGTGCACACTTGCTCAGTGGATAGGCAATGGCGAAAAAGTAAGAAACATATTAATGAATCACAAGAATTATTCAATCATCTCAAGGACAATAAGTAAACAGGAAAGGTGACAATAGGCAGCGCTGCCTGATTCCAGGACAGTTCGTGAAGCTTTCTGATTCCCACCCATTTATTGAGACTGCACTAACGAAGTTGGTGCACCGCAAGCCAATCCAATTGCAGCTCTCGTCCCCAAATCCAGTTTTGTGGAGTAAGTCACACGTGTTTGTGTGTGACTTCCTGTCAAAGGGCTTCTCCCGGTCGAGGCTGATGAAGTAACCTTCCTGTCTTACTCCCCAACACATAGCAAATTGCATCACAAAGGAGCACGAGGCTCTCAGATGACATCCTTATCATACAGTACAGGTTTGATCGTGGTGATTCACAGATCCCACAGCACACCTGACCTCGTTGGCGGTTATCTCATAAAGGATTCTGTAAACAGCATTTAGCAGTGAAACAGGTCGTCAGTCAATCCTATCCCCCTTGCCATTGTAGATGAGAGGGATGATAACTTTCCTATTGGATTCACACAGACTACCTTTTTGAAGCGTCCTGCTGTCCACTTCCAGAATGTCCAGTCATGTGCCAAATATGTGCCACAGAGGTGGAAACAACTCAGGTGGTAAGACATCACTTCTGGAAATTGTACTCTTTTCTAGGATTACAGGAGCAACTGGGAGGATGTGATGTCTGTGTGTTTCGTGTCATGAAGAATGGCAAAAAATAATTTGCTGATCCTCAGTTCTGTCCGTTGGTCGCTTTGTCAGTAGAAGCCCTCTTAATCCAGACTCATCCGACAATTAGCCTCAAGGACTGACTTCACAAATAACGAAAGATTGTTTCGTCTGTTCCTTTTACCACAAGCTGTCTTAAAGGGCACAAGATATTCTCAGTAAACAGTTCCAAATTCACAGATCGAAACACATTTTAATAATAGAACACAAATGACGAAATGTCAGTGAAGGTTCTGTCACCTCTGCTGTATTGTTCACCTTCTCCTTTGAGAAGTCTCTATGCGGATATGAATAGGAAGGGTTCAGATTGAACTGGGCCAAATGGGACAATTTAACGATCAGATCGGCACGGCTGAGTTTGATTTGGTTTGAAATTATTTATTTATTGTCACATGTTCAGAAGTCTAGTGAAAAGCTTTGTTTATGAGAAATACGGGCAGATGCTATGAAACAAAAGGTCTGTCAAGGTTCTGACGAAGGGCTCCTAATGAAATGTTCATTACCTGCTCATTGGATGCTGCCTGACCAGCTGTGCATTTCCAGCACCACTCTAATCTTGACTCTAATTTCCAGCATCTATCATACCCAGTTCCACCGGGAAGTTGGCCCTGAACCTGCTGGTGTGTATGTTCAGGCTTCTGTTCCTTCTGCCTAATGGAAGAAAATGTGGGTGATTATTACCGGGGTCGGAGGAGTCTAGTGGAGTCAATCGATGGAAGTTTGGCTCAAGCAATGGCCTAGGTTGTCAGAACGTCAGACTGGGAAGAGGTAGGAAACTGATGCGATTAATGAATTGATTGAATGAACAGCAATTTCTGTTTTTGTTTATAATTAACAGCATCCGCACTTCTTTTGGTTTTGTTCAGCCCCTTCTCCAGGCTGTTATACTGGAGGAGGCCATTCAGCAGGTGGAAGCAATGACTAAGTGGAATTATCACTGGACTGTAAATCCAGAAGCCCGGTAATGTTCTGTGGACCCGGACGCAGCATTTGGTAGAATTTGCCTTCAATAAAAGTCTGGAATTAAAGAGTCTAACGATGATCGGTTGTCAATTCACTCATACCCTTTCGGGAAAAAAATTGCCACCTTTCCCTCATCAGTACGACATATGACTCCCAACCAACAACAATGTGGTTGACACTTACCTGCCCTCTAGGAAATTAGGGATTTTCAATAAATGCTGGTGCTAGCCAGCGATACACGCATCCCCTGAATGTTTAAAAACAAAAACCTTTCTTGAAACGTTAACGGAGGAATTGGGAATTGGAGGAGGCAACTTAACTCATTTTGAGATTGCAAAGGAGAATAGCAGAAGTCCATTCATTCCCTCTCATGTGAGGACAAGATCAGCAGTTGGGCATCACGTCAGTCAACACTGTTCTACTTGAACAAGCCAAGGCATGCATGAAAGGGAAGGCGTGAGGAATGGGGATTTGTGTGAGGTTTGATGACAATTGGATAAGGAATGAGGAATAGTTGGTGAGATGGAGAGAAGTGACGCTGGGAGGCAATGCAACAGGGAGTCAAGTAACTATGTCAATGGGCAGAGTTAGAGGAAGGCTCAATTTTGACTTTTGAGAATTTGAAAGTGTAAGATCATTTGTTAGTATCACATTGGAAGCCAATGTTAATTCCCCCAAAATGACAAAAGTTGGAAATCATTTCTATTACTTTGCATTTCATCCATTCTCTATTCCCCAGTATTTAATAATCTCTATTTTCCTTTGTGCAATCCATTGCCTTCCCCATTGTTTAATTCTTTCCAGATTAATCTGTCGTTCACTTTCTCTGTCTCTCTCTCTCTCTCTGTCATTTTCTCTCTATGTGTGTTTAAGCCATCATCTGTATTCCATCCCCTCTATTCACTTCTTTTATTTACAACGGTCACTCAGTCCGTTTTTAGTGTCCATCGTTATTCTTTATTCAACTATATCGTTATCTATATATGATCTTCGCTATTTCCCTTGGCTGAACCATCTCTCTTCGTTTGTATTCAAGCCTCACCGTTACTGAAGGTTTAATCTTATATCTAACACTTTCCATTTAATCTTTTCACCATTATTCTGCATTGCAGCGGCTATATTTGACCATCACATATGACAAACATTTCCATTCACTTTGTAGTCGAGTTCTCCGCATTAGTCACAAAGTAGCTCTCTAACTGTTGTTCTTAATTTAATTCACTCCACTCTGTACTTAATCCTGTCCTCTCCCTTGTATTTAACCCTGTCCCTGCTATACTGTACTCAACCATATCTTCATTACGCTATATATAGATCTTTTTCGATTATTTTGTGTTAATTCTGCTCCATTTCCACTTATCTGTCCACTCAAGTTGCTCCCCGGTATTCAACACTCTCCCTACTACTCTGGATTATATCCTCTCAAATTCCACAAACTTGGTAACCCATCGTCAAATCACTTAGTGTTTACACTTGCCTAGTACATGATACTGACCAGCTAGCACAAAGCTTGTTCCTAAAGTGAGCAGAGCCCCTGACACTCCTGTTTCTATCTGTCAGCTCGGACTCCCTGTTTGTATCAAGTTAGCATCCCCAGTCAGGGAACCTATACTCAATGAGATTCACCTGGCTGCCCACATTACATTCCCAACACCCAACCACGCCCCTCTCACCCCCATCCAGAGTATGTGTTTACACTCTACAATAACCAGAGATCGGGTGTCCCTGCCTAATCGATCCCCACAACCGGTGCTGCTCCTTGCTGCCGCCCTCTGTCCGGTGCTGGGACCGCAGATCCATCCCAAAGTGCTGAATGAGTTCAGCAGCATGCGCACAGGTCAGACATTGATTTACTGATGGGAAGAAGGAAAGTAGAATTTTAACATGAACTGATACAGTATTGATGCAAAAATAGCAACAGCTACAATATCCAACAGTATTTACATACAATCATAAACAGTTCTAATTTACAGCAATATTTAGATATAAACTCAAATTTCTCCAATGTAAACCAGATTTAAGATACAATGCACAATAAAATTGCATCTAAACACATTCAACTCTAATGTATAACAATATTTGTGCAGACACAAACAGCTCCAACATTTAACAATACATAATGTACATTATAAACATAAAACATGAAATGTTGTGAACATAAAGGACTTGCAGGAAGGAAGTCATTGCACTATTGGCAAATTTGCAGTTGACACAAAAGTAGGTTGGAAGGTAATTTCCGAAATTGCATGTGCTTTCTTTGGTGCAGAGATGGTGGTGGTCTTCTCGAAGAAGATGGGGACGTCAGCTTGTTGCAGGGAGAGTTTGAAGATGTTGAAGAATATCTCCAACAGTTGGTCCGTGCAAAATTTAAGTGCACGGTCACAGTGTCCATCCAGGCCCGTCGCTTTCTTTGGTTTGACTTTCAGCAAGACCGTGCTGACATGTGCAGTGGTGAACAAGGGAGCAGGTGTCTCTGGGGTTGTTGGAGCAGGCATCACTGCGCCACTGGCGTTCTTCTGAAACCAACCAGAGAAAGCATTGAACGCCCAGCTGGCAATGTGTTTTTGTATGGTGTCTTGCTCTGCGTCATTTTGTATCCCGAAATGTTGTTTCTCCATTGCCATAGGCGGAGGGAGTTTATTTGGTAGGTGCGGGCCTCTCATGTGGTCTGGTACTCCCTTTTGGCATCCCTCAGTCTGTCAATCAAAGCCTCAGAACAGCATTGTACTTCCTTTTGCGAAGAGTCCTCCCATTTCAGCTTGGGCTTGTGAGCTTATTCCAATTGTAGGAGACGCTGACATGAGGGCACAGCCTCAGAGCAAAGGCACCACCTTTGGAACTGAGATGGAAATTAATTTCTTCAACCAATGGGGGGTTAAACTGTGGAAATCATTGTCACAGACGGCTTTGGAGGCCAGTACATGAGGTGTGCAATGATGCTGCTCCTTTACCAAGGTTGTGTTGTCCTGGGTGTACTTCATGGAGTGTTTATCATTCAGCCATTCCGGGGTGTCTACTTTGGATGAGTTGTCGGATCAATTTCATGATAGCTAACGGACACTGCCTCAGGAAAAGGACTTTCAAATGTAAAAGCATGTACAATGCTAGGGAGGTGGGAATTCTTCCTGCTCAGCTTTTCTCTGGTCCTGTTTAGTTTGATTAGGTGTTACCAATCAGTCAGTTTTTCAGACTGCTGGTGAAAGGAATAGCGACATGGAAGATGATTTTACTGCTCCTCGGATGTTGCCTGTACTACTGTTCTCTTCCAGCACCACTAATCCAGAACATGGAAGATGTTGTTCCAAGTTGAATGTCTCCCTGACATCTCTCTTCTAATAACGTGTGTTGGATTTTGCCGATTTTGCCATGGGATTTTTATTGGGATTGTTCCAGGAATTTGAGGCAATATTTAAGTCGGGATCGTGTGTTGGGTTTTAGGATACGTTAAGTTATTCTGTATTCTGTTCACTTTTATTTGTTTTGCATTTGATACTCTGTAAATAAACTCAGTTTTATTTAAAGCCGATGAATGTTGACCTGTTCCATCACTCCTGGAATATGCATTTTACTCCTGATCAAAACCAATGGAAAAATTAGGGTCTGGCATACTATCTTGAAATATTTTGAGAGAGTCTGCCTTGGTCCATAGTGAATGTATTGAAAATGGAGATATATGGGTTCCTGATTGGTGAGGGTATCAAATGTTATGGGGGGAAGGCACTAGAATAGAATTGATAAATGGTTCCCTCACGAACAAATGGCAGAGATGGCTCGATGGTTTGAATGGCCTAATTCCAATCCTACATTGCATGGCCTTATACTTCAATACATAACAACATTTACATATGGACACAAACAGCTCCAATATGAAAAAATGTATATATTGCATTTTTGGTTGAAACTTGGATGAAAGAACTGGAAACCTGCCATTCATTTAAAATTCCCCTGTCTTGCTTCATTCATTGGCCGTAGGTCCTTGAACTGAAATAACAGTTCACCTATCACTTAGAGGTAAAGGTTCTGATATTTAGATTTTTCCCAGGTTTCCGAAATACGCAATTGAGAGCAAACTGTGCACTGTGACTTGGTGAAGGTTTCAGTTGTCATTTTGCAGGTGGAGTCTCATGATCAGACAGACACATAACCACACCTTGAGGGACGGAGAAACAAACCCACAGCCTCACACACACATACACATGCACATAAAAGCAGAAGCACACCCACACATAGTAATACAGTCAAAGTAAGATATAGGAACACACTGACAAACAAAAACACACAGACATGCATACGCATTAACTCACAAACATACATGCACACACACACACAATAACACAATCAAACTGAAATGTGAGAACACACATACACGAGGAATTCAGAAACATTCCCAATCCTCACACTACACACAGAGGAATACAATCAGCAGCATCCCTACTCACAGAAGCATGTGTGCACGTGCACAAACACACATACACACACGCACTCAAACACATGAAAATAGACGTACTAAGACATATAGGAACGCACTCATGTATGGACAGAATGCACACATACACACACAAAGAAATACAGTCATACTGACAGCGAGAACCAAGCACACAAGTGTGTGCCCGCACACACATGCCCGCGCGTGCAAACACACACACACACACACACACACACACACATAAATACAGACATTCTGACAAAGAAAGGAACCCACACATGTGCATACCAAATGCACACATATCCGCACACACAGAAATACATTCATACTGAGATGTAGGAACACATCTCCACACAGACACAGAATCGCATCGACATCCTCATACACATACATAAACGAACTCAGAGTAAGAGACATTACACAGCAAGAATTGACAGAAACATCTTATACATATAGACAATCATATTTAAGCACCGCTCCTGAAGCAATCCACAATTAAGTATCGACAGAAGGCGACACTCAGTACCAAACAGAGACACACCCACAGAGAGGCAGAGAGAGATCCTGCTGGGGACACAGAAAGTTCTTGACACATGGACAGACAGCCAAACACAGTCTGAACAACACACTCACCTGCTTAAACAAGACGGGGTAAAAACAATGACTGCAGATGCTGGAAACCATATTCTGGATCAGTGGTGCTGGAAGAGCACAGCATCCGAGGACAGGCAAAATCGACGTTTCGGGCAAAACCCCTTCATCAGGGATAAAGTATTTATTCCTCATGAAGAGCTTTTGCCCGAAACGTCGATTTTGCCTGTCCTGCTTAAAGAAGACGACAGACAAGCAAAGTCACACATCCACAATCACACATTTATACACTGGCACTCAGAGACTCACAAACACATGGAGTCACCGAAGCATCATGACCTGCTGACCATAACACACGCACAAAAAAAATACATAGGCACAGTAACATACACTAACAGAAAAATATCCAACTTCGCAGAAATCCTTTCATACAGAGGGAATAACATTCCGTAACACATAGAAACATGAATAGGAAATCACTGAAAAACTTTCCAGTACACAGATGAATAAATGTGTTCAAAATGTGTCACAGTCCAATGGCAAAAACTGAGGGAGACACACGACCAGAGTGATATGCCTACAAAGTTAATGAAGCCCGCACCTCACAGTGAGACACACAAAGTCCCTCACATAATGAAAGATAAGCACATGAACACATCCCTGCCCAGCCGTTGTGAGAGAAAAGGGGGGTGATCAAAGTTCAGCAGACATACTTAATGTGTCAAGTTGTTGCCGGCTGTATCTGCGTACTTTGTATTTATTAAAATCAACTCCTGGGGAAGGATCAGTGAATGAAGGGATCAGGACGTGATTTTAGTCAATGCAAGTGAGCACGTACTAAACTGAGACAATGTGAGATAAAGATACAGACAGCGCGAGAGAGAGCCAGAGAGAGCCAGAGAATGAGCTGAACACAGAGACAAGGAGGGTAAACATAAAGGAAGACAGAGGGATAGACAGACAGAGCGATAGGTAGAGAGAGAGAGAGAGAGAGAGAGAGAGTGAGAGATAGATGGAACGATACAGGCAGGGAGACATACAGAGTGAGACTGAGAGCGTGAGAGATAGACTGAGCAAGAAGCTGAGACAAAGCGAGAGAGGAAAAGACAAAGACAGATAGAAAGAAGCAGAGGTAGAGAGACAGAAAACGATATCCTTGTGCATGGATTAGGCAGAAGGTGGACTCAATAAACTCTCTCAAAAGCAAATGTGCATGTAACAATAATCCATTCAGACGAGAGGAGCCTTCAAATTGTTGTAAAGAAGTGTTTAATGTGAGCTATACAGAGAGAGTCCGACAATCATCATGGTGCAGGAGGGATTGTTTCTGTCCCTCTTCCTCCTCCTCTGCAGGGAAAATGAAGAGGCCGCTCTGTCAGTCTTTCACACTCATCCATAGGGCAGTCAGTGAAGACACAATGTTCCAGCTGAACCCATCACTCACAGCCAGTCCATCATTTCGAATCACTCCGGCAACCTCTTTGAATCCTACCATGCCCCTGACAGTCACCTCTTGCTCCCTTACCTGTTATCTCTTTGTCATGTCCCTCAGTATTGTTAAAGGGGGATGTAGATAGCTTCTTATTCAGGTTTTGGGAGATGACGTCGGACGGGGGTGCAGCTCGGGTGCACAGGGAAATGCCAATTTGATGGTACAATTGGATGATCTTCTGGCCAGTCAGGAGGATCAGATACGAAGGGTTGAACTGCCTCCTGCTACCCATTGTCTGTGTGTCCCTGTGCGTGTCAGTTCTTCAGTCGAAGAGGGACAGCAGCGTGTTCCTCAGCGTGGTGAATGGTGACTCATCCCGTTAGCCGACCACCCCATTCACCACGGGGTGTTATACTCGGATCCATGTGGTTCTGATAGAATCCTGACCGTACACGAGCAATTCCTGTACTGGGAACAATGTGGTTGACTCTGGAGCTCTCTCAGTTATTTTGCTGAGTCATTAAGTGAAGAATTTACGCGAACAGTTGGTGAACTGCATTCCTGAACTTCGTTCTGAACTTAGGCAGAGTCACTGCATAAAATAATGTGTTCGTGCTGCAGCTGAACTCCTTCAGCATTTCTGCGATGCCCATAAAAAGATCGAGAGTCCTGTTCCACCACTCATATGTCCCTTTAATATTAATGTATAAGATCGTTGCAAAGTTCAGTGCCCACAGAAGTATGAAGCTGATGGATATGGTGAAGAGGGTAATCACTGACTTCTGCCGGCTCTCCATTTCTTCGTCTTTGTGAATCTCTCCCTTCCTCTGACCCCTCAGGCTCTTGCAGACTCGACTGGCTACTAAAATGTGCCTGACCGTCAGAGTGTTTATCAACAGAATTAATACGAATGGGATTAAAGGGGTTAAAATGATATGAAGCCACTTAAACCCCAACCACCTGGGATCAGTATCATAACTTGACTTTGTTTGACAGTACCACAAAACATTGTCACTTATGATCCGCGGTTTAAACCGAAAGTAGAAGGGTATGTTTTTTGAACAGACCAGAATGCCAGTTGTAGCCAGAACCACAGCCAAGGCTTTCTCTGTCCAATATTTCCTCTTCAGTTTCAGGCAGCAAATGGCCACAAAACGATCAAAGGAGAAAAGGACAGTGAACCAGACCGAACAGTCTGTGGCTGCACAAAACAGGGCAAAGACAGCACTGCACACAGGGGTGAGGTCCAGAAAACACTTTGGGAAGTAAAAATGATTAAGTTCCCACAGTATGATCTTTGTGAGAATGAACATTATATCCGATAGTGCCATAGCCAACAGGCAGCGCGTTGTGCATTTAGAGAGACCGCAATTCCCACGTGTGATGACGAGAATCACCAGAACATTAACTAAAAGAGACAAGAGATAAAATACAAATCATAAATTAATGATCAAACATTATTCCGTCGGCCGAGAGAGCAATGGAAGATCTTAGCACCCACTGAATCAGTTGAGAGGTTTCCGATTTCGAGGTTGAACAGGACAGTTCCAGTGGCCTTACCCATTTCAAAACTGCTCACTCCTGGATTTCACTAAGTGTGGGCAGGCGATCAACAGTTGACACGGTGGTGTAATTTTTACGATGAAAGGGAAGAGGTTTCGAGAGGATCTGAGGAAGAGGTTTTCACCCAGAGAGTGGTGGGGGTCTGGTAAATCATTGCCTGGGAGGGTCGTGGAAGCAGGAAACATTACAAACTTTAAAAACTACCTGGATGAACACTTGAAGCATCATAACATTCGAGACTATGAGACGAGTGCTCGAAACTGGGATGCGTGTAGATTTTGTATCGATTTGACAGCACTAAATGGATGGGACGCAGGGCGTCTTCGGGTTCTCTGATTGTAAGAATTCCTGCTGGCAAGCAGGTTGGAAACCGAATAATTTCCATAAAATAAATGAAATATATTAGAATGACAAAAACACGACAGAGAATCGGATATAACTGGCAAAAGCCAACAGCTATGGCAGCATCTGCGGAGAGAGTAAGAGCGTTAGTTGAATCACTATTCATCAGAATATTTTCATCTGAACATGGGCCACTGAACTCAAACATCCCACACAAGACCCTATCATTGCAAACAAAACGCAGGGATTAATGTCTAAAAGGGAATTGAGATTTAAACTGTTAATATTCACATACTATGGAACATTTGTTACACTGCACTAGCAAATGTTCCATGGTAGGAGTAGGTGAATATAGCGGCATAGTTACAGTTATTAAGATATACGACACAGAAACAGACTCTTTAGTTCAAATTGTACATGCTGACCCCATATCCGAAGTTATTCCAGTCCCATTTGCACCCATAACCCTCTGAACCCTTTGTGCTGATATACCCATCCAGGTATATTTTAAAGTTTACAATTGCAGCGGCCATCAAAATTTCCTCTGGCAGTTAATCCCATACACACGCCACTCCATTCATGAAAACATTGCCCCTTAGGTCTCTCTAAATTTCTTCTTCACTCACTCTAAAACTACCTGCTCTAGTTTTGGGCTCCCCTAACCCAGGGAAAGGAACTTGTCTATTCACCCTGTCCATACCCATTATGATTTGATGAAGCTTCACAAGGTCACTCCTCAGCCTTTTGCACTCCATGGAGAAAAGCCCCAGAATTTTCAGCTCCTCACCATGGCTCAAATACTCTACAACTGGCAACGTCCTGTTAAATCATTTCTAAACCCTTTCAAGTTTCAAGACATCCTTCCTTCTCGAGCGAGATCAGAATTGCACACAATATGAGCAAAGTGGGCGAACCAATGCCCTGTACAGCCACAACATGATCTTTCAATTTCAATACTCAATGTTCTGACCAATAAAGGAATGTATACCAAACGTCTTCTTCACCAAACTGTCTACCTGACACATTATTTTCAAGGCACTGCCAAGCTGCACTCCAAAATCTCTTTGTTTAGCAACACTCCTCAGGACCTTACCATTAACTGTATATGCAGTGCTCTGATTTGCCGTTCCAAAATGCAGCACCTCACATTCGTCTAAATTAAACTTCATCGCTCACTCATTTGCCAATTGGCCCATCTAATTAAGATCCCGTTGTAAACGGAGGGAATCTTCTTCGCTGCCCACTCCAACTCTAATTTTGGTGTTTTCTGCAAACCTCCTAACTATATCTCCCGGATTCACATCCAAATCATCTGAATGAACGAGGAAAAGCTGTGGATTCAGCACCGATCCTTGTGGAATATCACTGGTCACAGGCCTCCATTCTGAAAAGCGACCTTCCATTACCAAACTCTGTTTCCTACCTCGAGCAACGTCTGTCCCAAAGGCTGGCTCTCCCTTAGTTGAATGTGACCTAACCTTGCTAACTATTCTACCTTGATGAATCTGGTTGAACGCCTTCCTGAAGTCCACATAGATCACGTCCAAAGTTCTGCCTTTATCAATCCGCTTCGTAACTTCTTTAAAAAACACAATCAAGTTTGTGAGACATGAGTACCCAACACAAGTCGCTGTTGACTGTGCTTATTCAGTCCTTACCAACCAAAGAACGTGTAAATCCTGTCCCTGAGAAATCCCTCGAACAACTTGCCCATCACCGACGCCAGGCTCACCAGTCCATACTTCCTCTGCGTTTCCTTACCAAATTTCTTATGTAGTGACACGGCCTGAGCCAACTCCAGACTTCCAGCATCTCAGCTACGACCAGCGATGATACAAATATCTCGGCAATGGCCCAGCAATCACTTCCCTAGCTTCCAAAGAGTTCTAGGGTACATCTGATTAGGTCGTGGAGATTTATCCACCTTCATACATTTTAAGACATAAAGCACTGTCTCCTCCGTAATATGGGCTTTTTTCAAGATGTCACCATCTATTTCCCCACATTCTGTATCTTCTGTGTCTTTCTCCACAGTAAATAATGATGCAAAAATACTCAATTAGTATTTCCCCCATCTCCTGCAGATCTACACAAAGGCTGCCTTCCTGATCTTTAAGGGGTCCTATTTTCTCCTGAGCTTCCCTTTTGTCCTTAATGTATTTATGAAACGCCATTGGTTTCTCCTGAAGCCTATTTGCCACAGCTGTCTCATGTCCCCTTTTTGACCTCCTGATTTCCCTCTTAAGTATATTCCTACTGCGTTTATACTCTTCTAAGTAGTCACTCGATAGTTGCTGTCTATATGTGACATATGCGTCCATCTATTTCTTACAAAAATCACAATTTCTCTCATCATCCAGCATTCCCTAAAGCTACCCGACTTGCTATTCATCGGAACAGAAACATACAGTCGCTGCACTCTCGTTGCCTCATTTTTCAAGGGTCCCATTGGCCACCTGTCTCTTTACCTGAGAACATCTGTCCCCAGTCAATTTTTAAACTTCTTGGCAGGTATAATCAAAATTGGCTTTCCTGAAATTTAGAACATCAACTTTTAGCCCTGGTATGTCCTTTTATATCAGAATATTAAAACTAAGTGAATTATTCTCGCTCACCCCAATGATCTCTGCCACTCACGCCGCAATCGTTTGCCCTGCCTTATTTCCTTAAAGACGGTCACGTTTTGCACCTTTTCTCGTACATACATCCACATACTGATTCAGAATTTTCTTTTGTAGACATCTAACAAATTCCACTCCATCTAAACTCTTAACACTATGGAAGTCTGACTCTGTGTTTGGAAAGTAAAAATTCCCTCCCATTACACCCTACTATTCTTACAGACAACTGAGATCTCCTTAGAAAATGTTTATCTCAAATTCCCGTTGTCTACTATGGGTGGGTGGAGAGGTCTGCCATAAAATTCCAATAACGTGATCATTGCTTCCTTATTTCTCAGTTCAGCCCGAATATATTCCGAGGAATACAGTCGAGATTGTGATGCTGAAAAAGCACAGCAGATCAGGCAGCATCCGAGGAGCAGGAAAAGCGGCGTTTCAAGCAGAGGTATTTCATCAGAAATGAGGATGGGTGCCTTGGGGATGGAGGCATAAATGGGAAAGGGGTGGCACTGGGGAAGGTAGCTGAGAGTGAGATAGGTGGATGGAGTTGGGGGTAAAGATGATAGGTTGGAAGGGAGGATGGGATGAATAGGTGGGAAGGACGATAGACAAATAGGACAGAGGTCGGTGCTGAACTGGAAAGTTGGAACTGGGTAAGGTTGTGGGATCTGAAATGAGGAAACTGGTGAAATCCACATTTATGCAATGGGATTGGTCTTCCGGATGCATTCCTCCTTCAGGCGTCGGGTGGTAAGGGAGTGGCGATGGTGCAGGCCCAGGACCTGCTTTTCATCGGCAGAGTGGAAGGTGTAATCGAAGTGTTCGGCCACGGTGCGGTGGTGTTGATTGGTGCGGGTGTTCCAGAGATTTTCTCTGAAGTGCGCTGCGAGTAGGCGTCGTGTCTCGCCAATGGAGATGAGATTGCATCAGTATCAACCGATTCAGTGTGGAAGTGCAGGTGAAACTTTGATTGATGTGGAAGGGTTGGTTGGAGTCTTGGATGGAAGTGGGGAGAAAGATGTGTGAAGGATTTGGAGTTGTGGGTAGCTCAGGAAATGAGCGGCTCTCACAGCCACAACATTTTCCTGCCCTCCATATAGAATTACCTAGAATCGTCTCGTCAGGGTAATACAAAAACCATAAGTTGTTGCACTTGAGAAGTGTTATTTTTGAAAGATAATGCTAACAAAGCTGAGAAAGGTTTGTTTCATTATTAAAGGCAGGAAACAAAATCCTGCCTTTAATAATAAACGGAGGATTTGATAACTCACTGAATCGCTCATAATTTGTTTTGGAAAGTCAACAACTATTTTTCAGGCTTAGCAAATGTTCTAATTTAGCTTGTACATTCAGTCAGCCAATAATGCAAAATGCAAAGAGGAAAATGTGACCTTTTTATTGGATTTTCTGCATTATCTGACTCAAAACTTTGAAATGTGTTTGTTTATATTTTATGAATAAAGTCTTCAATTGAAAACAAAACAGACAGTTCACTCTTGCAAGGACTGAATGTGACAGCTCTAATCCGAATACTCAGCATTTCATAGACGGTATAAGATTGCACAATACTTCTTTAAAAATCAATTATATTTGTTATACAAATAAGCAAACAAAGTAAGCAATATTAACAGAAAGAATTGACGAATCCTTATGTTCGTACCTTAGTCAATATTATTCCTCCCCATGCAAAATTGCTTTTGCACTATAAAAATAATGAAGCGATAAACATTTCTTCAAGGAACAACTGGAAGATAGCCACAGCTCTCTGGAACTCACTTTAACAATCCAGTGTTCCAGTTGTGCATACAGACAGCACAGTTAACCAACAAAGCAAATACACGTTTACACTCCTCCGTCTTTCTGCAATGCCACAGAAATGCACAAAAGATTTGGCAATTAAATTGGTCATTAATAACTGCATCAAATGAATAAACAAGCTACCTGTTCTGAGCCTAGCATCCAATACCTGGTCCATAGCGTTGAGGATTTCTTCACTTCACGTGCAAATCCGAGTTCCTTTTAAATGTGTTAATTTGATGACCTCAAACTATCACCCAAACTGTGCAGTGAATTCTAGTCGCACCATCATCTTCTAAACGAAATAGTTGGCCTCATGTTCTCGACCACCCTCCCGTAATTTTTTCTCCTTGTGTGTCTGCTTGTAAATGGTCCCGCGATCGGGGAGACGACTCTCAATCGAACACCCGGTTTATTTTATCCATCCCAATCACGACAAATATCATTTGCCTCTGTTTAGGGAAAATGACACAACCATTCGCGAAAATCCCTTCTAAACACTTCTCAGTGCAATTCTGTTTTGACTGCTTGGGGATGACCAGTACTGCACACAAAATCACAACTGTAAGCCACCCAATGTTTCATGTAGTTTCAGCATTACAGGTCTGGCAGGCGGTGAGGGAATTTGTTTTGTATTGTCTGTGTGTGAAAGACTTTGGAAGGGGTAATATGGAATTACTTCTCAGTATGGTTGTCTGATCATGATCTGGGCATATAATGGATCTTAATGGATATAGTTAGGGCACAATCTATTTGAAGAGTTTGTCAGTTCCTCGGGAGTTGTTCTATGTTTAATAGCATCAGATCTATTCTGATTAATTACAAAAGAAACCGGATCGCAGACAGAAATCCAGCTTGATGGATGATTACCTGAACACAGTCATCGCGTGCTGAATCAGAAACACGCAACGCTGCAAATATTGTTTCCGCAATAAAAGAGGTTTATTGCAAAGGAAATGACGATAAACTAGAAAACAACAAACTACGTGCTTGTAACGCAGATTCAAAGGTAATGAACACGTAGTGCATGTATAATACTCATTAACCTGAACACAATCCATAAATGAAACAAAAGGACGCGACATTTATATATTAGGCAAAACATGACACGCAGTGCCGTTCCAAAGAAAACAACTCTCGTGTAATATTCACACCAGAATCCCTGTGTCTCTCACTTTGTGATCTGAACTGTGTCTGCCACTTCTAAACTGGAACTGAAGGGAATTCCTTCAGGGAGTTACCGCACACTGAAGTGCTAATATGTATTGCTTTAAATAATCTCTTCAGAGCTTTGTCCTGTCCAACACTTCTGTCTGGGACGAACACATCATTTTCATTCCAAGGCAATGTAATTTACTAAAACTCTCTTGTTCTTCGCATGAGCACATATCTATACATCCATTCAGTTCCAGGGTCTTACAGGAATTGAAAGAAATGACCAAAATGATTGAAAGGAAATTAAACTTTTCTCAGTTATGGGTTTCTTCTTTAATCGGAATTTCCAGAACTCTCCAAGAAATCTTTCAGTCTCCATTAATACAATGCTGGGTTGCAAGCATAAAAAATTAACAACGGTTCACTCATGCACAATGCCAATCAGCCTGTAGCCAAACCCAAACGCAATATTGAAAACAAATGTCTGTCTGTGTTTAGAAAAGTAACTCCAAGTTAACCATTAACTTCAGATGCACAGTGAAGGGGCCCACTGCTTATTCACTCAAAAAAAAACCTCAAACTAATTGATTTTGTTCTCTCGACATAAAAATACCGCCGCTTATGTTTTCCAAAGTGAGCCCCTTTCTTAATTCCACCGAAACTCTCCATAGGCTCCAATTGAGATGGAGATTTCTGGATGGTTCCCAGAAGAAATGAACAATTCCCCAACCAATTCCTGCAGAATCTGCGATGATGGGGTTCCCACCGTGTGTACTTAACCTGAGCCTAAATTACTGATCCTCTGCAACTGTGTGATGTTTGGGCACAACATGCCCATGTTTCAGTGCCAGTGGCAGAGTGATACCGCAGAGAGTCCTCACACAGATTCACACGACTTCAATGGTGCCAGGCACTTACCAGGAAGTGTTGCAATTGGAAGGGTCACGTAAAATATGCCCCGCGCCTGACGAATTGAGAACGTCATTTTCTGCCTGTACTCAATACTGAGGCGACATAATCTCGAAGCCTATCATTTATATCTGCTGGCATCGCTTGGGGGCCTGTTACATTACAATGTGGTTCAATTCATTTATTCAAGAATTTGAGCAAACAGTTCACAGCAGTGAGTCAACTCCCAGTTGTCAAAGAGTATTTTTAGAACTGAGGTTTATTGCATGGTACAAATCTCAATCAGTCAAAGGCAAACATTTCATCTGCATTTTGAATAAAATCATAGAATCCTCACAATGTGGAAGCAGATCAATGGGCTCATCGAGTCCACACCGACCCTACAAACGGTGTCCCACCCAGACCAACCCGCTGGCCCTATGATGTGGAAGGTCTGACAACTGAGCCACTGTGCCAAACTATATAATAGCATTAGGAGAATGTAAGGACTGCAGATGCTGGAGATCAGAGCTGAAAAAGTGTTGCTGGAAAACGCGCAGGTCCTGAAGAAGGACTCATGCCCAAAACATCGATTCTCCTGCTCGTTGGATGCTGCCTGACCTGCTGCACTTTTCCAGCAATACACTTTCCGCTCGTATATAATAGCATTGGCACCCCAACACCATCTATCCAACTTTGAAATCTCATTTTATTTCAGTGCCATCCGTCATTTGCATTGGTCCATTTGGAAATTAATTTCTGGTTATTGAGAAATGTTCTCCGAAACACCGGGATTTGGCTTGCCTGGATATCAACGGCGGTTCTTTGGCGGGATGATGGTTGGCAAATGGAGACGAAACATTTTTGGTTTAAATAAATCCGACATCGCAATAGAAGCTCTCATTTTGCACGCACACTGCTTCTCAATCAAATATAAACGTGGATAGAAGAGGGACAGGAATGGTTGTTGGAGGTTCCTGGTTACAGATTTTTCAGTAAGATTAGGAAGGGTGGTAAAATAGGAGGGGGGGTGGCGTTGCTAATTAAAAATGAAAACGGCTGCAGAAAGGCAGTTCGAGGGGATCCCGTTGGGTGTTTACTATAGGCCCCCAAATAGCAGCAGAGATGTGCAGAAACAGATTGGGAAACAGATTTTGGAAAGGTGCCACAGGGTAGTAGTCATGGTTGATTTCAACTTCCCAAACATTGATTGGAAGCTCTTTAGATCAAGTTGATTGGATGGGGCGGTGTTTGTGCAGTGTGTACAGGAAGGTTTTATAACTCAGTACGTAGATTGTCCGACCAGAGGGGAGGCCATATTGGATTTGGTACTTGGCAACGAACCGGGACAAGTGATGGGCTTGTTAGTGGGTGAACATTTTGGGGATGGTGACCACAATTCTGGGACTTTCACCTTGGCTATGGAGAGAGATAGGTACGTGCAACACGGTAGGTTTTACAATTGGGGGTAGGGTAAATACGATGCTGTCAGACAGGATCTGAGGAGCATAAGTTGTGAGCATATGCTGTCAGGGAAGAATGTCGTGGAAATGTAGAACTTTTTCAAAGAACAGATATGACATTTCCTTGATATGTATGTACCTGTCAGGCAGGAAAGACATGGTCGTGTGAGGGAACCTTGGTTGACGAGGGAGGTTGAATGTCTTGTAAAAAGGAAGAAGGGGGCTTACATAAGGTTGAGGAAACAAGATTCAGACAGAGCATTGCAGGGGTGCAGGATTGACCGGAAAGGAGCTGAAGAAAGCTGAAGAAAGGGATTAGGAGAGCCACGAGTGGGCATGAAAATTCTTTGGCGGATAGGATCAAGGATAACCCCAAGGTATTATATGCGTATATGAGAAACATGAGAATGACGAGAACGAGGGTAGGTCCGATCAAGGACAATAGTGGGAGACTGTGTATTGAGCTGGAAGAGATAAGTGAGGTCTTGAATGAGTACTTTTCTTCAATATTTACAAACGAGGGGGACCGTATTGTTGAAGAGGAGAGTGTGAAAAGGACTGTTAAGCTAGAGGAGATACTTGTTAGGAAGGAAGATGTGTTGGACATTTTGAATAACTTGAGGATACACAAGTCTCCCGGGCCTGACAGGATATATCCTAGGATTATGTGGGAAGCAAGAGAGAAAATTGCAGAGCCGTTGGCAATGGTCTTTTCGTCTTCACAGTCAACAGGGATCGTACCGGGGGACTGGAGAGTGGCGAATATTGTGCCCCTGTTCAAAAAGGGAATAGGGATAACTTCGGGAATTACAGGCCAGTTAGTCTTACTTCCGTGGTAGGCAAAGTAATGGAAAGATTATTGAGGGATAGGATTTATGAGTATCTGGAAAGACATTGCTTGATTAGGGACAGCCAGCACGGATTTGTGAAGAGTAGGTCTTGCTTTACAAGTCCTATTGAATTCTTTCAGGAAGTGACCAAGCATGTGGATGAGGGTAGAGCAGTGGGTGTAGTGTACATGGATTTTAGTAAGGCATTTGATAAGTTTCCCCATGGTAGGCGTATGCGGAAAGTCAGGAGGCATCGGATAGTGGGAAATTTGGCCAGTTGGATAGAAAACTGGCTAACCGGTCGAAGTCAGAGAGTGGTGGTAGATGATAAATATTCGGCCTGGAGCCCAGTTACAAGTGGAGTTCCGCAGGGATCAGTTCTGGGTCCTCTGCTGTTTGTAATTTTTATTAATGACTTAGAAGAAGGAGTCGAAGGGTGGGTCAGTAAATTTGCAGATGGTACGAAGAATGGTGGTGTTGTGGATAGTGAGGAGGGCTGTTTTCGGATGCAAAGGGACTTGGATATGATGCAGAGCTGGGCTGAGGAGTGGCAGATGGAGTTCAATTCTGCCAAGTGTGAGGTTGTCCATTTTGGAAGGAAAAATAAGAATGCTGAATACAGGGTTAACGGTAGGGTTCTTAGTCAGGTGGAGGTGCAGTGGCATCTTGGGTCTATGTTCATAGGTCGTTGAAAGTTGCCATTCAGGTGTATAGAGCTTGTAAGAAGGCCTATGATATATTAGCGTTCATTAGCAGAGGGATTGAATTCAAGAGTCGTGAAGTGATGTTACAGCTGCACAGGACTTTGGTTAGGCCACATTTAGAGTACTGTGTGCAGTTCTGGTCGCCTCACTTTAGGAAAGATGTGGAAGCTTTGGAGAGGGTGCAGAGAATATTTACCAGGATGTTGCCTGGAATGGAGAACAGGTCATACGAGGATATGTTGAGCGTGCTCGGCCTTTTCTCATTGGAACGGAGAAGGATGATGGGTGACTTAATAGAGGTTTATAAGATGATCAGGGGAATAGATAGACTAGACAATCAGAAACTTTTTCCCCGGGTACAACAGAGTGTTACAAGGGGACATAAATTTAAGGTGAAGGGTGGAATGTATAGGGGAGATAACAGGGGTTGGTTCTTTACCCAGAGAGTGGTGGGGGCATGGAATAAGCTGCCTTTGGGAGTGGCAGAGTCAGAATCATTGGCGAACTTTAAGTGACAATTGGATAGGTACATGGATGGGTGCTTAAGCTGGGACAAATGTCGGCACAACATCGTGGGCCGAAGGGCCTGTTCTGTGCTTATTGTTCGATGTTCTATGTTCTATATTCTATAACTTATCTAATTAAGGTAATGATTATAAGGAGTAAATTGTCACTAAAAATTACCCTCAACAGTTACAGAAGCTCCAATTAATGCAGACGTATTAAAACTTTACGCATCTAAGACCTTCCTCAATTTGAGGAATTGAACACTGGGTTTGGAACATTTCACTCCCTCATCATTGAACCCTTGCTGTTCACATACCGATCTGATCACTTGATGCTGCACTCAAATGGGCATGGACTCTTTACTTCCTAGTATGATTTATTTTGTTTTTCCCTATTTGTTTTCAAGTTGAACGCATGTATTTTACCTTAAAGAGTGAGTGAAGGATGTTTTGGCACTGAGAGCTTACAGCCAACTGTAATGTGGCTGAGGAGCAGTCTCAGAGTTTTCTGGAAAAGTGAAAATATGTAACATTTGCCAGCTACGTTCATGACAGTTTGAATTTCATCAATCAGTTTAAATTAATAAATTTAAGATGAGCTAATATTTTAGGAATATAAAAAAAGGCATTGTGAAAGCCAGAGAGAAAGCGATAAACTGCCATCTAGAGAAAAACTGCTGTCCCAAATATATCTTTTTCATATGCAACATCTTTGCAGCAAAAGACAGAAGGCTACCCAGGGCGATCTTCAGCTAAAAGAATATAAACACTGACGATGAGAACCGCTGTCTCGTTATGAAAGGTAGGTTGATGCAATTTTAACAGGAGATTTTTGTGGATCAGTAAATTGCTATAGAGTGAGAGTTAGATAACATGCTTTTAAGAGAAAGGAGGTTTATAGTTGTAAATCGTTGTTGATTAAAGTTAATTTTCAGCACAAAAGGATAAATTCATATTTTATATCTTTAAGTCGCTGAAGTGAGTTCATTATTACTCAAACGTTAGCAAATGACGAGGCGGGGTGAACTTTACTGGATGTTTGATTTAATTAGCAACTCTGCTGTAACAGTTTGGGTGCTGCAGTGTCAGTGATTTCAATGGTTTCACTGCCAAAGAGTGGGACATGTAAAATCGCAGTGGTGGTCATGAACGGCGCTGTGGGAAAATATGTCTTAAAAGAACCTAAGCCAGTGGTATTAGTGAAAGTAGTAAAGGATATCCCCAAAAGGTCTCGGAGCTGCAGGACAATGCAGAGCCTCGGCAGGGGCTGGGTATCGAGTCAGTGCCTGATCTCAATAAAGAACTCGCCTCTGTGAGTAAAGTTAACTCGAAAAAAGAGAGGGAAAGGGAAACGAAAGTTGCAACTTTGGGATGATAGTAAAATATGAAAGCATTTGTTACACTGACCTGTTACCCAAGAGAGTGGTAATGTGCGGGATAGATGGACAGACATTTAGCATTGCCCCCGTTTAACATCAGATTGGAGTGCAAACACAGGACTGGGGAAGTAACAGTGGGACTGACTGACAGACTGTTAGCTCAAGGGATCCCAGTTTGCACTTAGGAACGATTTAGCAGGGTCCAAGGTAGAAGTGGTACCCCTTGTTGTGAAGAAGCCTAAAGAAGAACAGAGAACTGAGGAGTTAAAAGAAAAATACCCTGGTATTTTTTGCAGACTGTGCAGTAACAAGATCCCATAATCATAAGGCACAGCATGAAGCAAGAACAAAAGAGAAAGTTGAAGGAGTAGAGTTTCAATTAGTGGAGAAAGACGAGGCAAAAAAGTACATATATATCAAGAGCCGAAATGCACCCGATTGTGTTGCCAGTACCGTACAGACAGGAAGTGTTATGGGTAGCACATGAATTACCTGTAGGAGGTCATTTAGGTGTATGAAAGACCCAGGTACGGCCCAAAAGTATTTCTATTCGCCTGGAATGCACAAGCTTGTGGTTAAGTTTTGCTATACGCGTCATGCATACCAACTGGCAGATAAGCCACGGGCAGTAATTAAACCACCATCTATGTTGCCAAATTCCACATTTCAACCGGTTATGATTGGTTGTGTAGGTTTCCTCCTGAGTAATAAAGTAGAGACTAGTTCTTGCTGACCTTAATAGATGTGTCTGCCAGATTTCTTGAAGCAATTTCATTATGGAGTATTCCATCAAAAAGGGTTCAGGAGCTAGTAGCGTCCTTCACGTGTATGGACGACCCAAAGAGATTCAGTCAGACCAAGCGTCTAATTTTACTCCTAGGCTATTTAAGGAAGTCATGGATAGTTTAGGTATACAGCAGTTTAAGTCAAGTGCGTATCATCCTGAATACCTTGTATGTTCCAAAGGTGGCATCAGACTCCGAAGAATATGTTGAGAGCATACTCTCAGGATTACCCGAATTATTGGGATAGCGGTATCACATTTGTAGTGTTTGCCTTTAGAGATGCCCCAAATGGAATCTACTCACTATAAGATAATGTTCAGATATGCAGTGAGAGGTCCTTTGTAATTAATTAAAGAGACATTGACAGGACCAAAGTCGGAGATCTAACACTTGAATCATGTATCAGAGGTGAGGGAGACATTAATTTCAGTAGGTAAACAGCACCTAAAGAGGGATGATATGGAATGAAGCAGGTGGCAGATAAAAACTCTGAGATTCAGCCGTTTTCGCGAAGAGATAATATATTGACATTATCACCAGTGATAAGAGATCCCTTCAAAACCAGGTTTAGTGGTCTCTAGCAAATGTTTTAAAAAATGAGTCAGGTGAACAGCCTGGTAAAGATGCCGGATAGAAAAAAACTGTATCGGGTATGTGATGTGAACATGTTGAAACCTGATCATAATCGGGAGAAGGAATTGGAGAAATAAGTGTTCGGTACTGCCCTGCAGAGCGAGGAATCAAATCCAGGCGTTGTGGAATTTGATATACCTCAAAATATATCAAATAATGAAGTTCTTGAGAAGTGGGATAGGTGAGTAAACTATCTGTCTCAGGATCAAACAAAAACGTTAAAATATCTGTTACAGCAGTATGAGGGCATATAAACCAATAAGTCGAGAGGACTAATACTATTTTACATGAGGTAGATGTTGGAAATGCTGTTCTGATAAAAGAAAACCCCTATAAGCTTCATCCTTTCAAAGCCAGGGAAGTCCAGAAGGAAGTGGAGGCAATGTTCAATGGAGATATCATCCAACCGTGTCATGGCGAGTGGAGTTCACTGATTGTGTTAGTTCCCAAATCTGACGGGACTCAACAACTTTCCGTAGACTATGGGAAGGTCAACGCTGTGAAAAAAATTGGATTTGTATCCAACAAAAGGATTGTAGGAATGTAGAGATAAAGTTGGACAAACCAGTTATATCACAAAGTTGGACTTCCTGCGTGGTTATTGGCAGATAAATTTATCAGATACAGTGAAACAAATTTCTGCGTTTTTGTTCCCAAATGGGCGAAAGCAAATTTAGTTGCAACCTTTAACAAAACTGAATTCACGAAAGCAGAGGTGACGATCTTCAGACGTAACATTGGCCATGGAAGTTTAATACCACGGAACGCAAAGGTGAAGGCCTGGAGGAATTTCCACAATCAAGCTCGAAGAAAGACGTCCTTTAATTTTTGGGACTCATGGATTATACTGCAACTTTTCTTCAAGCGCCAGCAGTGTCGTGGCACTGTTAACAGATTTGCTGAAGAAGAACACAATGCACCTCTTCCTCCGTTAAATTGATGACTGCATTGGCACCACCTCATGCTCCTGCGAGGAGGTGGAGCAATTCATCAACTTCAGCAACACATTCCACCCTGACGTTAAATTTGACACCAACATTTTTTACAAACCCACCGACTCACATAGCTACCTGGATTGCACTTCTTCCTACCCTATTTTATGCAAAAATGCCATCCCGTATTCCCAATTAATCCCCCTCCGCTGTACTGCTCACAGGAGGACCAGTTCCACCACAGAACATACCAGATGGCCTCCTTCTTGAAAGATCGCAATTTCCCTTCCCATGTGGTTAAAGATGCCCTCCAGCGCATCTCATCCACATTCCGCACATCTGCCCTCAGACCCCACCCTCCAACCGTAACAAGGACAGAATGCCCCGGTGCTCACCTTCCACTCTACAAACCTTCGCATATATCAAATCATCCGCCGACACTTCCGCCACCTCCAAACGGACCCCATCACCAGGGATATATTTCCTTCCCATCCCTCTCTGCCTTCCGCAAAGACCGTTCCCTCCGTGACTACGTGGTCAGGTCCACGCCCTCTACAACCCACCTCCCATCCTGGCACCTTCCCCTGCCACCGCAGGAATTGCAAAACCTGCGCCCACACCTCTTCCCTCACCTCCATCCAAGGCCCTAAAGGAGCCTTCCACATCCATCAAAGTCTTACTTGTCCATACACCAATATCATTTATGGAATCGCCGTTGCTCCCGATGCGGTCTCCTCTACATTTGGGAGACTGGACGCCTCCTAGCAGAGCGCTTTAGAGAACATCTCTGGGACAGCCGCACCAATCGACCACACTGCCCTGTGGCCCAACATTTCAACTCCCCCTCTCACTCTGCCGAGGACATGGAGATCCTGGGCCTCCTTCACAGCGGTTCCCTCAACACCAGACGCCTGGAGGATGAACGCCCCATCTTCTGTCTCGGAACACTTCCACCCCAGGGCACCGATGTGGACTTCAACAGTTTCCTCATTACCCTTCCCCCACCTCACGCCATTTTCAAACCTCCAGCTCTGCACTGTCCCCATGACTTGTCCTACCTGCCTATCGTCTTTTCCACCTATCCACTCCACCCTCCTCCCTGACCTATCACCTTCATCCCCTCCCACACTGACCTATTGTACTCTATGCTATTTTCTCCCCGCCCCATCATCCTCTATATTATCTGTCCACCCTACAGGCACTCTGCCTGTCTTCCTGATGAAGGGCTTTTGCCCGAAACGTCGATTGTATTGCTCCTCGGATGTTGCCTGAACTGCAGTGCTTTTCCAGCACCAATAATCCAGAATATGGTTTCCAGCATTTGCAGTCATTGTTGTTACCACAATGTTTTGTTGGACAGAACAAGGCCAGGAGGCATTTGACAATTTAAAAGCAACGTTAACCACTACACCAATTTTACTGGCATGGAATTTTTTGAAACCCTTGAAAGTTGCCATCGATGCTCGTAACACAGGGGTTGGAGTTGTCAGGTCAGATCCACGCCCCTCTACAACCCACCCTCCCGTCCTGGCACCTTCCCCTGCCACCTTCCCCTGGCACCTTCCCCTGCTACAGGAAGGTGATGATAGAATCAAACTGCCAGTTGGTCACTTTTCAAAGAGACTCAACACACAACAAAGAAAACACTCTGAGGGCAAAAATGAATTATTGAATCTGGCACTTGTCTGTCAACATTATATTGTTTATGTCACGAAAGATGTGGCGGAGGCGGTTGCATACACGGATCACAGCAGTCTTACATCCTTGGAACGGATTTAACCTACAAACTATAGATGCAATTGATTAGATATCAATGTTTTGTATATGTGTGTGGAATGAAGTTAATATGAACTTGAATTATTTATTCTTTATTTAAAAATTACAATGCCTACATTGAGGAAACAGGCCATTTGGCCCAACAAGTCCACACCGACCCTCTGAAGCGTATCCCACCTGACCCACTCTCCTACACCTATTACCCTACATTTCCTCGAACTAATGGACCTAGCCTACACGCCCTAAACAGTATGGGCAAATTAGCAAATACTCCAGTATGGGACAAGACATCAGTAATCACTCGAATGTTTCAGAATCAGATTTCAAGTAATCAATCCCAGTATTTGCATGTAATTAAATTCCAGGCACTCATTTTATATCTTAAACAATAAAACTTGACTACTTAATAAATGCCGAATAACCTTAGCACAGAGAAAATTGAACGGCAAAGTAATATCTGTCTCCACCCCGACAGGCAACATCGTCCCTAGAATTCAATTACAACGCAATGACTGCCATCGCTTTCAGCATATGGTACCTTTCAGACTTGTAGAACCAATTCGCATGTTTGTGGGATCTCATTAACAGTCAACTTCAGCTATCTGGTTGAACATAATGCTCTTCTCGGTGATCGTTCTGCCGACAGAAATCAACGCTGAGCCCATAAGTAGTCGCCAGGCCTGGCCTCGCAAACAAAGAAACAAATCTGGTTTGTTCTGTTCTTTTTGCCACAAGCTGTCTCAAAGGTCACAAGTTATTTTCAGCCAGAAGTTTACAGTTCCTACCAGTTTCAATGAAAAAAATGCAAAAAGTCAGTGAAGGTTCTTTCACATGTGCTCACCGTTATTTTGGGTATGTCATTCATGTTCTCCTTTGTGATGGCTGGATGGGGATATGAATAGGAGCGATTAAGACAGAAATAAGCTAAATGGGACTGGATTAATTTAGGATATTCGGTCGGCATCGATACGTTGGAACGAGTTGTTTCTGTGCTGTGAATGTCGATGATTCCATGACTCAAAGTCTGAATTTAACTTCTCAGTGATTTCTTTTCTCCAATTTTACATTTACCCATTTCTGACAGTAAAGGAATTATGTTCGTATTCACCAATTTTGTTTTCTTTGAATACTGATAGAACTTTATCCAGAAATGTTTACTTTGATATGACCTCTGCCAGCTTACTCTCATACTCCATTCTACCCCATCATAATCAAACCCTTAGTGCTTCCTTTGCTGACTTCTAAAGTGTTCCCACTTGTCAGAGCTATGTTTGCTTCCTTCACTTTTTTGCAGCCATTACTTCCTGTAACTTCCCTCGTAATCCAGCTTTTGACCACTGTTCTGTTTGCACTATGGTGCCAATCGGGAATAGACAATTGCTGCAGTTCAACATTACCTGTCGTTCATGATAGAGGCACTGGGTTTGAAATTGGAAACGGGGAGATAGGGAAGAATTCACACGAGAAGGCCAAACAGAGTCAGATTGGCATTTTTTTGAGTGGGAGCAGCGGCCGAGTAAAGGCGAACCCGGGAGACTACAGCTAAGGTAAAACAGTTTGTTTCAAAATTACTTACCTGTAGCGGGCAGCGGTGTTTTTTTTTATTCTCTCTTCACAAAAAGAGCGGGAGCAGCAGAGGAAGTGACGGCAAGCAGAGGGGCAGCCGGGAAGGAGAACTGAGTATAAATACTCACCCTTTAATCACCAACGGTCATTTGAGTGGGAGCAGCGGAAGTGAGGTTGGAGCGCATAGCTGGGCGGGAAGGTAAGTGATTAGTATTTGAGTGGGTGTGTTCTAGACCCCAGGTAAGTGACTCAGTGTTATTGACTCAGTGTTCTTGTTTTTGGAGAAAGTGTACAGTCATGGCAGCGCAGGCGGTGAAATGTTCCTCCTGCAGGATGTTTGAGGTAGGGGTGACCACCGATACTCCTGCCGACTTCGTCTGCAGGAAATGCAGTCAGATCCTGATCCTCACCGAACGAGTTAGGGAACTGGAACTGGAATTGGATGAGCTGAGGATTATTCGAGAGGCTGAGAGGGTGATTGATAGAAGCTACAGGGACATAGTTACGCCGGAGAACAGAGGTAGCTGGGTAACAGTTAGAGGTGGGAAGGGGAAGAAGCAGGCAGTGCAGGGTTCCCCTGTGGTCGTTCCCCTAAAAAATAAATATACAGCTTTGGAAACTGTTGGGGGGGACAGCGTTGCAGGTGTAAGCTGCAGTGAAGGGGTCTGTGGCTCTGAGACTCAGAAGGGAAAGGGGGAGAGGAGGAGAGCGCTAGTTATAGGGGACTCTCTAGTTAGAGGGACGGACAGGCGGTTCTGTGGACATGGGCGAGACTCACGGATGGTTTGTTGCCTCCCGGGTGCTAGGGTCCGAGACGTCTCAGACCGTGTCTTCAGAATCCTTAAGGGGGAGGGTGTGCAGCCAGAAGTCGTGGTGCACATTGGCACCAACGACATAGGTAGGAAGACGGATGGGGAGGTCATTCAAGAGCTCAAGGAGTTAGGCTGGAAGCTAAAAGCTAGGACAGACAGAGTCGTCATCTCTGGGTTGTTGCCGGTGCCACGTGACAGTGAGGCAAAGAATAGGGAGAGAGTGCAGTTGAACACGTGGCTGCAAGGCTGGTGTAGGAGGGAGGGCTTCAGATATTTGGACAATTGGACTGCATTCTGGGGAAGGTGGGACCTGTACAAACAGGACGGGTTGCACCTGAACCAGAAGGGCACCAATATCCTGGGGGGTAGGTTTGCTAGCACTCTTCGGGGGGGTTTAAACTAATTTGGCAGGGGGATGGGATCCGGACTTGTAGTCCAGCAAGTAGGTTAGCTGTTTGTCAGGATGCCCAAGACTGTAGGGGGGCTGTGGAGAAGGTAGCACTGACAGGGACGACTAGCGGACACAGAGATGGGCTCAAGTGCGTATACATCAACGCAAGGAGTATCAGAAATAAGGTGGGTGAACTTAAGGCGTGGATCGGTACCTGGGACTACGATGTTGTGGCCATCACGGAAACGTGGATAGATGTGGGACAGGAATGGCTGTTGGAGGTTCCTGGTTACAGGTGTTTCAGTAAGATTAGGGAGGGTGGGAAAAAAGGAGGGGGGGGGTGGCATTGCTAATTAGAAATGGTATAACGGCTGCAGAAAGGAAGTTTGAGGGGGATCTGCCTCTGGAGGTAGTATGGGCTGAAGTCAGAAATAGGAAAGGTGCAGTCACCTTGTTGGGTGTTTACTATAGGCCCCCCAATAGCAGCAGAGATGTGGAGAAACAGATTGGGAAACAGATTGTGGAAAGGTGCAGAAGCCACAGGGTCGTAGTCATGGGCGACTTCAACTTCCCAAATATTGATTGGAAGCTCTTTAGATCAAGTAGATTGGATGGGGCGGTGTTTGCGCAGTGTGTCCAGGAAGCTTTTCTAACTCAGTATGTAGATTGTCCAACCAGAGGGGAGGCCATATTGGATTTGGTACTCGGTAATGAACCGGGACAAGTGGTGGGCTTGTTAGTGGGTGAACATTTTGGTGATGGTGACCACAATTCTGTGACTTTCACCTTGGTTATGGAGAGAGATAGGTGCGCACAACAAGGTAGATTTTATAATTGGGGGAAGGGAAATTACGATGCTGTAAGGCAGGATTTGAGGAGCATACGTTGGGAGCATAGGCTGTCAGGGAAGGATGTGGTGGAAATGTGGAACTTTTTCAAAGAGCAGATACGACGTGTCCATGATATGTATGTACCTATCAGGCAGGAAAGAAATGGTCGTGTGAAGGAGCCTTGGTTGACGAGAGAGGTTGAATGTCTGGTAAAGAGGAAGAAGGAGGCTTACATAAGGTTGAGGAAACAGGATTCAGACAGAGCAGTGGAGGGATACAGGATAGCCAGAAGGGACCTGAAGAAAGGGATTAGGAGAGCTAAGAGAGGGCATGAAAAATCGTTGGCGGATAGGATCAAGGATAACCCCAAGGCATTTTATGCGTATGTGAGAAACCAGAGAATGACGAGAACGAGGGTAGGTCCGATCAAGGACAGTAGTGGGAGACTGTGTATTGAGTCGGAAGAGATAGGAGAGGTCTTGAACAAGTACTTCTCTTCAGTATTTACGAACGAGAGGGACCGTATTGTAGAAGAGGATAGCGTGAAATGGACTGGTAAGCTAGAAGAGATACCTGTTAGAAAGGAAGATGTGTTGGACATTTTGAACAACTTGAGGATAGACAAGTCCCCCGGGCCTGACGGGATATATCCTAGGATTATGTGGGAAGCTAGAGAGGAAATTGCAGTACCGTTGGCAATGATCTTCTCGTCTTCACTGGCAAAGGGGGTGGTACCAGGGGACTGGAGAGTAGCGAATGTTGTGCCCCTGTTCAAAAAAGGGAATAGGGATAACCCCGGGAATTACAGGCCTGTTAGTCTTACTTCTGTGGTAGGCAAAGTAATGGAAAGGGTACTGAGGGATAGGATTTATGAGTATCTGGAAAGACACTGCTTGATTAGGGACAGCCAGCACGGATTTGTGAAGGGTAGGTCTTGCCTTACAAGTCTTATTGAATTCTTCGAGGAGGTGACCAAGCATGTGGATGAGGGAAGAGCAGTGGATGTAGTGTACATGGATTTTAGTAAGGCATTTGATAAGGTTCCCCATGGTAGGCTTATGCGGAAAGTCAGGAGGCATGGGATAGAGGGAAATTTGGCCAATTGGATAGAAAACTGGCTAACCGGTCGAAGGCAGAGAGTGGTGGTAGATGGTAAATACTCAGCCTGGAGCCCAGTTACAAGTGGAGTTCCGCAGGGATCAGTTCTGGGTCCTCTGCTGTTTGTAATTTTTATTAATGACTTAGATGAGGGAGTCGAAGGGTGGGTCAGTAAATTTGCAGATGATACGAAGATAGGTGGAGTTGTGGACAGTGAGGAGGGCTGTTGTCGGCTGCAGAGGGACTTAGATATGATGCAGAGCTGGGCTGAGGAGTGGCAGATGGAGTTCAACCCTGCCAAGTGTGAGGTTGTCCATTTTGGAAGAACAAATAAGAATGCGGAATACAGGGTTAATGGTAGGGTTCTTAGTCAGGTGGAGGAACAGAGGGATCTTGGGGTCTATGTTCATAGATCTTTGAAGGTTGCCACTCAGGTGGATAGAGTTTGTAAGAAGGCCTATGGAGTATTATCGTTCATTAGCAGAGGGATTGAATTCAAGAGTCGTGAAGTGATGTTGCAGCTGTACAGGACTTTGGTTAGGCCACAGTTGGAGTACTGTGTGCAGTTCTGGTCGCCTCACTATAGGAAAGATGTGGAAGCTTTGGAGAGGGTGCAGAGAAGATTTACCAGGATGTTGCCTGGAATGGAGAGGAAGTCGTACGAGGATAGGTTGAGAGTTCTCGGTCTTTTCTCGTTGGAACGGCGAAGGATGAGGGGTGACTTGATAGAGGTTTATAAGATGATCAGAGGAATAGATAGAGTAGACAGTCAGAAACTTTTTCCCCAGGTACAACAGAGTGTTACAAGGGGACATAAATTTAAGGTGAAGGGTGGAAGGTATAGGGGAGATGTCAGGGGTGGGTTCTTTACCCAGAGAGTGGTGGGGGCATGGAATGCGCTGCCCGTGGGAGTGGTGGAGTCGGAATCATTGGCGACCTTTAAGCGGCATTTGGATAGGTACATGGATGGGTACTTAATCTAGGTTAGAAGTTCGGCACAACATCGTGGGCCGAAGGGCCTGTTCTGTGCTGTATTGTTCTATGTTCTATGTTCTATCAAAATGAAATCATGTTTGACTAATTTATTAGGGTTTTCTGAAGAAATCTCAACTAGAGTGGATGGGGGGAGCCAACACATGTGTTGTATTTGGACTTCCAGAGCATATTGTACAAGTGATCTCACAAAAGGTTAAATCATAGGATAAAGTCCCACGATGTTAGAGGTAGTACATCAGTATAGATACGGATATGGATAATGAACAGGAAACAGTTAGGGGGATAAATGGTTCTGTTTCAGGATGGCAACTCATGATCATTTGGGCTTCACAGAGATAAGTGCTGGGCAAACAGCTGTTCACAAGCTATTTATGACTTGGAGGAAGAAAATGTATCTATTGTAGGCAAGTTTGCAGGCGACAGAAAGTAAGTAGAATTGCAGGTTGCAAGAGGATTACAAACAGTTTACAGAGAGATAGTGGCAGGTTAAGCAAATGGGTACAAACATGGCAAATGATGTATAATGTGGGAAAATACAAATAAGATCCCTTTTAAATGCATCAATTCTCACCTTAAACCGCTACCCTTCTAGTTTTGGTCTCCCTTACCCTCGTGGAAGATTCTTGGCTATTTACCGTATCCATCCCACTGATAATTTTGTAAACTTGTATGAGGTCACCGCTCAGCCTTTGAGCTTCCAGTGAAAATACCGAAGCCTATTCATCCTCTCCCTATAGTTCAGGCAGAAACCTTGACCTGAACAGATGGATTAATGGAGGACGAGGAAATGAACGAGGCAAGAGGGTGGAGGGTGGTAGTGAATACAGCTGAGAAACTAAAAAAGGGAATCTCATTGGTTGCCACCACCACACCCTGTTCCACAGTAAAACAAACAGAGGCAGCTCTACGATGGACATACCAGCTGCTCCTCAGAAGCTGAAAATGTGTGGAGGGCTGGCTACCAACAGATAAAGAGGCACCTCACCGTGAGAGAAGGAGAGGATTACACTCCAAATCCAGAAGCAACAGTTGTCCAGAATGGCCCAGTGAAGCCCAACCAGCAGCAACGGTATGCAATGAGTTCCCACTGCACCACAGATCTGGGAAACTTGGAGCTAGGATGTTCCATATCCGGAGGAGAGCAAGACCGTCACTCTGTCTGACTCAGAGTCGGAACATACCCAGCTTCATTCTTGTCCAGGTGACACTGGCACAGAGCATCCGCCCCAGGAGGCAGCTATCTCAGCGCAGAGAGTTTTGCAACGTTCACCCCCACACCATGGGGATACAGAGAGCCCTCCAGGGACCAGAGCCTCACCTGGGAGGCAGCTATATCAGTATGGAGAGTGCAGGAACTTTCACCCCCACGTCACGGGAACACAAGGAGTCCCCCGGTGACCAGAGCACGCCACCCACCGGGAGACAGCTACCTCAGTGTGGAGAGCTTCGTAACGTTCACCCCCACACCACGGGAATACAGGAGTCCCCTCGTGACCATAGCACCAACCGAGAGACAGCTACCTCAGTGAAGACAGGCTCCACACACCAAAGGAATACAGGGAGCTCCCCGGTGACCAGATGACCATCCCAGGAGACAGCTGACTCAGTGCAGAGTGTCTGAACTTTCGCCCACACATCACTGGGATGCAGTGAGTCCCTGGTGACCAGACCGCGGGTGAACAGAGTTTGGTTCTCTTGGTAATTCTAAATGGGGTTTACAATTGCTGGTATGACATGGCCAACTTGAAGGCAAACCTCCACTTTCTGCAGGACTGTAGGATTCGCCACCCCACCAGCTCCAGGAAAGGGTCAAAAGTCCTTCAGTCTGGTCGGGGATATACAATACTGTTCCTTTGGCCCGTGTATTCAGCTGTGAGGAGGCAACTTCACCATCTCCAAAGATTATGGAGGTGGTGGTAATGGGGCTCCTCCTTGTTGCAGAGGCTACATACAGGAACGCTCCCCTGAGACTAATTAATGTGTATGCCCCGATAGTAAAGAGGGAGCAGCCGGAGGTTCTGCAGCAGCTCCCACTGCTGCCGGCGATGCTCAGGCCTGTCATTCTGGGCAGAGATTTCAACTGCATCATTGATGCAGATGGGCGATGCTGACAACAAACCAGACAGTACGTCCTGATTCCTGATGCAAAAGGTTAAAGCTGTATGATATCTTCCGCCGCCCGCTGCCAATGGAGCACAGCCTTGATACAGATGGTCTTGGTCAGCCAAATTTTAACTGCTCAAGGATAGATGTCCTGTTTTTATCCGGTCAAGATTAGAGTGGTGCTTAAAAATAAAGCAGGTCAGGCAGGAGCAGGAAAATCAACGTTTCGGACAGGTGCCCTTCATCAGGTTTTCTGACCTGCTGTGCTTTCCCAGCACCACTCTAATCTAGACTCTGGTCTACAGCATCTGCAGTCTTCACTTTCGCCGAGTTGATTTTCACAGCACTGCAAATCCTCTTGCAAGGATGCCTGACTTGAACAAGTCCTCCTCCTCTCTCTACAAAGATCTCAGTGAGTGTCTCTCTCACTGCAAACCCCACGTGTTCTCTTCTGCCCTGAACGATTTCCTGATGAAGGGCTGTTGCCGAATCGTCGATTTTCCTGTTCTTCGAATGCTGCCTGACCTGCTGTGCTTTTACAGCATCTGCAGTCCTCACTTTCGCCTATGTTCTCGTTCAGATTCACCCACTTCAAACTGACGTTTTTCTCTGACCACTGCCATTACATGCCAGGAAGGGAATGTGGAATCTGAATGAAAAACAGCTAAACCCACAAAACGTTGAGAAAAATGAATTTCATAGGTTGGAGACCTGTGAACCCTGTCTTTGAGGTTATATTAGACGTGTGGGAAACGGTCAAGGGGAACAGTAAGAGGTTCTTTATCCACAAAGATTTTGAAAGTTTGGGACAGCCGGGGGAAACTGTGCAAACTCCAGAAAAGTGTGCAGAGGGTGCTCCTGTTCCAGACGATGGGGATCGATGTCACAGACGATCTCCAGAAGGTGAAGAGACTGTCAGCCTTACTCTTGCCTGAAAAGTAACCAAGATAATCACCCAGTGCGGAACAGGTTGAGACGTGCTCAGGTTTCTTCATCCAGAAGGTACACAGGGAGAGCTCCGTGCTCCGTAGCCTGAAAGAAGCTGGTTTAGTAACCACTGAAGATCACCGAACGCTTTTCTGCAAATTGCATGGCATGCAGCCCACAGACCGCACAGCCTCCAAGTCATTCCTGTACTCTATCGTGGAGTTCTTAGCCGGCAGCCCACAGGAGATGCTTCACCAGCATCTGGATGAGCTGACGATGGGCCTTGAGTCCTTAGAAATGAGTAAAGTTCCCGGATGTGATGGCTATCGGTCGAGTTGTATTCCCCTCTGTGGGATTTCATTGCCGAGGACCATCTGAGAACGTACAACAGTCTGCTTCGAACAGGTAGCCTGTGTGATTTCATGAGTAAATGTAACATCCACTTAATCTACAATCAGCACGGGGAGGGGGACGACTGATGAACACAGATTCCAGAATCCTGTCAAAGGTCATCTGTAGCGAGCAAGATGACCTGAGAGACCCTATTGCCCCTCAGGGAAACGATTCTCCATGTGCAGAATGGGGAGGTGTACGCCTGCCTCATCAGCCTGGACGAAGAGAAGGCTTTTTTACGGGATATTGCACACCTCCATGTGGGACGTGCTCTCCGAACTGGATTTTGGCTAGGGAACCTGCGAATGAATCTGACTGCTCTACACCAACATCGGTAGCACAGTCTCAATACATGGATGGGAATCACAAAGATTCCTGACAAGATTTAGAGTCAGGCAGGGCTGCTCACTCTCTCCTTTCCTATTTTATTGTTGCACGAGAGGGCAATGAATAATGGTTGTCCTTTTCTTATTGTTTACCTAATGCCTACGCACTGAATACATTTTTAGTGAGATTGCTCAATCCATCATTGCCCATTTATGCATCAATTCCGTGTTGTTCTCTTTATTTAGAATCAGGACCTGGATTTCAGAATCAATTTCTTCATGCTCCGTCTTAAAAATAACGAGGAGTCTGAGATCACTGTTCCCAAGTCAATAATACTTTTAACTAATGCAATCTCATGGTGTTCACAATTTTTAAAGAAGGAATGAGAAAATGTCTCCCTGTTTGGATCTGTCCTCTTGTATTGACTTAGGGCTGCAAGATGTGACAAATTGGAATCCCTACAATGACAAAGCAGGCCCTTCGGCAAAACAAGTCCATAACAACACTCCAGAAAGCATCACACCCAAATGCATTACATGAGCCAATTGAAACAACCTCGTGCCATGAACACATTGGGCAACTTAGCATGGCCAATTCAACTGACCTGCACACCTTTGGATTGTGGAAAGAAACCTGAGGCAACCCGCAGAGACATAGGGAGAACGTGAAAGCACCTCACAGACAGTTACCTGAGGCTGGAATCGCAACCTCGGTCCCGGGTGCTGTGAGGCAGCAGAGCAAACCACGGAACTACCAGGCCACCCTGGAATTAGTCATTTCAATGTGCCATGTGGCTTTAAGGTCTTGACTGATTAACTAGTTCAAGATTTTGACATGTTCTTCCAATCTGTTTCTGATCAAATGCCTCGCGCATCATCACAAATAATAAATAATACTAGTGAGCTGTCAACAGTATCTGCATCACTTAATGCTTACGTTATTGAGGATTCCCCGAAAATTAACATAAAACGCTCCAGAAAGAACCCTGTTCCCAAATCTGTGAGGCATGTGAGGGAATTGTTTGGTGTGGAAGGCCAGGTTTCTGAAGCAGAAAATCTTTCCAGATCCAGAACGTGTTTCTGCTGCTTTCCCCTTTCACACACAGATTGTTTAATTCCCATGCCCAGCTTCCATTCCCTGTTAACTCAGCTGAATCTCAGTTTCCCAACCATCTGACTGATCTGATCTAATATTCCATAACAGCGGTGGCATAGCTCCCCAGAAGAGCAGCAATGCTCATCCAGTTATACAGGAACCCACGATTCCGAGGCATTCAGATTGCGCCAGGCCCAAAACTTCACCAATAATCGAGATCGCCACAAACCTTCCTCCTTGAATCAATGTTGCTCGCCATACGTTCATATGCCCTAATGTGCACACGAAGTAACAGGAGATCAGCTTTTCATTCTCTTCCCTGATTTGCAGAATTTTACTTACAGGAATTCATTGCTGTTTCCACATGTCATTGTCAGGAGGTCAGCCATCTGGACCCCATAGGATATGAGTTCCTTGACTAGGCCTGTTACTTGAGTCCACTCGGAGTCCGAGCTGATGGCAAAGGGTGAATGGCAGGGATATTGAGATGCTGATCCCTGAATCAGCTATTGTTAAAGGTGATGCATTTCGAAATAAATAAAGGTTGATTTATGATAGGATACTGGACTTTGAAGGGTTATTACGCTTCCAAACATTGCTGGTGTCAATGTGGACCGGGATGTCTGCGACTTTACTTTGCACACTATCTAGCTCCAGTCCCTGTCCCACCCCAATCCCACTCCACACGCAAGATGTGCTGAAGTTGTTCTGTGATGTCCTTGACCCTGCGCACTGTTGAGGCAATATACCATCCTGGATTCTGTCAAATCAGAACTGAGGATTCTGAGTCAGACAACTATTTTGAGATTGTCCACTGTTGTCATTTGATGTTAACACAGCACCGACCCTGATTTTATGAACAGGGGAAAAAAAACCTGGGGAATTGACAGTTCATGTCTATTTGAGTACAGCATTGATTGACCAGAATGATTTCTGTATAGCAAGGTGAGAAATGGTTCAAACCCAGTGTTGTGTTCCTCAAATTTACAAAGATCTTAGAGGAATAAATATTTCAATAGAATATTGGAATTCACTCGCCCCGAATGGACAGAGAGGCTTCTTGTTGGCTCTTGATTTACGACTAACTTACGAATCTATACATTTATAGTTGGCCTCAAATCTTTCCAAGACTGACATGAAGGAACAATGCCTCATATTTCTCCACATGACATTGCACAGACTATTTTGTGCTCTTTCATTCACTGAACCTTTCCTTCCCCTTCTCAGTGATCTTGTGTCCTTTTTGTATTATTATACTGTCCCACCCAACATTATGTTAGCCAACGTAACACATGATCGCATCACCTCAGTCATTGATAGAGAATTTCAATGACTGTGTCTCAAGTAGCAGTCCCTGTGGGACTCACTAATACCTACCCGACTACCTTATAATGGTATATTTATTCATGCTCTCTATTTTCTGCCCGTTATCAGTCTTCACATCAAGTCCCATTTAGCCACCATTACAGGCTCTGCAGTGATCTGTAGGAGGATCTGTATTCATTTGAGCTTAAGTAACCTTTGAGGGCAATTTTCAGTGAGTATTTAACTTGTTTCAAGTTTTGCCTTCACTGAAGAACTTATGTTCGATTTAGAAGCTGTATCCGTGCAAGGTGAGGAAATCTATTGCGATACTGGATTTGTTAAAACATGCAATGTGTCATCTCCATTACCAACTGACATCCGTTTACAGAACAGCCATTGATAACCACGGAAGCCACATCCCAGTGTTGATGAGAAAGTTCTCAGAGTTGGAATTTAATTTCCAAATCGTCAAAGCCAAGTGGAGGACGAACAGAATTAAAAGGCGATTTCAAAGTGGGCTGTATTGTGTTGATTTGTCAATGCTGGTATATAGGGTGGCACTCTGCTGTCTCACAGTGTCAGGGACTGGGTCTGAGTTGGATCCCTTTGTCGGGTCAGGGTAGCCTCGATCGGCCAATTGGCCAACTTGCACGGTGTAGTGATGTTTTGAATTTTCCAAAGACGCATTTTGCAAAGTTTGCTTTTGACCGATTGAGATTTGAACCAATAAACCTCACTACTAAAAATACTCTGTCACAACTGGAAGTTAACTCGCCGTCGTCACCTGTTTGCACAATTATTTTAAAAATGGATTGAACCACGTTGTAATGTAACAGACACCCAGGCGATGTCAGTAAGTATCAATGAAAGGCTTTAAGATTGTATCACCTCAGCACTGAGACCAGACGGATTGCCTGCGCAAAGAGATTCAGGCAGAAAATGATGTTTTATATTAATCATGTGCGGAAAATGTTTTACACGACTGTTCCGATTGTAGCAATTCCTTGCAAGTGGCTTTCATGATTGAATTGATGTGAATCTGTCTGAGGATTCGCTGCAGTTTCATGCTGCCATTGACAGTTATGCATGGGCCTGTTGAGGCCACCTTCACACAAGGGAGATTGACTGGTGAGGACAGAGTTGCACCGAGTAGAGGACTGAAGAGTTTTACAAGACTGTTCCGACGATATAGAAATTACCACAGCGCTGAGGAAGGATGGATAGCTTAGTTTCATTTTCCCAGAACAGAGGAAAAAGAGAGGTGATTTGATTGAGGTATTCAAATAATTAGCGTCTTGAATGGAGACCTGTTACCAAACGGATGATCATTCCTCAGGGTCCAAGAGGGATACTGATTGATGGAAGGGTTACAGGGGACATGAGAACTAACACTTTCATGCAGACGGTGATCGTGTGTCTGGAATTCACTTCCCAGTATCATGCGGAGGGGATGCGTCAGCTGGAAAAGTTCAATTGGTTTAAAGAAAACCTGGATCTGCACCTGAAGTGAAGTTATCTTCAAGGGTCAATCTGGTGGAAAGTGGGATGAGAACAATTAGATGGTTTATTCAGTCGTTCCAGACATGAATGAACTCTTTCAATGGCATAACTAACCTGCGGTTGTTTGGGATTGTAGAAATGCTGAGGAACATTAAAGCGAATTCATTTACTGGGTTGAATGGCCTGCTTCTCTGCTGTACATTTCCGGCAGTTCTAAAGAATGGCTGGAACACTGTGGATTGTTAATGTGAATTCCAGAGACTGTGGTTACCTTCCAGTTGCATATTGAAGAAATGACTGTAGCTTTGCAATTTTTACAATCCATGAAGTTATTCTTCATGAGGAGGAACAATTTTAACTGAGCTTAGAACACAAGAATTCATCAATTTGATCATTAGGTTAACAATGCTTGCCTTGTTCGGTTTTTCACATGAAAGTGGAAGTCTTTTTTAAAGAAATATTGTGAAATCACGTTCTCTCCATGAACTGCTGGGTATTCGGATTTATTAGTTTAAATTATATTTACGATTGACATGATCAGAACACAATTGGGAGTCAGAGAGTTTGGACGAATACCATATTATTTTTCTTTATACACGGATGGGAACAGCCACATTCAGTAATTGCAGGAGTGAACTGTCTGTTTGTTTTGCATAATGTACTTTATCCAAGAAACGTCAACAATCCAATTTCAACATTTTAAGTAATACAATGCAGAAAAATGCAATAGAAAGGTTATATTTCCCTTTTTGAAAGTTGTGTTCTTTGCTGACTCAAACTCTAAGCATAATTAGAATATTTGCGAAACGTTGTAAGGAATTGTTAACTTACCAAAACATGCCATGAGGGATTCAGTAAGTTAGCAGATCCTCACTTTATCATCACAGAGGGGCTTAGATGATTTTTGGTGCCTTGAATGATGAAAGAAAACTTTGCTAGGTCTGTTCACATTTTCCATTGAATAACTGCATTTTCTCACATGCAACAACTTATATAGCACCGAGAGTAACTTCAAGTATGGGAAGAACAGTCGAACAAATGTTCCATAGTAGATGAATATCAAAACTTTGAACCTTAATTCCCTCTTTGAAGTGAACAGCTCTCCTTTGTTTACAAGGATAGGGTCTTGTGGGGGGAGAAAGCTGTGATGATGATTTGATTCTAGTTACCCATGTTCAGATGAAGATGTTCTGATTAAGAGTCATTCTGGTAACAACTGTTTCTCTTTCCATAGATGCTACCATACCTGCTGAGTTTCAACAGTTTCGTTTGTTTCTGTTTTATGCATTGAGCAACTTCAGGTTCTTTGATTGATTTAATTACAATGTTTCAGTTCCCAACCTGCCTTCCAGCAGTAATTCTTATAATCATGGAACCTAACAAAGAGGTCCTTCGGTCCATCAAGTTTTTGTTTTCGAAGGTGCTCCACACGTGCTCCAGATTTCAGCATTATACTTATCATCTTGAATGTTATGACACTTCAAGAGTTCATCCAGGTAATATCTGAAGCACTGAATTACGAGATCCCCCTCACTCTCAGATTGAAAGTCTGTTCCTCCAAACCGCTCAAAACCGCTTACCTTTCACCTTTAATATTATGCCCCATCTCCTCTGTCAATTGTCTCATCCCAATTAATCAAAGTCAGGAGTGAGCAGATTTGAAACGAGTCAGGCTTCGAGCTGTCACGTTTAAACGTGGTATCTGATCTCTCCCTCCTGACCCAGTTAGGTGTTAACATTTTCCATTGCTCTCTGGGAAGAGCAGAGATTGTTTGATCAGTAATTTACAATTTCCATTTTACCTTCTGTCTTATCTAGTTAATTTCCTGGTGGTTTTGTTTCTTTCAGGGGGAAATTACAGCCTCTCTAACTGCACAACGTGCTGCCTTTTGGCTGTGGCAACGTCGGATCTACTGTTCATTGTCACGAACATCATACTGTGGCCACTCAGACACTTTTACTTGTCAAGATGTTTCCTGGACATCACCCCCGTGTACAGTGCTATCTTTGTTCTGGCCAGTGCAGCCACAGACTGTTCCGTCTAGCTCGCCTTTTCTCCTATGATCGTTCTATGGGCATTTATAGCCTGAAACTGAAGAAAAATGTTTTGACAGAGAAAGCCTTGGCTGTGTTTCTAGCTATAACTGGCATGGTGTTCTGTTCAGAAAATATTCTCTTCTATTTTCGGTTTCACGCAAGGAGGACAGTTGACAAAATTCCATGGTACTGCTATATAAACTCATTTTATTTTACTGATACAGGGTAGTTGGTGTTTAAGTGGTTTGAATAGAAGAATACAGAGCAGTACAGGCCCTTTGGCCCTCGATGTTGCGCCGATCCAAGCCCACCTAACCTATACTAACCCACTATCCTCCATATACCTATCCATTGCCCGCTTAAATGCCCATAAAGAGGGAGAGTCCACCACTGCTGCTGGCAGGGCATTCCATGAACTTACGACTCGCTGAGTGAAGAACCTACTCCTAACTTCAGTCCTATATCTACCCCCCCTTAATTTAAAGCTATGCCCCCTTGTAATACCCGACTCCATACGCGGGAAAAGGTTCACACTGTCAACCCTATCTAACCCCCTAATCATCTTGTACACCTCAATCAAGTCACCCCTAAACCTTCTTTTCTCTAATGAAAACAGCCCCAAGTGTCTCAGTCTATCCTCATACGATCTTCCTTCCATACCAGGCAACATCCTGGTAAACCTCCTCTGCACCCGTTCCAGTGCCTCCACATCCTTCCTATAGTATGGCGACCAAAACTGCACACAATATTCCAGATGCGGCCGCACCAGAGTTTTATACAACTGCATCATGACCTCAGGACTCCGGAACTCAATTCCTCTACCAATAAAAGCCAGTACGCCATATGCCTTCCTCACCGCACTATTTACCTGGGTGGCAACTTTCAGAGATCTGTGTACATGGACACCAAGATCCCTCTGCTCATCCACACTACCAAGTATCCGACCATTAGCCCAGTACCCCATCTTTTTGTTATTCTTCCCAAAGTGAATCACCTCACATTTAGCTACATTGAATTCCATTTGCCACCTTTCTGCCCAGCTCTGCAGCTTCTCTATATCCTGCTGTAACCTGCCACATCCTTCCTCACTGTCAACAACTCCTCCGACTTTCGTATCATCCGCAAACTTGCTCACCCAACCTTCTAACCCCTCTTCCAGGTCATTTATAAAAATGACAAACAGCAATGGTCCCAAAACAGATCCTTGCGGAACACCGCTAGTGACGGCACTCCATGAAGAAACTTTGCCATCAACTACTACCCTCTGTCTTCTTCCATCCAGCCAATTCCTAATCCAAACCTCCAACTCACCCTCAATGCCATATCTCCGTATTTTCTGCAGTAGCCTACCATGGGGAACCTTATCAAACGCCTTACTAAAATCCATATATACCACATCTACCGCTTTCCCCTCATCAACCTCCGTCGTCACCTTTTCAAAGAATTCAATAAGGTTTGTGAGGCACGACCTGCCCTTCACAAAACCATGCTGACTATCCTTGATCACATTATTCCTATCCAGATGTGCATAAATCCTATCCCTTACAATTCTCTCTAAGACTTTGCCCACAACAGAAGTGAGACTCACCGGCCTATAGTTACTAGGGTTACCCCTACTCCCCTTTTTGAACAAGGGAACCACATTTGCTATCCTCCAGTCTTCTGGCACTACTCCTGTAGACAAAGAGGACATCAAAATCAAGGCCAATGGCTCTGCAATCTCCTCCCTTGCTTCCCAGAGAATCCTAGGATAAATGCCATCAGGCCCAGGGGACTTATCTATTTTCACCTTTTCCAGGATTTCCAACACCTCTTCTCTACATACCTCAAAGCCATCCATTCTACTTATTTGTGACTCAGTATTCACATCGACGACAATGCCCTGTTCCTGAGTAAATACTGAAGAAAAGTATTCATTCAGTGTCTCCCCAATCTCTTCCGCCTCCACACGCAACTTCCCACTACTATCCTTGACTGGACCTATTCCTACCCTAGTCATTCTTTTATTCCTAACATACCTATAGAAAGCCTTAGGGTTTTCCCTAATCCTACCGACTAAGGACCTTTCATGTCCCCTCCTTGCTGCTCTTAGCTCTCTCTTCAGGTCCTTCCTGGCTACCCTATAACTCTCAATCGCCCCAATTGAACCTTCACGTCTCATCTTGAGATAGGCCGCCCTCTTCCATTTTACAAGGGATTCCAATTCCTTATTAAACCACGGAGTTTGGCAGTTTGACTGTGTTATTGTGCATGCGTGCATGTGTGTGAGTTGCATGTGTATGCATGTATGTATGTTTTTGTTTGATATCATTTTAATCTCTTTCATCCCATTCCTGTTAATTCTTTTGATGAACACTCTGACAGTCAGGCACATTTTAGTGGCCAGTCAAGTCCGAAAGACAGAGTCACAAAGATGCAGAGACGAAGGCAGTCGGTGATATCCCTCTTCACCATAACCATCAGCTTCATACATGTGGTTCGTGGACGATGCGAACATTTTATATTTTAACATTAAAGGAACAACTGGTGGTCAGTATAGATATCCAGACGTTTTTACGGATGTCGGAGAAATGCTGAAGGATTTCAGCTGCAGCATAAACACTTTATTTTATGTAATGACTCTGCCCAAGTTCCGAGCGAAGTGTGTGTGCATGCATGTGTGCCCCCTTCTGCAGTCTGATTGTATTCCTGTGCGTTTTGTGAGCGTGTGGGAATGTTTCTGTAATCTTTGTGTTCATGTGTTCCCACATTTCAGTTTGACTGTGTTATTGTGCATGCGTGCATGTGTGTGAGTTGCATGTGTATGCATGTATGTATGTTTTTGTTTGTCAGCATGTTCCTATATCTCAAGTTGAATGCATTTCTGTGTGTGGGTGTGCTTCTGCATGCATGTGCATCTGTGCGTGTTGGTATATTTATGTGTCCCTCTGGGTGTGGTTCAGTCGCTGTATAAACATGAGACTCCCTCTCCTGAATAAAGTGCAAGTGAAAACTTCAGCAGGTCACGGTGCACACATTGCTCTCAATTGCATATTTCTGGCAATCTGGAAAATATCTAAATATAAGTATCTATACCTCCTCCACCCTGAGGTCAGAACTGTTCCTTCAATTTTATTGTTCTGCCGTCTCCCCATAAATGTTGAATCCCTGACAAATCAGGATCCCATACATCTCGAGTTGTAATGCATTTGTTATGGACCAGGCCAGACCCTCTCAAAACATTTCTAAATAGTAGTCCAGACACTAACATTTTGACTTGTTTTGAGCAGGTTTCAATGGATATTCCGGGAGTGATGGAGCTGGTCAACATTCCTCAATTTTATAGAAAACAACATTTATTCAAAGATTACCAAATAAAACACAAACAAAAGAGAATAGAATAAAGAATAAATAACCTATCGGAAAACTCAAAAGACTGTACCAACTTAATGATTTCTCTAAATTCCTGAAACAATTCTCATAAACACCGCTTGCCACCAAAGGTAAAATCAAATTCAGGGTCTTACAGGAGAGATGTCAGAGAAAGATTCAGCATGGATAAACTTCATCCATGCAACTGTTACTATGAACAACAGTCTAAAAAAAGAACCTCACAACTTGCTGATATCAAACGAATCTAAATCTGACTGAGCTGGGAGAATTGCCCACTCTCTCCTGTCATTGGAAACATTGTTTTCACACTTGAAATCCCTTTGCCTGCGGCAGTATTTGTTAGCTAACATGACATTGGCACTCCAACCCATCCAAGCTAGACACCCTGGAAGCATTGCATTTACAAACATTCTAAGAAAAAAAATCCAAGGGCATCAAAACCTGAGTAAAGGAACAGCAGCATCACACACTCAATGTCCTGGCATCAACAGCCGTCTACGGCAATGATGACCTTAGATTAGCCATCCTTTGATTGAAGAAATTTATCCTCATCTCAATTCCAAAGCTGGTCCCTTCGCTCTGAGGCTGTGCCCTCAGGTTGTAGTCTCTCTGACATGTGGAAAAGTTGCAAGCAGAAGCTGAAATGGGAGGATGCTTCACAAAAGGAAGTACAATGCCGATCTGGGGCTGTGAATGACAGTATCCAGGACTGATTGGAATTGCTGGACTGGACCATGTTCAAGTATTAAGAATAAAACCTGGATGTCTAACCAGCGTCACGGCCATTATTTGCAAATGCGTGAAAGACTGCATTTTGAATAAGTCGATCTCAGTGTTCCCCAAGTCTGACCTTGTATGAACCAGGAAATCCACTCCCGACTGAAGACCAGACAGGCTAGATTCAAGTGGGAAGAGCCAGACTTAAATAGGGAATCCGAATCTGATCTTCACAGGGCCATCAGGGATGCTAAGAGGGAGTACCAGACGTGAGAAGACCATACATACTAAACAGATCCTGCCCACATTACTGGATGCAAAATACAACAGAGAAAGATAGCAAACAAAGACACATCCCACCCTAAGGCTCTCAATCCTTTCTCTGCTCTGTTTGAGCAGAATGCCAGTGGCGCTGTCACGCCTGCCCCAAAAGCACCAGGCACACCTGTTCCTTCGGTTACCGCTGCACATATCAAAACAGTTTGACTGAGAGGCAGCACAAGGAAAGCGACGGGCCAGGATGGAGTCCTGGCCATGTGCCTAGATGGTGGAGGAATTCACTGCCATCTTCTAACTCTCCCTCTAACAAGCTGAAGACCGCATCTCCGTCCTGAAGGCCACCACCGTCCCTGTACCCTAGAAAGCACATATAATGTCACAACTTGCCGTCCCACCTATTGTTTGTGTCATCTGCAAATTTAGCAATAGGACATCCACGTACTTCATGCACGTCATTCATATACACATTATTTCATGTGATATGTTGAAGCGTTTTGTGTCTGGATGAATATTGTTGTGTACTGGAGCTGATTGTGTTTACATAGAATATTATTGTGCATTGCATCTCAAGTTTGTTTGTATTGAAGAATTTTGAGTTTATATCGAAATACTGTTGCACATTACAACTGTTCCTGTATTTTTATGCAAATCCTGTTGTGTGTTGTAGCTGTTCCTATTTATACATCATAACTGTATTAGTTCATGTTAAAGTTGTGCCTTTCTACTTCCCATCAGTTATACTGTATCTGATGGTTTGCGGCTGTTGCTGAGCTCCTCCATCACTTTGGGATGGATCTGCAGTCCCAGCATTGGGCAGAGGGGCGGCAACACAGAGCAGTGACGGTCGCATTTTCGCGGATGTGCAAAATGATCATGTCGGGAAAACCGTCTCTGGTAATCGTAGAGATTAAACACACATTCTGGAACGGAAATGTGGTTGGAGAGCAATAATTAAAGAGCAACTGGAAAAGAGGGATGGATAAATACACAGAGAGAGATGGTTAAAAATTGCAGTAGGGAGAGAATAATAGGGGGAGACAACGGAAGGGGGTGAGGTGGAGAATAATATGGAGAGAGTTAAATGCAGGAAAAAGGGGAGGGTTAAAGACAGAAAAGGGAGAGCATTTAAAATAAATTAATAGGGGTAGAAGTATACATGGAATGGGCGGAAGATTCCAGATCACAGGGACACAGGGAGAGGGTTAATTCAGGGCACTGCAGGGATTGTACTGAAGTCAGCCAGATGGATCTCATTGAATATGAGTCCCCTGTTTGGGGCTATTACCCTGTTAACAGAGTTACCCTGTTAGAAGAGTGTAAAGGAATTAGGAGTATATTTGAGATGGAAATCAGGAGAGCAAAAAGGGGACATGAAATAGCTTTGGCAAATAGAATTAAGGCGAAACCAAAGGTCTTTTACAAATACATTAAGGACAAAAGAATTACTAGGGAGAGAATAAGGCCCCTCAAAGACGAGTCTTTGTGTGGAGCTGCAGGAAATAGGGGAGAAACTAAACGAGTATTTTGCAACAGTGTTCACTGTGAAAAAGGACATGGAACATCTCGAATTTAGGGAAATAGGTGGTGACACCTTGAAAATGTCCCCATTATTTGTGGAGGAAGTACTGGATGTCTTGAAATAAATAAAAGTGGATAAATCCTTAGGACCTGAAACGGTGTACACTAGACCTCTGTGAAAAGCTGGGGAAGTGATTGCTAATCCCCTTGCTGAGAAATCTGTGTCATCGATGTGCTGGAACACTGGAAGTTGGCTGACGTGGTGCCACTGTTTCACAAGAGTGGTAAGGGCAAGGCAGTGTACTATAGAACAGTGAGCCTGACGTCGATGCTTGGCAAATTGTTGAAGGGAATTCTGAGGGACAGGATGTACATGTATTTGGAAAAAGATAAAAAACAAGGACTGCAGAAACTGCAAACCAGAGTCTCGATTAGAGTAATGCTGGAAAAGTACAGTAGGTCGGAAGCTTCCGAGGAGCAGGAAAATCGACGTTTCGGGCAAAAACCCATCATTGGGAATAGAGGCAGAGTGCCGGCCGTGTGAAGAGATAAATGAGAGGGGGTGGGGGTGGGGAGAATTTAGTAGTGAGTACAATAGGTGAATGGAAGTAGGGATGGAGGTGATAGGCCAGAGAGGAGGGGGAGTGGATAGGTGGAAAGGCAGATAGACAGGTAGGACAGGTCATGGGAAAGGTGCTGAGCTGGCAGGTTGGAGATGGGTGAGCTGGGGGAAGGGGAAATGAAGAAACTGATGTCAAACTTCCAGCTCAGCACTGTCCCGATGAACAGTCCTACCTGCTTAGCTTCTTTTCCACCTATCCACTCCACCCTCCTCTATGACCTATCATCTCCATCCCAACCCACATCCACCCATTGTACTCTTTGCTAGCTTCCCTACCCTCTTCTCTGACTTATCACGGCCGTCCCCACCCCCATTCAGCTATTATACTCTATGCGACTTTCCCCCACCCCCACACCTCTCTCATTTATCTCTCCACTCTGCAGGCACCCTGCCTCTATTGCCCGAAACGTCGATTATCCTGCTCCTCGGATGCCGCCTGAACTTATGTGCTTTTCCAGCACCAAACTAATCTAGATCCATGTATTTGGAAAGGTAAGGACTGATTAGTAATTGTCGTCAGGTCTTTGTGTGTAAAATCATGCCTCGCCGACTTGATTGAGTTTTTGAAGAAGTAAAACGGAGGATTCATGAGGGCAGAATACTGGACATGTTGTATATGGACTTCAGTAAGGCATCCGACAAGGTACCCCATGGGAAAGCGCTTCGATAAGTTAGATCTCATGGAAGACAGGCTAAGATAGCCATTTCGATTAAGAACTGGCTCAAAGGTAGAAGACGGAGGGTGATGTTGAAAGGTTCATTTTCAGACTAGGGGCCTGTGACCAGTGGACTGCAACAAGGATTGGTGTTGGGTCAACTCCTTTTCGTCATTTATATAAATGATTTTGATTTGGGCAGAAGAGGTATCGTTAATAAGTTTACAGATGACACCAAAAGTGGAGATGTGGTGGACAGCGAAGAGAGTCACGTTAGAATACAACGGGATCATGATCAGACTCGCCAATGGGCTGAGAAGTGGAGGATGGTGTTTAATTTAGATAAATACGAGGTGCTGCATTTTGGGAAATCTTAGCTGACTTATGCAATTAATTGTAAGGTCCTACGGAGTGTTGCAGAACAAAGAGAACTTGAAGTGCAGGTTCATAACTCCTTGAAAGTGGAGTCACAGGTGGAAAAGATAATGAAGAAGGCTATTAGTATGCATGCTTTATTGGTCACATTATTGAGTACATGATTTGGGAGGTCATGTTGCGGCCGTAAAGGACATTTTTTTGGCAACTTTTAGAGTATTGCATGAATTTCTGGTCTCCTTCCTATCAGAAGGATGTTGCAAAACTTGGAAGGGTTCAGAAAATATTTACAAGAATATTGTCAGGGCTGGATGATTTGAGCTATAGGGAAATGTTGAATGGCTAGGGCTGTTTTCCTTGGAGTCCAAGGAGTAGCCTTATCGAGGTTTACAAAATCATGAGGGGCGTGGATAGGATAAAAAGACAACGTCGCTTCCCTGGGCTGGGCTGGGGGAGGCCAAAACTAGAGGGAAAGTGTTTAGGGTGAGATGGGAAAGATATAAAAGAGACCAAAGGGGCAACCTTTTCACTCAGAATGTGGTATGTGTACAGAATGATGTGACAGAGGAAGTGGTGGAGGCTAATACAATTGCAACATTTTAAAGGCATCTGGATGGGTGTACGAATAGGTACTGTTTGGAAGGATATGGGCCGGATGCTAGCAGGTGGAACTGGATTCAGTTGGGATATCTGATCACTCCCTCATTCCCCATCCAATTGCCATTGCATCTAATATAACCCCCACTCCTCACACTTGCCCTTTCTCTCCTGCCTTCGTGTTTTTCATGTAGAGCAGTGTGAACTGATGTAATGTCCTTCTACTGGTTTTGTACTCACATGAGCTGGGACAAATGGCTTTCTGATGCACCGCTTTACTTTCGGACAATAAACTTAATTGCCTCCTCTCTTTACTCTGTATTTGAACGTTAAAAGGGGCGTTTTTATTCATTGATGGGATGAAGGAGTGACTGCCTTTTGCCACCATTTATTGTCCATCCCTAATTACCTTTAGGGCAGTTAAGTTTCAACCACATTGTTGTCGGTATGGAGTCAGATGTCGTCCTGACAATGTAAGGTCAACAGTAGCCCTCTCTGAAGGCTACGACCGCAAATGAACCGATACTCAGCAGATTTGTGGTCATCCTTGCACTCTTTACTTCCAGACTTGTATTGAATTCAAATTCCCCAGAACATGACCTGGACGCCTTCATGAACGGTCTAGCGATGATTCCACAAGGCCATTGCCTCCTCCTGTTGCATGCCATCTTCCTGTGTGACACGCTGGAGAAGGGACTGAATGAAAAGCAGAAGAGCAGCTGATGCTGTAAATCAGAAACAAAAACAGAAAATGCTGGGAAAACCCAGCAAATCTTCAGCAACCGTGTAGCGAAATCGCAGAGGAATGGCTGCCTGTTCCAGTGGAAATGGCAAAGAACGGTCTGAATGGCCTTGTCCTATTCCAGTGTTGTTGGTTGTGCTATGCCGACAGCACACTCGTTCAATCATTGAAAATTAAACAATGCTTTGTCAATTGAATTAAAAAGAAAATCTGGAGTGAAATGTTCAAGTCTCTGGCTATCTGATCTCCTGTTGAACAGTATTTTAGAAATGGGCTGCTTGCAGTATTCTAAATATTGTAGCTATTCACTGTCATTTAGTGGGATATTTATGGGTGAATTTTATACTGTTAATCAGTAAAAGGGGCAGGGAAATGGCAGATAATTTAGGAAGTGAGAAAGCTTTAATCTGGTTGGTAAGGAGCGATAATATCAATAAAGTGGCCCTATTTTGGAGAGGACATATTAAGATCAAGAATTGGTGATGTACTTTTATTTTTTGGCAGTTGAGTAGGCTTGTAAAAAACCATACAAATTCCAGTTAGAATATAAAGGTCAGGGAAATGTTGCTAAATCTTTATAATTCACTGTTTCAGCCACAGTTGGGGGATGGAGACCTGATTTGAAGTCTTGAAAGACGAATGGCTTTTGAAAGGTTAAAACTGAGCTCTGCCCACTTCTGAGCACTGCACTTTAGGAAGGATGTTGATGCCTTGGTAAGGCTCATGCAGGAGATTAATCGTCAGCGCAATATAACAACAGGCCATTCAGCCCCACGAGCCAGTTCCTGCAGTCAACGTCTGATCTGCAAGCTAACTTCATACACCTGTACTTGTGCCTTATCCCTTATTACCTACTTTTAACAAAAAAAAACTATATCAGATTTAAAATTAACAACTGATCGGGAATCCATGCCTTTTGTGCAAGAGATTTACAAACTCCATCAACTTTTCTGTGTGGGAGTGCTTCTGAACATCTCTCCTGATCGCACTGGTTCATATTCACAGACCCAGCCACTTAGTTTTAGAATCCACAAACAGTGGAAATAGTTGATCTTTGTCAACTCTGTCTCTTAGTCTTTGGAGAAATAGGGCCTAATTTGCACAGTACCGCCTCATAACTAAATCCATAAAGTCCACGTATCATTTTTGCAAATCTACACGGCACTCCCTCCAAGGCCAAAATATCCTTCCTGAAGTGAGGCGCCTGGCTCTGCTCACAGTACTTCAAGTGAGACCTAAAAAGGCTTTTCTGTAACTGCAGCAAGACGTTTGTGCCCTTATATGAGATGAGAGTTTCACTGTCAGCGCAGCATATAATGCCCACCCCAGAGGGCAGTTCAGATTCAATCATATTTTTACCAGTATGCAATCACATGCCATCATGACCAGGTAACGATTGTAGTAGCCCTCTCTAAAGGATGCAAATGAACTGACAATCAGCATTGGATTTGTCGTCATCCTTGCACTCTTTATTTCCAGGCTTATATTGAATTCAAATTCCCCAGAACATTACCTGTACGCTTTCATGAACATGTCCAGTGATAATTCCACTCGGCCATTGCTTCCCCCTGCTGAATGACCTCTTTCTGTGTAACAGGCTGGAGAAGGGACAGAATAAAAACCAGCAGAATTGCAGATGTTGTAAATCAGAAACAAAACCAAAAATTGCTGGGAAAGCTCAGCAAGTCTGGTACCAACTGTGGAGAAAAATCACAGCTGAATGGCTTCCTGTACCTATGGGACAGGACAGAGAATGTGCCGAATGGCCTCCTACTATTCCAGTGCTGTTGCTTTTGTCTATGCTAACAGTACACTCATTCAATCATTGAAAAGTAAGCAATGGTTTGTCCATTGAATTAAATACAAGAGTTAAAGTGAAATTTTCAAGTCTCTGGCTACTTACTGTTTTTTGGTATTTTAAGTTACGCTGTTGAACAGTACTTTAAATAAGGATTGCTTGCATTTTTTTTTGAAATATTGCAGCTATTTCTATTCGTGGGATACTTATGGGTGCATGTTATACTGTTAACCAGTGAAAGGGACAAGCAAACGGCAGATCATGTCGGAAGTGAGAAAGCTTTGATCAGGTTGGTATGGAGTGATAATACAAATAAAGTGGCCCTATTCTGGTGAGGATATATTAATGTCAAGAATTGGAGATGTACTTTTATTTTTGGGAAGTGGGAAATTGGGGAGGCGTGTAAAAAGCCATACAAAGTCCAGTTAGAACACAAAGGTCAGGGAAATTTTGTGAAACCTTTATAATTCACTGTTTCAGCAACTGTTGAGGGAAGGAGACCTGATTTGAACTATTAGAAAGAGAAACGCTTGTAATGGGTTAAAATTGGTCTCTGCCCACTTCTGAGCACCACACTTTTGGAAGGATGTTAAAGTCTTGGCAAGGGTCTGGCAGGAGATTCATCGTCATTCGGAGATAACAACAGGCCATTCAGCCCCACGTGCCTGTTCTGGCAATCAATGGCTGATCTGTAAGTTAACATCAACACCCGTACTTGTGCCTTAACTCTTAATATTACGCTTCACACAAAAAAACTAGATCAGATTTAAAATTAACAACTGATCCAGAGTCTAAGCTGTTTGTGCAAGAGAGTTACAAACTCCACCAGCTTTTCAGTCTAGGAGTGCTTCCCAACATCGCTCCTGATCGCACTGGCTCAAATTCACAGACTATGTCCCTTTGTTTGGGAAACCCCAAACAATTGAAATAGTTTATCTTTATCTACTCTGTCTCCTAGTTTCTGGAGAAACAATGACTGATTTGTACGGTTCCACTTCATAACTAAATCCCTTAAGGCCACATATCACTCTTACAAATCTATGCTGTACTCCCTCCAAGGTCAATATACCCTTCTGAAGGTGTAGTGCCTGGCTCTTTCCGCTCACAGTATTTCAAGTGAGATTTAAAACAGGTTTTTTATAACTGCAGCAAAACGTCTGTGGCCTTATAGAGAATGAGAATTTTACCGTCAGAACAGCATTTAATGCCCATTCCAGAGGGCAGTTAAGAGTCAACCACATTGCTGGAGTCACATACAGCTCAGAACAGGTAAGGATGGCAGTTTACTTCCACAATGGACATTAGAGAAACTTTACTTGTTGATCTATCCAACTGGAAAATACTGAGGTAAAATAATTCATCAGCGTGTTGACCATTTCCGTGTAGACATTGACAATATCCCTTGTAAGCTTCATTTCCGAATGATCTGATCGACTTGTTTACTTATTGGGCCTCGTTTTACATTAATAGTGAAAAGTGGTTTATTATCTTTGAAATACAAGACAGATAAACATCCAACTTTACAAAACCAGTCTTTCCCTGGAATATCCCGAGTAACGTTCCAGTTCTGAAATGTCTATGCCAACACACTAGTTTAAAATCCTCGATTACATCTTGTCGAAAAGCAGATCGGGCTGTTCTTTCTCCTCCCAAGGTTCCTCCTTCTTTGTCCAGATATTCTCTGGAGTATGTGGGGGATCTCTCTGATGTGAGTGGTTTCTTTTAGCAATGATGTGGAGGTGCTGGTTTGGACTTGGGTGGACAAGGTCGGAAATCACACAACATCAGGTTATTGTACAATTTATGTGAAACCACATGATTTCGTGTTATTTCTGACCTTCTTTGAGTTAGTTATTCAGGTCATTTGCAAATGCATTTGCTTCGCAAAATTAGAATATAACAACGTAATTAGCATAATTTAAATTCAGTTTCTATTTCAGGAAGGATGTTACATAAGACAGTTTTTGGTATTTTAAGTTATCCTTTGTAATTGCCATCTCAAAAACAGTTCAACTGAAAATCAGTGGGCGGCACGGTGGCACAGTGGTTAGCACTGCTGCCTCGCAGCGCCAGAGACCCGCGTTCAATACCCGCCTCAGGCGACTTACTGTGTGGAGTTTGTACGTTCTCCCCGTGTCTGCGTGGGTTTCCTCCGGGTGCTCCTGTTTCCTCCCACAGTCCAAAGATGTGCAGGTCAGGTGAATTGGCCATGCCAACTTGCCCGTAGTGTTAGGTAAGAGATAAATGTAGGGGCATGGGTGGGTTGCGCTTCGGTGGGGCGGTGTGGACTTGTTGGGCCGAATGGCCTGTTTCCACGCTGTAAGTAATCTAATCTAATCTAAATACTGTGACCATGTCTCATCAACAACCCATTCAATGACCAATCAAGGTGAAGGCTTGTATATCAGTCTGGTTTGATTGAATTTGACAATGAATGCTGCGAGATTCCTGGTTTAATACCTCAGTACCACTGTCTTATTAACACAGGTTCAATGTAATCAATCAAGATTATGGGATTGTGTACCTCACCGACTCCACTACCAACACCAGGATTCCTGTTCCAGGTTCATAACGCTGCTGCTATAGACACCACTGATGGCGTCTTCCTCCACCGTCACCGCCACAAGGAACAGAAGACCAAGCTGAAGACGAGAGAGAAAAGAAGAAAGAAGTTGTGACCGTCCTGATGATCAGAAGCGAACGGACTGAGGAGTCGAAACAGTCTACCCTGCCACCGGCGCTAGCTGAAAAAGAAAATTCACGTTGACGAGGAAAGGGAGATTGCCAAGGACCCGAGTGTTTCACCTGTGGATTGACACTATAGAGGTTGGACTTGGTTTCAGAAAATCCACTGATGTCATGTTAGTGTTCTTATTTTACCACTACCTCCTGCTGGACTGCAAGGGAACGTGGAATCTGAACGTGAAACTGCTGATCCCAGAAAACATGGTGGAGATACAAAAGGGTTCCACAAGTTGGAGAAACGTGAAGCTCCTCTTCAAGTCTCCAAAAGACTAATGGAAATCTGTCAAGGGGAACATCAAGAGGATATTTATTCTCAAAGGTTGTATAAAGAAGTGAGAGAAATGGAGATTACTCCAGAAAAGTGTGTAGAACCCACTACTGTTGCAGACGGTTGGGGTTGATGTCATGAATGATCTCCAGAAGGTGAAATGTCAGTGTGCTTCATTCTTTACTTCAGAAGCCTCCAAGATAATCTCCCCATCCAGAGTCCACATTGCGGAGAAAGATGAGACATGTTCATGTTTCTCCTTCTCGGAGGTGCGCTGGGAGAGCAATGTGCTCAGCAGCCTAAAAAAAGAAGATGGCTCAATGACATCTCCATAGTCTGAGAACCTCAGGATCAGCAAATCCTTTTTTGCCACACTGTGCGTCAAGAAGTTCACAGACAGTGTGGCCCCTCAGTCATTCCAGTCCTTTCTCACAGAGGTCAAAGGCAACTGCACATGGGAGACGATGAACCAGCCTTTATCGCTGAATAAGATGACCAGAGCCCTCGAGACTTCAGATAATACTACATTTCCCCGAAGTGATGCCTTACCAGCCGAGTTGTGTTCACCTCTAAAACCTTGACTGGCTCAGGACCTGTTGGTGGAGCAGTACAGTCTGCTTCGAACAGGTAGATAGTGTGATTCCATAAGAAATTTGTTATCCGCCCCACCCCCTTCTACAATCAGAAAGGGGAGAGCGATGACTTCTGACCAATTTTATTGATGAGTATGTATTTAAAAAATCCTGCCCAGGTCATCGCCAACCAGAACACGTCACCTTTAGAATCAGTGATTTATCCTGAATAACCTTACCTGTATCAGTCAGAATGATCCTGAGTGCCTCACACTGTTTAGGGATACGCTTTCCTATGTGCATGACAGGGGGAGATGGAAGTCTGCCACAGCAGCCTGGATCAGGAGGAGGCCGTTGACAGGATATCACTTATCTACAAATGTGATGCGCTCTCCGAAATGGGCTTTGGAGAGGGAATTTGTGAACCAACCCAATTGCTCTACACTAACGTCATTAGTGCTGCCTCAATCAAAGGTTGGGAACCAGAAGTTTCCCGATCAATTCAGGAGTCAGGCAGGGCTGCCTACTCTCACCTTTCCTTTTTTATTGTTTACTCGGAGGCACCTGAATAATTGTTGTAATTCATTCAAACGGTTCATTCTCATTAGCCATTGTCTGTTCACTGAGAACCTCTTTAACTAAGATCCCTCATCCATCGTTGCACAGTTACACATCAATTCATTATTTAGATTCAGGACCCGAGTTACCGACACATTTTCTTCATGCTCCACCTTGATAAACAATTTATGATCACTCTTCCCCAATACAAATATATTGTTAGATAGATAGTCGAATGCCGAATAACACAGTTGAGCCAAGCATCAGGAAATTACGATCTTGACAGAAATCCAACATTCGGATAATTTAATACCGGATAATCCTCTGCAAATTGCTGCAATTATGCTATGACATTGAGACTGTATTTTTGCAGAAGTTATATTCAATCGCTGCATGTTTACATCTGTGCTCTTGTCTAAACTCAATGCTGTGCGATATAATAAGTTAATCCTTTCAATATGGTAGTTCTATTGAAATACCTCACACAGCATCACGAAACATAAATCATGAAGGTGAGCTTTCGACGGTAACGGTGTCACTGAACGCATCCATTACTGATTATCTCCTCAAATTCAAAGTGTAGAGTTCCCGAAAGAACACTGCCCCTGAATCTGTGGGGCATGTAAGGGAAGTGCTTGATCCTTAAAACTAGGATTCTGAAGCACAACATCTTGATGCAGACAGAAATGGTTTCTTGTTGCTTTTCTCTTTCACTCACAGATATTCTATTTTCCATGGGAGCTTCATTTTCGTCTTCAATGAGTTTGATCCTCAACGGTTACATGAGCTCCAATCAATACACATCCGTATGAGAGGATTCTAGAGATATTTCACAGCTGACCCCAAGGGACACAGGAGCTGTACAGCAGCAGACACGGGTGAGACATTCTCTGTTCCCTGCAGTGTCCTGCACATGTGCAGTGAAGGAACTTAAGATCGGTGACCAATTCAGTGATAGAATAGTTTGAAGGGAGATGTAAACATGAGGCCAGGGAGGGATAACGGTTTAGATTTGTTAACTTCCTGGAACGTTTTAGCGGTAGCCAATATTGTCCCTAAGTCCTGTAGTGATGGGAAAATGACTCTTCATGTGAGGCCTGCTGAAGGAGAGAAAAAAGAGAAAGGAACAACTTTTCATTTTCACGTTCGTAGGCTGGTATTTGTGGAACATTGCTTGACATATAGTATTTGTAATCTCTCTCAATGACTGACGTGATGAGATCGCGTACTACGTTTGCTGATTACGCAATGTTAGTTGCATCAGTAAAACACAAGGAATGCTGAGAAGAGAAAGGGAAGTTTCGATGTGAGTGAGCACGTCATTGCCTGATCAACATATTGTGGAGAAATGTGAGGAATTGTCCCTTCATTTCAGCCTTGGAAAGATTTCAGGCATCAATACATTTCTCGATGCTTTTCCATGTGTTAAATAAAGAAACAACAAGAGGTCTTTCTTATCATTCAGTGCCAGCGATTTCCAATAATTTTGTTTTAAACATTTACTCACATTAAATCCTTCTGAATTGAAGGAATACAAACCAGTATTTGTGTCAGCTCAGTCCCTCATCAATGAATCCTGGCTTGCCACCTGTCGTTCTGATCAATCAATGCTGCACTCAAATGGACATAGATTCCCCAGTCCCCATTCCTTTGTTGTTGTTGTTTCCTTTCTGCAAATTCAAGCGAGTGCTTTGTTAACGTCAAGTGGCAGCAGAGGATAAAAGTGCTGATTGACTCTTTTAGAAGCATCTGTCCTGACATGACAGAATCCAGAATGAAAAATAGCCTCTACAGTACCCAGGCTTAAGGATGTTTCAGAAAAACTTGAACACATTTCAGAGAAGGGGTGGACTATGTGTGGGACAGGGGTGGTAACGAGGAAATGTGGAAAGAGAAAAAAAGATCGAGGTCCTGGTCCACATTGGTACAAACAATATTTGGTGGTGAAATAACCCTTCGATGTGTTGCATCGTGTATTAATCACCATTTATTTACAAATGCATAGTCTTTAGCAGTGGCCTCTCACTGAGTCAGGTATTCAGCATCTCAGTATCGCTGACATTCACCATTTACAATCAGCTATGTCTCCCTGATTGGCAAAGATTAACAGCCCAAATCAGGGATTTCGTATCAAAAAGGTCAAGCTGGCGAACCTCATGACAATCATTACCAGTAGAAAAGCAATGAGTTTCTGAAGGTAGAAATCAGCAAATCGTGCACGAAATTGAACAGCTGATCCATGGGTGACTCTGAGTGATCATTGGTCAGAAGATTGTGTGGCTGGGAAACATTGATAACAAGGGAAGGACATTGGACATTTAAATTATTGGAAATGTTTCTGAGGCTATGGTGATCTGAATATATTGTGTTCGTTTTGTTTGAATTGTATGAGGATTGCCACCCAGCTGGGGAGACATGCTATTGTTGTAGCGAAACCCCTTCTTGAAACGTTAACAGAGGAATTGGAGGAAGCAATTTAACTCATTTTGAGATGGTAAAGGGGAACAGCAAAATACCATTCATCCCCTCTCATGAGAGGACAAGAACAACAGAGGGGCATTATGTCAGTCCACACTATTCTACTTGAAAAAGCCAAGGAACACGTGAAAGGGAAGGGGTGAGGAATTTGTGTGAGATTCAATGATAATTGGATTGGAAATGAGGAATAGTCGGTGAGGTGGAGAGAAGTGATCCTGGGAGGCATTACAACAGGGAGGCAAGTAATTGTATCAATGGGCAGAGTGAGAGCAAGGCTCAATGTTGACTGTTGAGCATTTGAAGGGATGAGAACACTTGTTAGTAGCTCATCAGAAGGAAATGCCCCTCCCGCCAAAACTGACAAATGTTGGAAATCATTTCTATTATTGTGCATTTCATCCTTTCTCTAATATCCTTGATGCTTTCCCCAGTGTTTAATTCTCTCCAGATTACTCTGTGCTTCACTTTCGCTGTCTCTTTCTGTCTCTGTCTCTCTCTCTCTCTCTGTCTCTCTCTCTCTCTCTGTCTCTCTTTCTCTCTGTTTAAACCCTTATCTGTATTCCATCCCCTCTATTCACTTCTTTTATTTACAACGCTCACTTTCAGTCTGTATTTAGCCTCCACTGGTATTCTTTATTTAACCAGATCGTTATCTGTATATGATCTTCGCTATTTCCCTCTACTTAACCATTTAACTTCATTTTTATTCAACCCTCTCCGTTACTCTCTGTTTAATCATGTATCTAATATTTTCCATTTTATCTTCTCACAATTATTCTCCATTGCACCCGCTCTATTTGACCATCACGTATGACAATCATTAACCTTCATTTTGTATTCACCTTTATCCCTATTATTCAACCAGCACAAAGCTGGTTCCGAAAGTGAGCAGACCCCCTGACACACCTGTTTATATCTGTCAGCTCGGACTCCCTCATTGTACCAGGTTAACATCTCCAATCAGGGAGCTTGTACTCAATGAGACCCATCTGGCTACCCTCATTACAATCCTGACACAACCCCCATCCCCTATCCAGAGTATATGTTTACACTTTACAATAACCAGAGACTGGGTGTCCTTGCCGAATCGATCCCCAAAACCGGTGCTGCTCCGTACTACGTTCCCCGGCCGGGGTCTGGGACTGCACATCCATCCAAAAGTGCTGGAGGAGCTCAGCAGCACCCCCACACGGCCATATACTGATTTACTGATGGGAAGACGAAAGATAGAATTTTAACATGAACTGATACAGTATTATGTAAAAATAATAACAGCTACAATATACAACAGTATTTAAATACAAACATGAACAGTTATACGAACTGCAATATTTAGATATAAACTCAAATATGTCCAATATAAACAAAATTTCAGTTGCAATGCACAATAATATTGCATGTAAACACAGTCAGCTTTCATACACAATATTTTTGCAGGCACAAACAGCTCCAACATTTAACAATACATAATGTATATTATATACATAAAACATGAAATAATGAGGATATAAAGGACTTGCAGGAAGGAAATTAATGAACTGTTGCAAAATTTGCAGTTGATGCAAAAGTAGGTTGAAAGGCAAGTTGGGAAATTGCATGTGCTTTCTTAGGTACAGGGATAGTGATGGTCTTCTCGAAGAACATGAGGACTTCAACTTGTTGCAGGGATAGGTGGACGTTATTGGTGAATATATCCACCAATCTAAGTGCACGGCTAGTGTCTCCATCCAGGCCCGTCGTTTTCCTTGGTTTGACTCTCAGCAAGACCGTGTTGACATGTGCAGTGGCGAACAAGGCAACAGGTACTCTGGAGTTGTTGGGGCAGCTGTCACTGCGCCACTGGCATTCTGCTCAAACAAACCAGAGAAAGCATTGAACGCCCAGGGAGCAATGCGTCTTTGTCTACTGCCTTCCTCTGCTTCATTTTGTCTCCCGTAACGTTGTTTCGCCCTTGCCATATGCGGCAGGAATCTGTTTGGTAGGAATGGGCCTCTTATCTGGTTGGTACGCCCTTTTGGCATCTCTCATGGTCCGGTGGAGGGCAGATATGGATTCGCTGTCTTTACCTGGCTCTTCCCACTTGGATGTTACCCGTCCGGTCTTCAGTTCGGAATGGATTTCCTGGTTCACTCAATGTTTATGCTTGGGAAACAATCGGATTAAATTCTTCAATACACAATCCTCCACGCATTTGCCCATGATATCCGTGATGGTGGTGGTTTGATCATTAAGGTTTTCGGCTCGCTACTTGAACACGGTACAGTCTACCAATCTCAAGCAGTCCCAGAATCTGTCATTCACAGCCTCAGAGTAGCATTGTGCTTCCTTTTGTGAAGAGTCCTCCCATTTCAGATTGTGCTTGTGTGCTGTTTCCACAGCAGCAGAGACTAGAGCCTGAGGGCACACTCTCAGAGTGAATGGACCAGTTTTGCAAATGAGATGGAAATGAATTTCTTCAACCAAAGTGTGGTGAAACTGTGGAAATCATTGTCACAGACGACTGTGGAGGCCATGTCATTAGCTGTGTGATTATGCTGCTCATTTACAAAGGTTGTGTTGTCTTTGGTGTATTTCATGCAGTGTTTATCATTCAGCGGTTCCAGGGTGTCTAGTTTGAATGTGTTGTAGGGCTAATTTCATGATAGCTAACGGATAACTGCCTCAGGAAAAAGACTTTCAAATGTTAAAGCATGTACAATGAAAGGGGAGTGGGAATTCTTCTTGCTCAGCTTTTCTCTGGTCTGGTTTAGTTTGCTTTAGTGTTACCAATCAGTCAGTTTTTCAGACTGCTGGTGAAAGGAACAGCGACATGCAAGAAGTTGTTCCATGTTGAATCTCTCTCGGACATCTCTCCTGAAATAACATGTTATTGATTTTGCCTTGTGGTGTTTATGGGGATTGTTGCAGGAACTTGAAGCAATATTTAAGCTGGGATCGTCTGTTGGGTTTTAGGATACATTAAATTATTCTATATTCTTTTCTCTTTTGTTTGTGTTTCATTTGTACTCTCTATATAAATAAACTCTGTTTTATTTAAAACCGATGAATGTTGACCTGCTCCATCACTGCGGGAATATCCAGTTCACACTTGCTCAAAACCAGTCGAAAAATTAGTGCCTGGGCAACTATCTTGAAATATTTTGAGAGGGTCCGGCCTGGTCAATAATCACTGTATTAAAAATAGAGAAATATGGGATCCTGATTGATGAGTGAATCAAATGTTATGGGGAGAAGGAACGAGAATAGAATTGAAACATGGTTCCTTCACGAAAAAAGTGGCAGAGATGACTCGATGGGCTGAATGGCCTAATTCCGCTCCTACATTGCATGGCGTATATAACAACATTTAAAAATAGACACAAACTGCTCAAACGTAAAATAAACGTATATATTGCATTCTTTGTTGAAACATTGATGAAACAACTGGAATCCTGCCATTCATTGAAAATTCCCTGTCTTGCTTCATTCGTCGAACGGAGGTCCTTGAACTGAAGTAACAGTTCAGCTATCAGCGTGCAGGAGGCACAGATGCTGATATTTAGATTTTTCCAGGTTGCTGAAATGCGCACTTGGGAGCAAACTGTGCACCGTGACACACTGAAGGATTCACATGTCCATTTTCTGAAGGAGTTTCATGATCAAATAGACGCAAAACCACACCTATAGGGATCCAGAAACAAATCCATGCCTTCACACATACTTACACGTAAAAGCAGATGCACACCCACACACAGAAATGCAGTCGAAGTAAGAGATAGGAACACAATGACCAAAAAAAAGGACACATGCATACAGTCGACTCAAACACACACATACACACACAATAATACAGTAAAACTGAAATGTGGGAACACACCTACACAAAGACTACAGAAACATTCCTACACCCTTACACCACACACATAGGAATACAATCAGAGTGCAGAAGGGGGCACACCTGCTCACACATGCGTGCACGCACACAAACAAACACATGAACATAGACGTACTATGGCATATAGAAACACACTCACGTATGGACAGAACGCACACATCGACATACAAAGAAATACAGTCATACTGGGTGAGAGAAACCAAGCCACACAAGAGTGTGCATGCACGCGCGTGCGCACACTCGCACACGTACAAAAATACAGACATACTGACTGAGGTATGAAAACTCCCATGTGCATACCGAATGCACACATATCCACACACACAGAAATACATTCATACTGAGCTATAGATACACATCTCCACACAGACACAAAATCACATCCACACCCTCACACACACATAAACGTACACAGAGTAAGAGACATTCCACATCAATCTGCAAACATCTTATGCATATGCACAAGCAAATTCAAACACAGTTCCTGAGCCAAGCCACAATTAAATATCGATAGAGAGCGACTCTCAGAAACAAACAGAGACACACCCACAGAGATGCACAGAGAGATCCTGCTGGGAGCACAGAAAGACCTTTTATCACGGACAGATAGCCAAACACACTCTGAACAATAAACTCACCTGATTAAACAAGAGCACAGCCAGGCAGAGAGCCACCCCGGACTCCCACAATAATAAACTGGCACTCAGAGACACACAAACACATGGGGTCACAGAACCATCATGACATGCTGACAATATCAAACACACATACACAAACACACACACACACATACACATACATACACACACACACAGACGCACACACACACACACACTCACAAAACCACATTGGCACACTAACATGCACCCACATAAAAAAGACTCAACTTCACAGACACCCCCTCATACAGAGTGAATAACATTCCAAAACACATAAACACATGAATGTGAAACCACGGAAATATTTCCCTATACGCACAAATAGAAACCCACACAAAGATGCATAAGCACATTCATAATGTGTCACACTCCAACGGCAAAAACCGAGGGACACACACACAATTTTGACGGTATTAGGCAAGAACTTTCGAAAGCTGATTGGAGACAGATGTTCGCAGGCAAAGGGACGGCTGGAAAATGGGAAGACTTTTGAAATGAGATTACAAGAATCCAGAGAAAATATACTTATGTCAGAGTGAAAGGGTAGGCTGGATGACGAAAGAAATTGAGGGTTTGGTTAAGAAAAAGAAGGAAGCATATGTCAGGTATAGACAGGATAGATAGAGTGAAACCAGAGAAGAGTATAAAGGAAGAAGGAGTATACTTAAGAGCGAAATCAGTAGGGCAAAAGGGAGACATGAGATAGAGTTGACAAATCGATTTAAGGAGAATCCAAAGGGTTTTGCAAATATATTGAGGACAAAAGGGAGAGAATAGGGCCCTTCAAAGATCAGCAAGGAGGTCTTTGTGTGGAGCCACAGAAAATGGGGGAGATACTATAAGGAAATATTGCATCAGTATTTACTGTGGAAAAGGATATGAAGATATAGACTGTAGGGAAATAGATGGTAACATCTTGCGAAATGTCCAGACTATAGCGGAGGAAGTGCTGGATGATTTGAAACGGTTAAAGGTGGATAAATCCCCAGGACCTGATCAGCCGAGATCTCTGTGGGAAGTTGGAGAAGTGTTTGCTGGGACTCTTGCTGAAATATTTGTAACATCGATAGTCACAGGTGAGGTGCCAGACGACTGGAGGTTGGCAAACGTGTTGCCACTGTTTAAGAAAGGTGGTAAAGATAAGCCAGGGAACTATCGATCAGTGAGCCTGACCTCAGTGGTGGGCAAATTGTTGGAGGGACTCCTGAGGGACAGGATATACATGTATTTGGAAAGTCCAGGACTGATTAGGGATAGTCAACATGGTTTTGTGCGTGGGAAATCATGTCTCACAAACTTGATTGAGTTTTTTGAAGAAGTAGCAAAGAGGATTGATTAGGGCAGAGCAGAAGATGTTATCTATATGGACTTCAACAAGGTCCCCATGGGAGACTAGTTAGCAAGGTTAGATCTCATGGAAAATACGGGAACTGGCCATTTGGATACAGAACTGGCTCAAAGGTAGAAGACAGAGGGTAGTGGTGGAAAGTTGCTTTTCAGACTGGAAGCCTATGACCACTGAAGTGCCACAAGGATTGGTACTGGGTCCTCTACTTTTTGTCATTTACATAAATGATTTGGATGCAAGTATAAGAGGTACAGCTAGTAAGTTTGCAGATGAGACCAAAATTGGAGGTGTCATGGACAGCGAAGAGGGTTACCTCAGATTTCAACAGAATCTGGACAGATGGGCCAATGGGATGTGAAGTGGCGAATGGAATTTAATTCAGATAAATGTGAGGTGCTTCATTTTGGGAAAGCAAATCTTAGCAGAACTTATGCACTTAATGGTAAGGTCCTTGGGAGTGTTGCTTAACAAAGAGATCTGGGAATGCAGATTCGTATCTCCTGGAAAGTGGAGTTGCAAGTAGATAGGATAGTGAAGAAGGCGTTTGGTATGCTTTCCTTTATTGGTCAGAGTAAAGAGTACTGACGTTGGGAGGTCATGATGCATCTGTACAGGACATTGGTCCGGTCACTGTTGGAATATTGCGTGCAATACTGTCTCCTTCCTATCGGAAAGATGTTGTAAAGCTTGAAAGAGATCAGAAAAGATTTACAAGGATGTTGCCAGGTTGGAGGAGTTCAGCTATGGAGAGAGGCTGAACAGGCTGGGGCTGTTTTCCCTGGAGCGTCGGAGGCTGAGGGGTGATGTTTATAAATTTATGAGGGGCATGGATAGGATAAATGGACAAAGTATTTTCTCTGGGATCGGGGAGTCCAGAATTAGAGGGCAGAGGTTGAGGATGAGAGGGGAAAGATATAAAAGAGACCTGAGGGGCAACGTTTTCACGTGAAGAGTGGTACGTGTTTGGAATGAGCTGCCAGAGGATGTGATGGAGGCTGGTACAATTGCAACATTTAAGAGGCACTTGGATGGGTATATCAAGAGAAAGTGTTTGGAGGGATGTGGGCCAGGTGCTGGCAGGTGGAACTAGATTGGGATGGGATATCTGGTCGGCATGGAAAGGTTGGACCAAAGGGTCTGGTTCCATGCTGTACATTGCTATGACTCTATGACTCTTTGACACACAGAATGACATTCCCACAAAGGCAATGAAACCCCAACCCCCACAGAGAGACACACACAGTCCCTCACACAATGATAGGGAAACACATGAACACCCCTCCCGCCCAGCCATAGTGAGAGGAAAGAGGGGTGATCAAAGTTCAGCACACTTACTTAATGTGTCAAATTATTGCTGGCTGTATCTGCGGTACTTTGTATTTTTCAAAATCAATACCTGGCAAAGCATCAGCGAATGAAGGGATCAGGAAGGGATTTGAGTCAATGCAAGTGAGTGGGTACTAAACTGAGAAAATGTGAGAAAAAGACACAGACAGCGCGAGAGAGCGAGCAGACAGAAACAGAAAATGAGCTAGCCACAGAGACAAGAATAATAAACATAGAGGAAGGCAGAGGAACAGACAAACAGACAGATAGGTAGAGACAGAGACAGAACGATACAGGCAGGGAAACACAGAGTAAGGCAGAGCGAGTGTGAGAGAGACTGAGCAAGAAACTGAGAAGTGGGGCAATGCGTGAGAGAGAAAGAGAGGAATCGACAAAGCACAAATAGAAAGAGTCAAAGAGAGACAGAAAACAATATCCTTGTGCATGGAGAAGACAGAAGGTGGACTCAATAAATTATTTCAAAAGCCAACTTGCGTCTCGAAGAACCAATTGCTATGAGGAGATCATCAGCACCCGGAGCCTTTCCCTTATTGTAATAAAGTGTTTATTGTGATCTGAACAGAGAGAGTCTGACAATCATCATGGTGCAGGAGGGCCTGTTTCTGTCCCTCCCCTTCCTCCTCTGCAGTGGAAGTGCAAAGGACGCTCCTGTTGGTCTTGAACACTCATCCACAGATCAGTCAGTGAAGACCCAAAGTTCCAGCTGAACCCATCTTTCACAGCAAGTCGGTCATTTCGAATCATTCCTGCAATCTCTTAAAACCTTACCCGGCCCCTTACAGTCACCTCTTGCTCCCTTACCTGCTGTCCCTTTGTCAAGTACTTCAGTATTGTTTGAAGGGGATGTAGATATATTCCTATTCAAGCTTTGGGTGATGATTTGGCGGGCGGTGGGGCTACTCGGGTGCACAGGGAAATGCGGGTTTGATGGCACAATTTGATGAGCTACGATTTTCTGGGCCGTCAGCAGCATCAGATATGAAGGGCTGAATGGTCTGCTGCTGCTCATTGTCAGTGTGTCCGTATGTGTGTCAATCCTTCAGTCAATCAGGATGAGCAGCTTGTTCCTGAGCCAGCCTGTTACCCGACCATCTGAAAAACCGCTGGGTGTTATATTCAGATCCATGTGATTGTGCTGATGGAATCCTGACCGTACATGAGCAATTCCTTCACTGAGAACACTGCAGCTGCCTCTTGGGCTCTCTCAGTTGTTTTGCTGAGTCGTTTAGTGAAGACTTTACTTGACCAGTTGATGCATCGCATTCCTGAACTTGGTTCTGAACTTGTGCAGAGTCACTGCATAAAATAATGTGTTCGTTCTGCAGCTAAAATCCTTCAGAATTTCTGCGATGAATGTAAAAACGACGAGAGTACTGTCCCTCCAACGATACGTTCCTGAAATGTTAAAGTATAAGACGTTTACACCGTGCACTACCCACAGAAGAATGAAGCTGGTGGATATAGTGAAGAGGGAAATTATTGACTTCTGCCGGTTTTCCATCTCTGCGTCTTTGTGACTCCCTCCCTTCCTCTGACCTCTCAGGCTCTTGCAGACTCGACTGGCCACTAAAATGTACCTGACCGTCAGAGTGTTCATCAACAGAATTAATACAAATGGGATTAAAGGAGTTAAAATGATATCAAGCCACTTAAACCCCAGCCACCTGGGATCAGTAGAATAACTTGACTTTGTTTGACAGTACCACAGAACATTGTCAATTATCCATCCCGGTTTAAACTGAAAATAGAAGGGAATGCTTTTTGAACAGACCAGAATGCCAGTTGTAGCCAGAACCACCGCCAAGGCTTTCTCTGTCCAATACATCCTCTTCATGTTCAGACAGCAAATGGCCACAAAACGATCAAAGGAGAAAAGGACAGTGAACCAGACTAAACAGTCCGTGGCTGCCCGAGCCAGGGCAAAGACAGCACTGCACACAGGGCTGAGGTCCAGGAAACATCTTGGGAAATAAAAATTATTGAGTTCCCACAGTACAATCTTTGTGAGAATGAACACTATATATGATGTTGCCATCGCCAACAGGCAGCGCGTTGTGCATTTAGAGAGACCGCAATTCCCACATGTGATGACGAGAATCACCATAAAATTTGCTGAAAGAGACAGGAGATAAAATACAAATCATAAATTAATGATCAAACGTTCTTCCGTCGGCCCAGAGAGCAATGGAAGATCTTAGCACCCAACTGGGTCAGTTGGGAGGTTTCCGATGTCGAGTTTGAACTGGACAGCTCCTGTGGCCTACCTATTTCGAAACTGCTCACTCCTGGGTTTGACTAAGTGTGAGCATGCGATCAACAGATGACAGGGTGGCATAATTTTTACGATGAAAGCGAAGAGGTTTCGAGAGGAGCTGAGGAAGAGGTTTTCACCCAGAGAGTGGTGGGGGTCTGGTAAATCAGTGCCTGGGAGGGTCGTGGAAGCAGGAAACCTCACAAACTTTAAAAACTACCTGGATGAACACTTGAAGCGTCATAACATTCGAGACTACGAGACTAGTGCTAGAAGCTGGAATGAGTGTAGATTTTGTATCGATTTGACAGCAGAAAGTGAATGGAACACAGGGCGTCTTCTGGTTCTTTGATTGTAATAATTGCTTCTGGGAAGAAGGTTGGAAAGCGAATAATTTTCATAAAATAAATGAAATATATTAGAATGATGAAAACATGAGACAGAATCAAATATAACTGGCAAAAGCCAACAGCTATGGCAGCATCTGTGCAGAGAGAAACAGAGTTAATGGAATCACTGTTCATAAAAACAACTTCATCTGAACGTGGGTCACTGACCTCAAATATCATCTCCGGTTTCTTCCTGCACAAGACCGTATCATTGCAACCAAAAGACAGGGATTCATCTCTAAAAGTGAATTGAGATTTAAACTGTTGATATTCACATACTATGGAACATTTGTTACACTGCTCTAACATAATAGGTGAATGTAGGTGTATAGTTGGAGCAATTAAGATGTACAACACAGAAACAGAAACTTTAGCTCAAATTGACCATGCCAACCCGATTTCCGAAATCAATCTAGTCCCATTTGCATCAATAAACCTCTAAACCCTTTGTTTTAATTTAACATCCAATATATTTAAATGGTGCAATTGCAGCGGCCATCATAATTTCCTCTGGCACTTCATTCCAAACACACACCACTCTTTGCATGAAAACGTTGCCCCTTAGGTCTCTTTCAAATTTTTCTCCACTCACCCTAAAACTATCGTCTCTAGTTTTGGACTCCCCCAACCCAGGGAAAGGACTTTGTCTATTTAGCATGTCCCTACCCCTTATGATTTGACAAACCTTCACAACGTCACTCCTCAGCCTCTAATAGATCACGGAAAAAAGAACCAGCCTTTTCAGCTTCTTACTATAGCTCAAGTACTCTACCACTTGCAACGTCCTGATAAATCGTTCTGAACCCTTTCAAGTTTCAAGGCATCCTTCCTTCTGGAGCGAGACCAGAATTGCACACAATATTCGAAAAGTGGCCGAACCAATGTCCTGTACAACAACAACATTGCCTTTCAATTCCAATATTCAATGCTCTGACCAATAAAGGAATGTATGCAAACGTCTTCTTCACCATCCTGTCTACCTGAGACATCATTTTCAAGGAACAATGAACCTGCAATCCAAAATCTCTTTGTTCAGCAACACTCCTCACGACCATACCATTAACTGTATGTGTCCTTTTGGATGTTCCGTTCCAAAATACAGCACCTCACATGCGTCTAAATTAAAATCCATTCGGCCACTCCTTGGCCAATTGGCCCATCTGATTAAGATCCCGTTGTACACTGAAGGAAACTTCTTCGCTGCCCACTTCCACTCTAATTTTGGTGTCCTCTGCAAACGTCCTAACTGAATCTCCCGTGTTCACATCCAACTCATCTGTATGAATGAGGAAAAGCTGTGGATCCACCACCGATCCTTGTGGCTCATCACTGGTCACCGGCCTCCAGTCTGAAAAGCGACCTTCCATCACCAACTTCTGTTTTCTATCTCGAGACACTTCTGTCCCAAAGGATGGGTCTCCCTTAGTTTAATGTGATATAACCTTACGAACTACTCTACAATGAGGAATCTGATTGAACGCTTTCCTGAAGTCCACGTCGATCACGTCCAAAGTTCTGCCTTCATCAATCCTTTTCATAACTTCTTCAATAAACACATCAAGTTTGTGAGACATGATTACCCACACACAAGGCCATGTTGACAGTGCTTATTAAAATACATGTAAATCCTGTCCCTGAGTATTCCCTCCAAACTCTTGCCCACCGACGTCAGGCTGCCCAGTCCATAGCTCTCTGGCGTTTCCTTACCACGTTTCTAAAGTAGTGGCACCACCTGAGCCAACCTCCGTTCTACCCGCATCTCACCTACAGCCACCTATGATACAAATATCTCAACATTGGGACCACTTCCCTAGCTCCCAAAAAATCCTAGGGTATATCTAATCAGGTCCTAGGTATTTATCCACCTTTATACTTTTTGCGAAATAAAGCACCACCTCCTCCGCAAGATGGACATTTTTCAAGACGTCACCATCTATTTCCCCACATTCTGTATCTTCCATGTTTTTCTCCACAGTTAATAATGAAGCAAAAATGCTCAATTAGCATTTCCACCATCTCCTGCAATTCCACACACACCTACACTTTTGTCCTTAATGTATATATGAAGCACCATGGGTTTTTCCTGAACTTATTATCCAAAGCTATTTCATGTCTCCTTTTTAACCTCCTGATTTCCCTCTTAAGTATATTCCTACTGCCGTTATACTCTTCTAGTATTCACTCGATCTTTGCTGTCATATCTGACAAATGCGTCCTTTCTTGTATTTCCAAAACCTCAATTACCTCATCATTCAGCATTTCCGAAAGCTACCTGCCTTGCTTTTCACCCAAACAGGAACATATAGTCTCTGGACTTTCGTTGCCTAATTTTTCAAGGCTTCCCATTCTCCACCTGTCCCTTTACCAGAGAACATCTGCCCCAATCAACTTTTGAAAGTTCTTGCCAGGTACCATCAACATTGGCTTTCCTGTCATTCAGAACTTCAACTTTTAGTTCAGGTCTATCCTTTACCATCGGAATATTAAAACGAATAACACAAAGAGCTTCATCACTCACACCTCAATCACTTGTCCTGCCGTATTTCCTTAGAGTTGATCAAGTTTTGTTTTTAGATTACTTACAGTGTGGAAATAAGCCCTTGGGCCCAACAAATCCACACCGACCCGCTGAAGCACAACCCACCCAGACCCATTCCCCTCATTTACCCCTTTACCTAATACTACGGGCAATTTAGCCTGTCCAACTCACCTAGCCTGTACATTTTTGGACCGTGAGAGGAAACTCACGCGGACACGAGGAGAATGTGCAAACTCCACACAGTCATTCGCCTGAGGAGCGAACAGAACCTGGGTCTCTGGCGTTGTGAGGCAGCAGTGTTAATCACTGTGCCACGGTGCCGAGCCTTTCCGAGTACATACATCCACATACTGAATCAGAAATGTTTCTTCTACACACTTAACAAATTCCTTTCCATCTAAACCCTTAACACTACAGAAGTCTGAGACTGTGTTTGGAAAGTTAAAATTCCCTCCCATTCCCACCCTATTATTGTTACAGGTAACTGAGGTCTCCTTAAAAAATGTATATCTCAAATTCCCGCTGACTACTGTGTTCATCGGGGGGAGGAGGATGGTGGGGGGGGGGGGGGGGGGGGTTGTTCTGCCATACAATCTCAGTAAGGTGATCATTGCTTCCTTATTTCTCAGTTCAACCCAAATAACTTCGCAGGACGTATTCCAAGGAATAGAATCGAGAGTGTGATACTGGAAAATCCTAGGAAATCAGGCAGCATCCAAGGAGCAGGAAAAGCGACCTTTCAGGCAAAGGGCCTTAATCAGGAATAAGGTTGGGGGTTTTGAAGTTGGAGACATAACTGGGAGGGGTGTGGAACGGTGGGAATGTAACTGAGAGTGCAATAGGTGGATGGAGGTGGGGGTAAAGATGATAGGTCAGAGGGGAGTATAGGGTGGATAGGTGGGAAGAAAGACAGACAAGTAGGATAGGAGAGCGGTGCCTAGCTGGAAGGCGGGAACTGAGATAAGGTTTTGGGGAGCTGGAATGAGGAAACTGGTGAACTCCACATTGATGCAATGGGATTGGTTGCTGCTGAGGCATTCTTCCTCCAGGCGTCAGGTGTTAAGGGAGTGACGATGGTGCAGGCCCAGGACCTGCATGTCCTCGACAGAGTGGGAGGGTAAATTGAAGTATTCGGCCATGGGGCGACAGTATTGGTTGGTGCGGGTGTTCCAGAGATGTTCTCTGAAGTGCTCTGTGAGGAGGTGTCCTGTCTCTCCAATGTAGATGAGATTACATTAGGATCAACGGATACAGTAAATGACATGTGTCGAAGTGCAGGTAAAACTTTGATGGATGTGGAAGGTTCCTTTGGAGTCTTGGACGGAGGTGAGGGAGAGGGTGTGCGCAAGATTTGCAGTTGAGAGTAGCACATAAAAGGAGCACCTCATAGCCACAATCTTTTCCTACCCTCCATAGAGCATTATCTAGAATCGCCTGGTCAGTGTAATACAAAAACCTTGAGTTGTTGCAATTGAGAAGTAGTTACTATTTGAAGGATAATGCTAACAAAGTTGAGAAAGATTTTTTTCATTATGAAAGGCACGAACCACAAACCAAGCCCGCCTCCGTGATGATAAACTGAGGATTTGATAACTCACTGAATCTTTCATAATTTGTTTTGGAAAGTAAACAATTATTTGTCATATGTCGCAAATGTTCCTATTTTGCTTGTACTTTCAGTCAGCAAACAAAGCAAAATGCAAATAGGGAAAAGTGACCTTTTTGTTGCATTCTCTGCATTATCTGGCTCAGAAACTTTTGGAATGTGTTTTTTGATATTTTATAAATGAAGTCCGCAATGCAAAAGGAAACAGACAGTTCACTTTTGCAAGTACTGAATGTAACAGCTTTAATCCATTGTATAATAAAATACAATATGTTAAAAATCCGGTCTCTCTGACTCTGTGTTGTTCAGTTTAAGTCAGGGACAATTAACATTTGAAGTGATAATCCGAATACTCAGCAGTTCACAGACAGTACAAGACTTCACAATACTTGTCTGAAAAATCCTTTATGTTTGTTATACAAATAATGCAAAAAAAGTAAGCAATATTAACCTAATGAATTGATAAATCCTTATGTTCGAACCTTAGTCAATATTATTCCTCCCCATGTAAAATGGCTTCATGCATTGTAAAAATTATGAAGCTTCAAACACTTCCTCAAGGAACAACTGGAAGATAACCACAGCCGTCTGGAACTCACTTTAACAGTCCAGAGTGATCCAGTGGCGGAATATGGACAACACAGAAACAGGCTAGTTAACCAACCAAGCAAATACGCTTTTACATTCCTTAGTCTTTTTGAAAGCCCACAGAAATGCACGAAACTCCTGGAAATTAAAGAGGTCATTCATTCCTGCATCAACTGAATAAACAAGTTAACTGTTCTGATTCGACTTTCCATCACGGGGTCCACAGCGTTGAGGGTTTCTACACCTCACGTGCACATCCAAGTTCCCTTTATATGAGTTAACTTTGGTCATCTCAAGTTACCACCCAAAGTGGGCAGTGAGTTCCAGTCGCACCATTCTCTTCTGAATGGAAGGGTAGAGCTTATGTTCTCGATCATCCTCCTGACAATTGTTCTCACTCTGTGTCTCCTTTTAAACGGTACGGTTATCGGGGAGACAAGTCTCCATCAAAGACCCTTTATATTTTGTCCATTCCAATCACATCAAATATCGTTTGCCTCGGTTTATGGAAAATGACACTACCATTCTTGAAAATCTCTTCTAAACACTCATCAGTGCAATTCTGTCCACACTGCTTAGTGCTGACGAGGACTGCACACAACATCACAGCTGGAAGCCACCCAGTGTTTCATGGAGTTTCTGCATTGCAGGTCTCGCAGGTGTTTTGTGTTGTCTGTTTGAGTGAGAGGCTTGTAACTTTGGGAGGGCTAATATGGAATTATTTCTCAGTGTGGAGGCCTGATCAGGATCTGGGGCATATAATGGATCTTGACAGATACAATTAGGGCACATTTTATTTGAGGAGTGGGTTTAATTCATCAGTTGCTCAGGAGTTAGTCTGTGTTTAATAGCATCACATCTGTTCTGACACCAGCTGACTAATTACAGAAGAAACCAGATCCCAGACAGAAATCCAACTTGATGGATAATTACCTGATTTGTCTTGATTTAACACAGTGATCGCTTGCTGAATCATTAACACGTAATGCTGCAAATATTGGGGTTTCCACAACAAAACAAAGGAAATGACGATAAACTAGAACAAATCAAACTACGTACTTGTAATCCCGATTCAAATGCAATGAACACGCGGTGCATGCATAATACTCATTAACCTCAAAACAATCCAGAAATGAAACAAAAGGACACGACTTTCATATATTCAGCAAAATATGACTCGCAGTGCCATTCCAAAGAAAACAACTCTCATGTAATATTCACACCAGAATCCCTATATCTCTCACTTTGTGAAATGACTTACGATTGCTATTTCTAAACTGGAATTGCTGTACGTTCCTTCATGGAGCTACCGCACACTGGACTGCCAATATACTATGCTTTATACAACTTCTTCAGAGCTGTTTCTTTTCCAACATTTTCATTCCAAGGCAATGTAATTTACTAAAACTCTCTTGTACTTCGCATGAGCACGGATCTATGGTCGTGTGAACCCGCAGAGAATCCTTACACAGATTCACACAACTTCAATGGTACCAGGCACTTACCAGGAATTGTTACAATCGGAAGTGTCACGTAAAATATTCTCTGCACATGATGGATTGAGAACGTCATTGTTTGCCTGAATCTCTTTGTGCAGGCGATCTCTCTGTATTCAATACCGAGGTGACATAATCTCAAAGCCTTTCATTTATATCTGCTGGCATCGCCTGGGGGACTGTTACATGACAATGTGGTTCAATTCATTTAGTTAATAATTTCAGCAAACAGGTGACAGCAGTGTGTTAACTCCCAGTTGTCAAAAAGTATTTTTTGGACTGAGGTTTATTGGATGATGGAGATCTCAATCAGTCAAAGGCAAACATTGGAAAATGTATGTTGAATAAAATCATTGAATCATTACAATATGGAAGCAGATCAATGGGCCCATGGCGTTCACACCGACCCTGCAAAGTGTATCCCACCCAGACCACCTGCTGACCCGATGAGGTGGCAGGTCTGACCACTGAGTCACTGTGCGAACTTATATAATAGCATTGATACCCCAACACCATCTATCCAACTTTGATATCTCATTTTATTTCAGTGTCATCCTTCCCTTGCCTTGGTCCATTTGGAAATTAAATTCCAGTTTTAGAGTGTCTCTCGGAGAAATGTCGTCCTCAACAGTGGGATGTGGCTTCCCTGGTTATCAACAGCTGTTCTGTGAAGGGATGTTGGTTGTTTAATGGAGCCGACACATTGTTGGTTTTAATAAATCCCACACCGCAATAGAATTCCTCACCTTGCATGCATACAGCTTCTGAATCAAGTATAACTTCTCCGATTAAGGTAATTATTGAAAGAAGTAAAATACGTCTCTGAAAAATACCTTCAACGGTTACATAAGCTCCAATCATTACAGATCTATTGAAAGCTTTAAGCATCTAAGACCCTTCTAAATTTGAGGAATTCACCCCTGGGTTTGGAACATTTCACTGCCTCATCATTGAACCCTTGCTGTCCGGACATCGTTCTGATCAATCGATACTGCACTCAAATGGACATGGACTCTCAAAACCCTTTTTGTTCTCAAAACCCTTATTTCCCCTATTTGTTTTCACGTTGAACACGTGTACTGTACCTTTAAGAGAGAGTGAAGGCTGTTTTGGCAGTGAGAGTTTGCAGACAACTGTCTTGTGACTGACCAGCAGTCTCAGAGTGTAAAATTGAAAAATATGTAACATTTGGCTGCTTTGTTCACAACAGTTTTAATTTCACTAACCAGTTTAAACTATGCCCCAAAATACTAAAATGCAACCGTATTTGAATTTTCATGTTTTGACAACATTGAAGCAATAAGATGGTCTGATCTTTTGGGAACACACAAAATAAAACAGACATTGTTACAGCCAGAGAGATAGCGACAAACTGCCATCTCGAGAGAAACTGCTATCCAAAATACTCTCTATCAACAGTACCTTTTTCACATGAAACATCTTTGCAGCAAAAGCCTGAAGGGTACACAAAAGATCTGCTGAAAGAATGCCGACACTAACCATGATAGCCGCTGCCTAGTTTTGAAAGCTAAGTTGACGTAATTTTACTAGGAGATTTTTTTTTTGTATATTGTCATAGAGTGAGAGAAAGATAACAAGCTTTTAAGCGAAAGGAGGTTTAGAGTTGTAATTTTTTGTTGTTTATTGTTGACTTTTAGCGCTAAAGAATAAATAGATTTTTTTTACCCTTAAGTCGTGGAAGTGAGTCACTCATATTTTAGCAGATGACCAGGCGGGGTGAACTTTTCTGATTGTTTGATTTAATTAGCAGAGGGGTTCACCACTCGGTGTTGTAACAGTTTGCGTGCTTGTCCAGGATTTGGACGCTTTCGGCAGATCTAGTCTGAGCTTTGGACAGATTTGAACAGATTTGGGGAAGAAAAGATCCCAGCAGGTTTAATCGTTTGTCGCTTACGTTCCTAGATTGTTTAATTTTGGTGACTTGTGTTTGGTTACATTAAAAGTGAGAAAGATGGCTCTGAGGATTCCTAAAGAGTTTCTGGGGTTAAAAGAATATTCACATTTGTGTCAAGAATGCTTAGAAGGACAAAAAAAAGTTAACATTTAGACTTAGCAATGATAATAGAGTTGGGTTTGACCAAGGACAGAAGAGAAGCTGAAATTTTAAGGGAGTTACTCAAACACCTAAAGGTGTCAGAGAAACAGACAAGCACAGTAGACTTAGAAAACTTAAATTACAATTGTGGAAAATGAAGTTAGAACATCAGCAAAGAGATAAAGTCGAATAAGAAAGGGAGAGAGAAAGAAAAAGAGATAGAGAAGAAAGAGGGAGAGCGGTAAATAAAAGAGAGAGAATGTTCTTAGCTGAGCAAAGAGAGAGCAGAAAGGCAGAGAGAAAGGAGAGAAAAGCAAGAGAAAAGACGACAGAATTTGAATGTCAGAAGTTGTGACTTAGTCAAGGAAGTAAAGTTCACAGGATGGAGATCAAGAGAGAAGGCAGTGATATTTCAATTGTTAAAACAGCTACATTTTGATGAGAAAGATGTTGAAACCTTCTTTATTTCGTTTAAAAAAATTGCCAGGCAGACGGAGTGGTCAGAGGATTTGTGGGAAATGCTGGTTCAGACTAAGCTGGTCGGCAGAGCTCGTGAGGTATGTTCAGCAGGTCAGATGACGGGGCAAGAGATTATGAAGAGGTCCACCAACCTATTCTGAGTGCTTATGAATTGGTACCCGAAGCGTATTGACAGCGGTTCAGAAACATAAAGAAGGAACTATGTTGACAAGGACTTATGTTAAGACCGAAAGAAGTAAATATGGTCATTTTGAAAGATGTTTGCGGGATTCAAAATAGCTCAGACTTAGGAGGCTCCATGAGAGATTATTCTGCTGGAGGATTTTAAGAATTCACTTCCAGAAATGATCAGAATTCACGTGGATGAACAGGAAGTTCAGAATGTGAGCAGAGCAGCAGAGATGGTAAATGAATACACATTGGTGCATAAAGCACGATTTTGCTTCTGGCAAGAATTTCACCTTGTGAGGGATTGGCATTGTGAGAAGGAGAGATGCTACACTAACAAAGAGTAGACAACACTGGTAATTGTTTACCACAGGTAAAAAAAAAAACAAGAAGACCAAGAGAATGAAAAGTAGGTGAAAGGCCTCCGGTGTTTTCACTAATAGAGTTGGACACACAAAATTACAGTGATGGTGGTTTCAGAATAGCACTTGGAAAATGTGCTTTCACTGCCAGAAAGTGGGAAATGTAAAATCACAGTGCTGGTCATTAAAAATGGCACTGTGGAAAAAGATGTGTTAAAAGAAGTTAAGCCGATGGTATTAGTGAATGGAGCAAAGGAAACCCCAACAAAGTCTCCAAGCTGCAGGACAATTCAGAGCCTGGACAGGGGCTGGGTATGGAGTCAGTGCCTGATCTCAATTAAGAACTCGCGCCTGTGGGTAAAGGTTAGTCAGAAAAAAACAGAGGGAGAAGCGAAAGACGTTGTAATTTTGGGAGATACAGGATGTAACCAGTCTCTAATAGTAAGAGATGAACGCATTTGCACTCTTTCTGACCTGTTACCCAAGAGAGTGGTAATTTGTGGGATAAATGGACAGAAGTTCAGTAGTCTCCTGTGTAACATCAGGTTGGAGTGCCAACTCAGGACTGGGGAAATAATAGTGGGAGTGAACCACAGAGAGTCAATGTCAGGAATCCGGTCTGTTATTGGGAACGATTTAGTAGGGTCCAAGGTGGAAGTGACACACCTCATTGTTAAGAAGCCCAACAAAGACTAGGGAACTGACGACTTAAAAGAAAAATACTCTGGTATATTTTTCCAGAGTGAGCATTCACAATATCCCACTATCATGAGTCACAGCATGAAGCAAGAACTAAACAGAAAGATGAAGGATTTGAGGTTCAGTTAGCGGAGGCCACGTTTGATGTAATGCTGCAGGAAATACCTGGACAGTTAGAGGGTCAGAGAGAAGTAGTTAGTCCTGAAAGGCCAAGAAACTTGCAACAGAAAGATGAGACAATAAAATCTATTTATGTTGCTGTGCACTCAGAAAATGAAGCAGAGAATATTCCAGAGGTTTATTATCTGAAAGGTGGCATCCTAAGATGAAAATGGAGACGACAGCAAGTTAGTGCAGAGGAGAAATGGGCCGAAGTGCAACAGATTGCGTTGCCAGGACCATACAGATAGGACGTGTTATGGGAAGCAAATGAATTACTGTAGAATGTCACTTAGGTGTACGAAAGGATCAGGCGAAGGCACAAACGCTTTTGTATTAGGCTGGAATGTGCAAGGATATGGTTAACAGTTGTCATATATGTCAGACATGCAAATTGTACGTAAGTCACAGGCAGTAATAAAACCAGCAACTTTGTTGACAATTCCTTCGTTTGAAGAACCAATCACCTGGGTTATGATTGATTGTGTGGGTCCCCTCTGGAGAACTAAATGGGAAGTCCAGTACCTGCTAACCATAATAGATGTGTCTACAAGATTTCTGGAAGCAACTCCATTACAGAGTATTCCAAAAAAAAGGGTGGTTGAGGAGTTTATAGCATGCTTCACGTAATATGGGTGACCCAGAGAGATTCAGTCAGACCAAGAGTTTAATTTTAGTCCTAGGCTATTTCAGGAAGTCATGGACTGCTTAGGTATAGAGAACTTTAAATCAAGTGCGAATAATCCTGAATTCCAGGAAGCTTAAAAAAGTTAGCATCAGACCGTGAAGAACATTTTGAGAGCACACTCCCAGGATTAAGCGAATTATCAGGATTGCAGTATACCATTCGCACTGTTTGCCATTAGAGATACCCCAAATGGAATCTAACCACTTTGAGTTAATATTCAGATATGAAGTGAGAAGTCCTTTGAAACTAATTAAAGAGAATTTGACAGGACCAAATTCAGCGATCTCACACTTGGATTACGTATCAGAGGTGAGGGAGAGATAAATTTAAGTAGGTGAGTTAGGTAAACTGCACCTAAAGAGGCCACAGTATAGAATGAAGCAGTGGGAGATAAAATTACTGAGATTCATATATTTTCCCATGGGGATGACATATTAGTATTGTTATCAGCGATAAGAATCCCTTCAAACTAGGTTGAGTGGTCCGGAACAAATTGAGAAAAAGCTGAGTCAGGTGAACTGCCTGGTAAAGATGCCAGGTGGAAAGAAACTATAGCAGGTATGTGATATGGACACGATGAAGCCTTAGCAGAATAGGGAGAAGGAATTGGAGAAACAGGTGTTATTTACTGCCCCACAGAGTGAGAAATCAAATCCAGGTGTTGTGGAATTTGATATGTCTCAAGATATATTAAATAATGAGGAAGTTCTTGAGAAGTGGGATAGATGAGTGAACTGTCTGTCTCAAAGGAGCCAAGAAAACAGTTGAAATGTTTGTTACAATAGTATGAGTACATTTGCAGGAATAAGTAGAGAGGACTAATGCTATTTTACATGAGGTAGGTATATGGAGAGCTGTTCTCTGAAAAGAACACCCCTCGAAGCTTCATCCTTTCAACGCCAGACACGTCCAGAAGGAAGTGGAGGCGATGCTCAATGAAATTACCATCGAACAGTGACAGAGCGAGTGGAGTTCACGGATCGGGTTAGTTCCCAAACTGGATGGGAATCAACAATTTTGCGTGGACTATCGGAAAGTCAATGCTTTATCAAAATTGAATTCATATCCAACAGTGAGATTGTAGGAACGTAGAGAGAAAGTTGGACAAGTCAGTTACATCACGATGTTGGACTTTCTGCGTGGTTATTGGCAGGTCCCTTTATCAGAGACAGTGAAAGAAATTTCTGCTTTTGTCTCCCCAAAAGGGCGATATCAATTCAAAGCGATGCCTATTGGAATGAAGATATAGCAGCCAAATTCCAAAGGCTCATGAACAGAGTTGTGGTTGGGTTAAAAAAAAAACTGTGCAGTCTATTTGCACAATGCAGTCATCTTCACTGGGTCCTGGAAAGATCACGTGGTACAATTGTCAGAGCTCTTAAAATGACTACAAGAAACAAAACTAGTTGCAAACTTACACAAAACTGAATTCACGAAATCACAGGTGACGTTCTTCAGACATTTCATCGGCCAAGGAAAGTTAACCCCACGGAACGCTAAGGTGAATGCGGATGAGGAATTTGCACAATCAAACTCGAAGAAAGATGGGCTTCAATTTTTTGGGACTAAGCGGATTCATCCAGAAGTTTGCTCCAAGCTTCAGCAGTGTCATGGCACTGTTAACAGATTTGCTGAAGAAGAACACAATGTTTCGGTGGACAGATCAATGCCAGGAGGCATTTGACAATTTTAAACAATGCTTACCACCGTGTAGTTTTAGCTACACAGAAAATTTTGAAACCCTTCACAGTTGCCATCGATGCTCGTCACACAGGGGTTGGAGCTGTGCTACTACAGGAAGGTGATGATGGAATTAAACTGTCAGTTGGTCACTTTTCAAACAGACTCAAAACCCGTCAAAGAAAATACTCTACGATTGAAAAAGAATTATTGGGTCTGGTACTGGCCTGACAACATTTTAATGTTAATGTCGTGAACAATGTGGCGGTAATGGTTGCATACACAGATCACAATTCTCTTACGTTCTTTGAACGAATTACAAACAAGAATATGAGAGTATTCCATTGGAGTCTCATGTTATAGACTCTTAATTTGCAAATCGTGCATGTTGCAGGTCGTAGGATTGTAATAGCAGATACGCTATCATGGATTTAACCTACCAACGAGATGTAATTGATTAGATATCAATGTTTTATATATGTATGGACAGAAGTTAATATGAACATAGATTATTTTTTTTGAATAAAAGAAATAGAATCCCTACAGTGGGCAAACAGCCCATTTGGCCCAACAATTCCACACCGACCCTCTGAAGAGTATCGAACCCAGATCCACTTCCTTACACCTATTATTCCACATTTCCTCGAACTAATGCAACTAGCCTACACACCCTGAACATTATGGGCAAATTAGTAAAGCCAACATTATGGACGAAGACACCAGTAATTACTCAAATGTTCCTGAATCAGATTTTAAGTCATCAATCCCAGCACTTTCGAGTAATTAATTGCCAGATACACATTGTATATTTAAACAAATAACTTTACTATTTATTGAATGCCCAATAACTTCAGCACAGAGAAAGTTGGAGGGCAAAGTAATTTATTTAATGTTTGGCTCCACCCTGACAGGCAACATCTTCCTGAGGACTCAATTACAACTCAATAACTGCCATCTGTTTCAGCATTGCGTAACTTCCAGACTTGCCAGAACATATTCTCATGTTTGTGGGATCTCATTAACAGCCAACTTCTGCTATGTGCTGAAACACGATGCTCTTCTCGGTAGTCTCTCTGTCGACACAAATCAAAGACTGATCCTACGATTAGCCTCCGTTCCTGGCCTTGAAAACCAACAAATCTGGTTTGGTCTGTTCTTTTTGCCACAAGCTGTCTCAAAAGCTAGAAGTTATTTGCGGACAGAAGTTTAAAGTTCACACCAGTTTCAATGAAAAAAAAACCTGTGGTCTATCACCTGTGTTCCCCGTTGTTTTGGGTATGTTATTCATGTTCTTGTTTGTGATGACTGGATGGGCATTTGAACAGGAGCGGTTTAGAGGGATATCGGCCAAATTGGACTGCATTAATTTAGGATATCTGGTCGGCATCGATGTGTTATACCGAGTTCTTTCTGTGCTCTACATATAAATGATTCCATGACTCAAAGTGTGAATTTAGTTTCTCAAAATTTATTTTCTTCCATTGTACTTTTACCCATTTCTGACTGTCAAGGAATTATGTTCACCATTTTGTTTTCTTTGAATACTGATAGAACCTTATTCATAAAAGTTTACTTTGATATGATCTCTGCCAGCTTGCTCTCATATTGCATTCTACCCCTTCTTAACCAAACCCTTGGTTCTCATTTGCTGACTACTAAAGTGTTCCCAATTGTCAGAGCTATACTTGTTTCTTCCACTTGTTTTGCATTCAATACTACCTCTAACTTCTCTCGTCAAACAGCTTTTGGCCACTGTTCTGTTTGCACTCTGACGTCAGACAGGGATAGAGAATCACGGTAGTTGAACACTCTTGTTGTTCAGGTAAAGACATTGGGTTTGAAAATAGAAACAGGGAGATAAGGAAGGATTCGCAGGAGAAGGTCAAGCAGTCATGAAATGAAGTCATGTCTGACTAATTTTTAAGGTTTTTTTCTGAAGAAATCTCAACTAGAATGGACAGGGGGAGCTAGCAGATATGTTTAATTTGGACTTGCGAGTATATTGTAAAGGGTACCTCACAAAAGGTTAAATCAGAAGATAAAATCCTACGATGTTCGAGGTTGTCCATCTGTGAAGGTTATAAATGAATCTGTTACAGGTTGGCAACTCGTGATCATTGGCGTTTCACAGGGCAAACAGCTTGGAGGAAGAAAAATGATCTACTGTAGGGAAATATGCAGACGACAGAACATAAATGAAATGGCAGGTTGCAAGAGGATTACCAACAGTCTACAGAGAGATATTGGCAGGTTAAGCAAATGTGTAAAGAGATGGCAAATGAAGTATAATGTGGACAATACAAATTAGATCCCTTTTAAATGTATCAATTCTGCCCTTCGAGTTTTGGACTCCCCAACACTAAGGAAAAGACTTTGGCTATTTATCCTATCCATAGGGAAAGTAGCCCCAGCCTATTCAGCCTCTCCCTGTAGTTCACACAGCAACCTCGACCTGAACTGAAGGATTCAATGGAGGAAGAAGAAATGAAGGAGGCGGGGTGCATATCACTGAGAAACAACTGGAGAAGGGAAACACATTGGCTACCACCTCCCCACCCTGTTCAACAATAAAACAGAAAGAGGCAGCTGTGACATGGACACATAAGCAACACCTCAGAAGATGAAGTTGTGTGGAGGGATGGCCACCAACAGATAAAGAGACACAGCACTAGGAGAGAGAAGGAGAGGATTACACTTCAAATCCATAATATCAGGTGCCCCGAGGGGCCCAATGAAGCACAACCAGCAGCATTGTGATCCAGGTTGTTCCGACTGCACCACCGGTCCGGGACACTGGGAGCTGGAATGCTCCGAATCCGGAGGAGAACACGGCTGTCCTTCAGTCTGACAGAGTCGGATTATACTCGGCTTCATTCTTGTCTAGGTGACACTGGCACAGAGCAGCCGCCCCAGGAGACAGCTACCTCAGTGCAGAGAGTTTCAGACCTTTCATCCCCACGCCACGTGGATACAGAGAATCCTCCAGGGACAAGAGCCCCACCCCGGGAGGCAGCTACATCAGTGTAGAGAGTGTCTGGACATTCACCCACACATCAAGGGAATACAGGGAGGCCCCCGGTGGCCATAGCACCGCCCTCTTCCTCCGGGAGACAGCTAAATCGGTGTGGACTGTTTCGGAACATTCATCCCCACACGACGGGAACAAGTGTCACCTGGTGACCAGAACACCACCCCGAGAAGCACTTACCGTAGTGCAGACAGACTCCAACATTTGCCCACAAACCAAGGGAATACAGGGAGCTCCCCAGTGACCAGAGCACTACCCCGTGTGACAGCAGCCTCAGTCTGGCGACTGTCTAAGCTTTCAGCTGAACGCCACTGGGATGCAGACAGTCCCTTGGTGACCAGACATGGGTGAACAGAGTTTGGTTCTCTTGGTAATTCTATATACTCTCAAAATGGGGTTTGAAAGGGCCAGTTTGACCTGGCCAACTTGAAGGTGGACCTCCTGTTTCTGCAGGAGTTTGGGATTCACCACCGCACCAGCTCCAGGAAAGTGTCGAGCTTATTGGTCCACAGGCCTTCGATTGATCGGGGGAACACAATACCGTTCCTTTGTCCCGTGCATTCTGCTGTGAGATGGTAACTTCAACATCATCGTGGTTAAGGAGGTGGTGGTAATGGGGCTCCTCCTTCTAGCAGAGGCTTTGTGCAGGAACACTGCCCTGAGACTAATTCTTGTGTATGCCCCGATGGGAAAGAGGGCGCAGATGGGTGTCCTGCAGTGACACCACTGCTGCTGGCGATGCGCAGGCCAGTCATACTGGGATGAGACTTCAACTGCATCATTGATGCAGATGTACGATGCTGACAATGAACCAGATACTACGTCCAGATTCCTGATGTAAACGTTTAAAGCTGCATGATAACTTCAGCCCCCCGCGGCAGATGGAGCGCAGCCTGGATACACCTCGTTTTGGCCAGACGAATTAATCTGCACAAGGATAGATTTCCTTTTTGTATCCGGCACTTTCTCGCTCAGGGTCAAGATTAGAGTGGTGCTGAAAAACACAGCAGGTCAGGCAGCATCCGAACTGCAGGAAAATCGACGTTTCGGGCAGGAGGCCTTCATCAGGATTCCTGACCTGCTGTGCTTTTCCAGCACCACTCTAATCAAGTCTCAGATCTGCAGCATCTGCAGTCCTCACTTTCACCTAGTTGATTCTAACCTTACTGCGAATCCTCTTGTAAGGATGCCAAACTTGAAGAAGTTCTCCCCTTCTCTCCACAAAGATCTCAGTGAATGTGTCTCTCACTGCAACCATTATTCTCTGCCCTGAAGCAATTCCTGATGAAGGGCTCTTGCCGAATCGCCGATTTTCCTCCTCCTTCGATGCTGCCTCACCTGCCGTGCTTTTCCAGCACCACTCTAATCTTGAGTCTAATCTCCAGCATCTGCAGTCGTCACTTTCGCCTATGCTCTCGCTCAGATCCCTCCACTTCAAGCTGACGTTCTTGTCTGACCACTGCCACCTACTGGCCATCAAGGGAACGCGGAATCTAAACGTAAAAATTGCGAAGCCCAGAAAACGTTTAGAAAAATGGATTTCATAGTTTGGAGAACTGTGAAGCCAGTCTTTGAGGTTATATTAGACGGGTGGTAAACTGTCAAGGTGGACAACAAAAGGTTCTTTTCACAAATATGTTGAAAAGGTGGCAGAGACGTGGAAAACTGTCCAAACTCCAGAAAAGTGTGCAGAGCGTGCTCCTGTTACAGACGATGGGAATCGATATCACAAACGATCTCCAGAAGGTGAAGAGCTTGTCAGCCTCACTCTTAGCTCAAAAGTCTCCAAGATAATCTCCAAGTGCAGAGCAGGATGAGACGTACTCACCTTTCTTCATCCAGAAGATACACAGGGAGAGCTCTGTGCTCCGCAGCCTAAAAGAAGAAGATGGCGCATTAATCAGAGTCTGATATCCTAAGGTTAGCAAATGTTTTTCTGCCAGACTGCATGGCATGCAGCCCACAGACCGCACAGACTCCCAGTCATTCCTGTACTCTATCATGGAGTTCTTAGCCAACAACACACAGGAGAAGCTTAATCAGTTCTGCGTGAGCTGACCATTGCCCTTGAGTCCTTAGAAATGAGTAAAATTACCTGAAGTGACAGCTTATTGGCCGAATTGTATTTATCTCTGTGGACCGAATTGACCAGGACCTTCTGAGAGTGTACAACAGTCTGCTTCGAACAGGCAACCTGTGTGATCCCATGAACAAAGGTATCATCCACCTCATCTACAATCAGAAGGGGGAGAGAGACGACTGATGAAACGTGTTTTCACTGCTAAGTACAGTTTCCAGAATCCTGTGTAAGGTCATCTGTAGCTGTCAGGATGACCTGTGAGACCCACGTTGTCCTCAGAGATAAGATCATCGATTTGCAGAATGGGGAGGTGGACGCCTGCCTCATCATCCTGGATGAAGAGAAGGCTTTTTACGGGATATCGCTCACTTCCATATGGGAAGTGCTCTCCAAACTGGGCTATGGTGAGGGAACCTGCGAATGTATCTGACTGCTCCAACACACTGCATCCACCTGGACACCCCGCGCTGGCCTATTACCTGCCCTCGACCTCTTCATTTCCAACTGCCGCCGGGACATTAACCGCCTCAACCAGTCGACCCCTATCCCCCACTCCAACCTCTCACCCTCACAACGCGCAGCCCTCCAATCCCTCTGCTCCAATCCCGACCTCACCATCAAGCCAGCGGACAAAGGGGGCGCAGTGGTAGTCTGGCGCACTGACCTCTACATCGCTGAAGCCAAACGCCAACTCGAGGACACCTCTTCCTAACGCCCCCTTGACCATGACCCCACCCCCCATCACCAAACCATCATCTCCCAGACCATACACAACCTCATCACCTCAGGAGATCTCCCACCCACAGCTTCCACCCTCATAGTCCGGGAATCCCGCACTGCCCGGTTCTACCTCCTTCCCAAGATCCACAAGCCTGACCACCCTGACCGACCAATTGTCTCAGCATGCTCCTGCCCCACTGAACTCATCTCTACCTACCTCGACACTGTCCTATCCCCCCTAGTCCAGGAACTCCCCACATACGTTCGAGACACCACCCACGCCCTCCACCTCCCACAAGACTTCCGTTTCCCTAGCCCCCAATGCCTCATCTTCACCATGGATATCCAATCCCTCTACACCTCCATCCGCCATGACCAGGGCCTCCAAGCCCTCCGTTTTTTCCTCTCCAGACGTTCCCAACAGTACCCCTCCACCGACACTCTCATTCGTTTGGCCGAACTGGTCCACACCCTTAATGATTTCTCCTTTGAATCCTCCCACTTCCTCCAGACCAAAGGGGTAGCCATGGGCACAGGTATGGGCCCCAGCTATGCCTGTCTCTTTGTTGGCTACGTAGAGCAGTTGATCTTCCGTAATTACACCGGCACCACTCCCCACCTCTTCCTTCGCTACATTGATGACTGCATTGGCGCCACCTCGTGCTCCCGCGAGGAGGTTGAGCAATTCATCAACTTCACCAACACATTCCACCCTGACCTTAAATTTACCTGGACCATCTCTGACACCTCCCTCCCCTTCCTGGACCTCTCCATCTCCATCAGTGACGACCGACTTGACACTGACATTTTCTACAAACGCACCGACTCCCACAGCTACCTGGATTACACCTTTTCCCACCCTACCTCTTGCAGAAATGCCATCCCGTATTCCCAATTCCTCCGCCTCCACCGTATCTGCGCCCAGGAGGAGCGGTTCCACCATAGAACACACCAGATGGCCTCCTTCTTTAGAGACCGCAATTTCCCTTCCCACGTGGTTAAAGATGCCCTCCAACGCATCTCATCCACATTCCGCACCTGCACCCTCAGACCCAACCCCTCCAACCGCAGCAAGGACAGAACGCCCCTGGTGCTCACCTTCCACCCTACCAACCTTCGCATTAACCAAATCATCCGCCGACATTTCCGCCACCTCCAAACAGACCCCACCACCAGGGTATATTTCCCTCCCCACCCCTCTCCGCCTTCCGCAAAGACCGTTCCCTCCGTGACTACCTGGTCAGGTCCACGCCCCCCTACGACCCACCCTCCCATCCTGGCACTTTCCCCTGCCACCGCAGGAACTGTTAAACCTGTGTCCACACCTCCTACCTCACCTCCATCCAAGGCCCTAAAGGAGCCTTCCACATCCATCAAAGTTTTACCTGCACATCCACTAATATCATCTATTGTATCCTTTGCTCCCGATGCGGTCTCCTCTACATTGGGGAGACTGGTCGCCTCCTAGCAGAGCGCTTTAGGGAACATCTCAGAGACACCCGCACCAATCAACCAAATTACCCAGTGGCTCAAGATTTCAACTCCCCCTCCCACTCTGCCGAGGATATGGAGGTGCTGGGCCTCTTCCACCGCCGCTCCCTCACCACCAGACGCCTGGAGGAAGAACGCCTCATCTTCCACCTCGGAACACTTCAACCCCAGGGCATCAATGTGGATTTCAACAGTTTCCTCATTTCCCCTTCCCCACCTCATCCTAGCTTCTAACCTCCAGCAACTCGACTTGTCCGGACTTGTCCGACCTGCCCAGCTCCTTTTCCACCTATCCACTCCACCCTCTCCTCCCTGAACTATCACCTTCATCTCCTCCCCCACTGACCTATTGTACTCCATGCTACTCTCTCCCCATCCCCACCCTCCTCTAGCTTATCTCTCCATGCTTCAGGCTCTCTGCCTTTATTCCTGATGAAGGGCTTTTGCCCGAAACGTCGATTTTGCCTGTCCTCGGATGCTGCCTGAATTGCTGTGCTCTTCCAGCACCACTGATCCAGAATCAACATTGGTAGCGCAGTCTCAATAAATGGATGGGAATCACAAAGATTTCTGACCTGACTTAGAGTCAGGCAGGTCTGCTTACTCTCTCCTTTCCTGTTTTATTGTTACACGAGAAGGCAGTGAATAATGGTTGATCTTTTCTTATTGTTTACATCATGCCGACGCACTGAGTACATTTTTAGTGAGATTGCTCAATCCATCATTGCCCATTTATGCATCAATTTCTTGTTGTTCTCTTTATTTAGATTCAGGACCTGGATTTCAGAATCAATTTCCTCATTCTCCATCTTAAAAATAACGAGGATTCTGAGCTCACTGCTCCCAATACAATAATACTTTTAAATAATGCTATCTTATGGTGTTCATAATTTTTAGAGAAGGAACGAAAAATAGCTCCCTGCTTGGATCTGTGCTCTTGTATTGACTAAGTGCTGCAAGATTTGACAATTAGAATCCCTACAGTGTACAAACAGGCCCTTCGGCAAAACAACTCCATAACAACCCTCCAAAAAGCAGCATACCCAAATACATTCCATGAGCCAATGCAAATAAACTAGTGCTCCTGAACACATTGGGCAACTTAGCATGGACAACTCAGCTCACCTGCACACCTTTGGATTGTGGGAAGAAATCTGAGGCAGCCCGCAGAGACACAGGAAGAATGTGCAAACACTACACAGACAGTTACCTGAGGCTGGAATCGCAACCTGGATCCCGGGTGCTGTGAGGCAGCAGAGCAAACCACGGAGCAACCACGCCACCCTGGAATTAGTCATTTCAATGTGCCATGTGGATTTAAGGTCTTGACTGATTATAAGCAGTTCAAGATTTTTGCATGTTCTTCCAATCTGGTTCTGATCAAATGCCTCACGCATCATCACAAATAATAAATAATAATGATGAACTGTGAACAGTAGCTGTATCACTTAATGCATATGTTGTTGCGGATCTCCCGAAAATTAGGATAAAACGCTCCAGAACGAACACTGTTCCCAACTCTGTGAGACATGTGATGGGAGTGTTTGATGTGGAAGACCAGGATTCTGAAGCAGAACATCTTTCCAGATCCAGAAAGGTGTTTCTGTTGCTTTCCCCTTTCACTCACAGATTGTCTACTTCCTATGCCCAGCTTCAAATCCCTGATAACTCAGTTTGATCCCAGTTTCCCAACCTTCTGACATATTTGATCTAATATTCCATAATAGCGGTGGCATAGCTCCCCAGAAGAGTAGCAATACGCATTCAGTTCTACAGAAACCCACGTTCCCCATGCATTCAGATTGTGCCATACCTGACACCTCACCAATAATCGAGATGGCGACAACCCTTCCTCCTGGAATCAATATTGCTGGCCATACGTTCATATACCCTCATGTACCCACGGAGTAACCGGGAGGGGGGGGTGTCAGCTTTTCATTCTCTTCCTCGATTTGCAGAGTTTTACTGACAGGAATTCATTGCTGTTTCTACTTGTCATTGTCAGGAGGTCAGCCAGCTGGACCCCATAGTTTATGAGTTCACTGACTGGGGCTGTTACATGGGTCCAATCAGGGAGTCCGAGCTTATGGAAAAGGGTGATTGTCGGGTGTATTGAGATGCTGAATCCCTGAATCAGTGAAATGCTAAAGGTGATGCATTTCGAAATAAATGGTGATTTATGATAGGATCCTGGACTTTGAAGGGTTATTACACTTCCAAACATTGTTGGTGCCAATGTGGACCAGGATGTCTTGGTTTTTACTTTGCATACTATCTCTCTCCTGTCCCTGGCTCCCCAATCTCACTCCACACGCAAGATATGCTGAAGTTGTTTTGTGACTTCGTGCAACCTGGGCACTGTTGAGGCAATATACCATCCTGGACTCTGTTAAGTCAGAACTGAGGATTCTAAGCCAAACAACTGTTTTGGGATTGTCCACTGCTGTCATTTGATGCTAACACAGCACCGACCCTGACTTTATAAACCGGGGGGAAAAAACCTGAGGAATTGAGACTCCATGTCTCTTTGAGTGCAGTATTGATTGACCAGAATAATTGACCAGAATTGGCAGGAAGGTGAGAAATAGTACAAATCTAGTGTTCTGTTCCTCAAATTTCGAAAGATCTGAGCGGAATAAACATTTCAAGAGAATATTGAAATTCTTTCACTCCGAATGGACAGAGAGGCTTCTTGTTGGCTCTTGATTTCGAACTAACTTAATAATCTATACATTTATCTTTGGCCTGAAATCTTTCCAAGAGTGAAACGAAGGAAAAATGCCTCATATTTCTCCGCAAGATATTGAACAAACTACTTTGTGCTCTTTCACTCACTGCACCTTTTCTTCCCCTTCTCAGCGATCCTATGTCCTCCTTGTCTTTTATTGTCCCAACGAACATCATGTTAGCTAACATAACACATGATTGTATCACCTCAGTCATTGATAGAGAATTTCAATGACTGTGTCTCAAGAAGCAGTCCCTGTGGGACGCACTATTGCCTACCTGACTACCTAATAATGGTATATTTATTCCTGCTCTCTGTTTTCTGCCCGTTATCAGTCTTCACACCAAGTCCAATTTCCTCATAACTACAGGCTCTGTAGCATTCTGTATGAGAATCTGTATTCATTTGAGCTTACGTAAGCTTTGAGGGCAATTTTTAGTGAGTATTTTACTTGTTTCAACTATTGCCTGTTTTGAAGAACTTATGTTCGATTTCGAAGCTGGATTTACGTCTGGGATCTGACTTGATCTGTGATAGTACATCTGCTATCACAACAGAGGTGAGGTTATTAAACACATCGTCTAACTCGTGAGGAACTGATTAACTAACCTCATACTTCGATCAGACTTATGCCAAAACTGCACCCCTTTGGTTCCATTATGTACCCTACGTCCTGGCTACAATCCCATACTGAGATATAATACCACATTTCCCCTCGGAAAATTACTACCCCGTCAACCTGTACCAGAGTCAAACCAACTCCCTCTCCCCCTGCCAGACTATAACACTGGTAGTCCATGAGACGTTGGATCGGTAACAGCTGTAGTTTTGTGCACAGTTCTGATTACCAGATGATAGTGAGGACAGAGTTGCAGCGAGGAGAATACTACAGTTTTGCAAGAGTGTTGCTCCTATGCGGAAATTGCCACTGTTTTGAGGAAAGAAGGATAGGTTAGATTCATTTTCACCAGAACAGAGGAGAAAGAGAGGTGATGTGATTGAGTGATCCAAGTACTTAGCGTATTGAATGGAGATCTGTTACCGAATGGAGGATCATTTCTGAGGGTCCAAGAGGGACACTAATTGATGGAAGGGTAACAGGGGACATGAGGACTAACCTTTCATGCAGAAAGTGATCGCATGTCTCGAATTCAATTCCCAGTATCGTGGGGAGGGGATGCGTCAGCTGGGAAAGTTCACCTGATTTAAAGGAAACCTGAATCTGCTCCAGAAGTGATGTTATCTTCAAGGGACAATCTGCTGGAAAGTGGGATGAAAGCAGGTAGATGGCTTATTCAGCCGATCCAGACGTGAATGACCTCTTCCAATACCATAACCACCTCGTGATTCTTTGGGATTGTAGAAAGGTTCATGGCTATTAAAGCGAATTCACATAGTGGACTGAATGGCCTGCCTCTCTGCTATGCATTTCCAGCAGTTCTAAAGAATGGTTGGAAAACTGTGTGTTGTTAATGTGAATTCCAGAAGCTGTGGTCACCTTCCATCTGTTCCTTGAAGAAATGACTGCAGCCTCGTAAGTTTTACAATGCATGAAGGGGAGGAACAATTTTAACAGCGTTTAGAACACACGAATCTATCAGTTTTATCTTTAGGTTAATATTGCTTGCGTTGTTTAGTTTTTCACATTATAAGCTGAAGTTATTTTTTCAAAGAAATATTGTGAAATCACGTTCTATCTATGAACTGCTGGTTATTCGGATTTATCACTTTACATTATAATTGCTCCTAACATGACCAGAACACAATTGGGAATCAGAGAGTTCGGAATCATATCATATCATATCATATTAGACACAAATTAGAGAGGCCACATACATAATTGCAACAGTGAACTGTCTGTTTGTTTTGCATTGTGTACTTTATTCAAGAAACGTCAACAAGCCAATTTAAAAAAGTCAGACAATGCAGAAAATGCAAGAGAAAGGTTATATTTGCCTATTTGACATTTGTGCTTTTTGTTGACTCAATTCCCAAGCAAAATTAGAATATTTGCTAAACATTATAAGGAATTGTTGACTTTGCAAAACATTTCATGAGGGATTCTGTAAGTTAACAGATCCTCACTTTATTATCACAGAGAGGGCTGAGATTGTGTTTGGTGCCTTGAATGATGAAACAAACTTTGTCAGTTGTGTTCACATTTTCCGTCGAATAATTACATCTTGTTAAGTGCAACAACTCATCTTTTTTTTGTAATACAACACCCAGACCAAACCCCGGTATACTAAGCGCAGTCAAACAAATGTTTCATATGAGATGAATATCAACACTTTGAAACTCAGTTCCCTTTTAGAAATGAATGCCTCTCCTTTGTTTGCAACGAATGGATCTTGTCCCGAGAGAAAGCTGTGATGATGTTTCGAATCGTGTTTCCCATTTTCAGTTGAAGATGTTCTGATTAAGAGTGAGTCTGGTAACGTTGTTTATCTTTCCACCGATGCTGCCGTACCTGCTGAATTTAACCAAGTTTTGATTCTGTTTTGATTCTGTTTCATGTTATCAACAACCACGCTTCTTTGATTGATTTGATTACATTATTTCAGTTCCCAACTTGCGTCCGAGCAGCCATTCTTGGAATCATACTCATCATCTGGTTAAAGTCTGAAGCACTGAATTAAAAGATACCACTCACTCTCTGATTGAAAGCCTTATCTGCCAAAATCCTCGGAATCACTCACCTTTCCCTTTTAAAATTATGCCCCTTCTAGGCTTGTCAATTGCCTCTGCCCAATTAGTTGAAGCCGGGAGTAGTCAACTTTGAAACGAGTCCGGCTTTTACATTACATTACATTACCTTACAGTGTGGAAACAGGCCCTTCAGTCCAACAAGTCCACACCGACCCACCACCCATACCCCTAACCTAACACTACGGGCAATTTAGCATGGCCAATTCACCTTACCTGCACATATTTGGACTATGGGAGGAAACCGGAGCACCCGGAGGAAGCCCACACAGACCCGTGCAAATTCCACACAGTCTGTCACCTGAGGTGCGAATTGAACCCGGGTCTCTGGCGGTGTGAGGCAGCAGTGCTCACCACTGTGCCACCATGCCGCCCAAATATAGCTGTCGTGTTTATAGCTTGTAGCTGTCGTGTTTAAATGTGGCATCTGCACCCTCCCTCTTGACCTAGTTAGGTGGTAACATCTTCCATTGCCCTCTGGGCAGAGCGACGATTGTTTGATCGGTAATTTTCAATTTCCACTTTACCTTGTGTCTCTAACAGTTAATTTCTGGTTCTCTCATGGAGAAAGTGCAGCCTCTCTAAATGCACAATTTGCTGTCTGTTGGCTGTGGCAACGTCGGATCTACTGTTCATTGTGGCAACTTAACTACTTTGAATTTCCAAGGTGTTTCCTGGACCACACGCCTGTGTGCAGCGCTATATTTGTTCTGGTAAGTGCAGCAACAGAGTGTTCCGTCTGGCTCACTGTCCTTTTCTCCTTTGATCATTTTGTGGTCATTTGCTGCCTGAACTGAAGAGAAAATAGTGGACAGGCAAAGCCTTGGTTGCATTTCTCGCTAAAACTGGCATTTTGTTCTGTTCAAAAAATATTCACTTCAATTTTCATAATCAAGCTAGAAGGACAGTTGACAACGTTCCATGGTACTGATATATGAACTCAAGTTATTTTACTGATCCATGATGGTTGGGGTTTAAATTGTTTATATCGTTTTAACCTCTTTCATCCCATTTCTGTTAGTTATGTTGATGAATATTCTGACGGTCAGGCACAGTTTAGTGGCCAGTCGAGTCCAAAAGACATTGAGGGTCATAGGAAGGGAGAGAGTCACAAGGACACAGTGATGCAGAGCCGAACGAAGTCGATAATTTCCCTCTTCACTATATCCATCAGCTTCATACTAGAGGTCGGTGAACGGTGCAAACATTTTATACTTGGACTTTAAAGGGACAAATGGGGGAAAGTACAGATATCTAGGCGTTTTTACGTACGTCGGAGAAATGCCGAAATATTTCATGTGCAGCACAAACACATTATTTTATGCAGTGACTCTGCCTAAGTTCAGAGCGAAGTTCATGAATGTAGTGCACCAACTGGTCACGGGAATTCTTCACTTAATGACTCAGCCAAACAACTGAGAGAGCAACCACAGTGATCCCAGTGCAGGAATTGTATATGTACGGCCCAGAATCCATCAGCACCATTACATGCATCTGAGGAGAAACACGCAGCGGTGGATGGGGATGGATGAACATGATGGGTCACCATTCACCACACTCCGGAACATACTGCCATTCCTGATTAATTGGCGGATTGACAGACACAGGCTTACACATATAAGGAGCAGCAGGAGGCCTTTCCGCCATTCAAGACTGGTCTTCCTGCCAGCCCAGAGAATTGCAGCTGATTTTTCCTTCCATGCGTGCCTGAGGACAATGTACGATGTGGTTCTGTCTCTGTCTGATCACGAGAATCCCTCTCCTGAATAAAGCACAAGTGACCGTTCAGCACGTCATGATGCACAGATTGATTTCAATGACACTTTTCTGGCAACTTTGGAAATATCGAAATATCAGTATCTGTACCTCCTGCACCCTGATAGCTGAACTGTTACTTCAGTTCAATTACCTAAGCCCAAAGAACGAAAGAAGACAGAGTAATATTTAGTGAAAGACAGGATTCGATTTATTTTATCCATGTTTGAACCAAGAATGCAACAAATAATGTTTTTTTTTCCATGTTGGAGCTGTTTGTGTCCACACATAAATTTTGTTACATCTTGGATCATAAGGTCATACAATGTAGACGTTGAATTAGGCCATTTCGCCCATTGAGTCAGCTCTGCCATTTCATCATGAAGGATCTATTTTTCAATTCTATTCTTCTGCCATCTCCCCATAACTTTTGATTCACTTACCAAACAGGAACCTATATATCTCTAAATCAAATTTATTTGTCATAGATCAGGCTGGACGCTCTCAAAACATTTCAAAATGGAAGATCAGATCCTGACATTTCGACTTGTTTTGAGCAGGTGTACAGTGGATGTTCCAGGAGTGATGGAGCTGTTCAACATTCCTCAATTGTAATGGAAACATGATTTAGTCACAGATTACCAAATAAAACACAAACAAAAGAGAATAGAATACAGAATAATTAACCTATTGGAAAACCCAACAGACTATCCCAACTTAATGATTTATCTAAAGTCCTGCAACAATCCTCATAAATACCGCTTGCCACGTAAGGTAAAATCAAAGTTATGGTCTTACAGGAGAGATTTCAGAGAGAGATTCAGCATGGAACAACATCTTCAATGCAGCTGTTACTTTGATAAACAGCCTAAAAAAACTCACAGCTTGCTGACACCAAAGGTATCTAAATCTGACTGAGCTGGGAGAATTGGCCACTCACCTTTCATTGGAAAAACGTTTTTTTACACTTGAAAGCCTTTTACTTACGACAGTATCTATTATCTAGCATGATATTGGCCCTCCAACCCATCCAAGCTAGACATCACGGAATCGCTGTGAGACAGAAAAAATTCAGCTTGTTAGGTGTATAATGATTTTAACGAATATAGAGGTTCTTTCAAAGAAATAGTTTTAAGCTAAGAAATAACATTGAGTGTTGTAACTGACCACAAAAGAAACAGGAAGAGCATTTTGCAATAAGCTTATAGTTGGTAGGTGATCTTTTTGGACTACCAAAATACTAAAAGATGATCTCAGAAGTCAGAAGGTTAAAAAAGAGGAAATGGATACAATAACAGGAATGCTGTAACGTACAAGGACAGCCAAATAAGACAGATTTAAAAGGAAAACATGTGAGGTAATTAATAAGTATGATCGGCTTCAACTTGGGTGCAGGGAATAATCAAATAAGGGGATAGAATGAAATAGACACTTATCATAGGTTTATTGCTTAGTGTAGGGGTGTCCATAGACCCCTCAGAAAAGTATTAAAACTCTCTGTATTTTACTGTAGGGTGTGACTCTCCTTGTAGAGCCGCCCATCTTGAAAGATGTTCGAAAAAATGTACTCCTTCAGAACTCTTTGACTCGGACTGAAAATTATTGATTATTTGGGTTCGTTTCTCACAATTGCAGACTCGTCCCGGGTGAACTTCAGTTCCTAAAAAGGCTCCCACCGTCGATAACTGAGAATGGGCGCCCCGTTCCTTTTGAACGGTATCGCATTTTTCAGCGGTGGGTGACGTGAGGGATTGTCTGAATTGAATCCTTTAAGAGTCGTTACGAACCAGTTGGTAATGATTGTATGTACCTTGAGTTGGACTAAAGGGGACCTTGGGTGGGACCCAAAAGGGGAAGGCACAACCGGAAGATGTCTATTAGCCAGGTAACTCTGACCAAGACCAAGATAAGACAACTGACTTTTAAGTACTATCTTGGTGGCTGGGGTTGGGTTTTAGTAGTCATCAGGAACTAACGAAAGTAACCTGGGGGTTCGGGAGTACCAAACTCCTACCTCGAGTTGGATTCGAGGTTTCTGGTTCATAGGGTTGGACCCCAAATTCGACTGACTTTTCGCGATTTACAAGGACACCAGAATCACCTCACAGGGGTCAGGCTAACCCCTAAAAAGTGTCCTACCTTGAGTTGGACGCAAGGATTTTCTGGGGTAAGAATCCTCAGATTCTATAGGGATTGGTTCCCTATGGGGAGAGGTGATTGAGGCCAATTGAGGTTGGTGAACGAGGGTAAAATGGTTTGTGCAACAAGTAGTAAAGGAAAATCCTCCGTTGAGAAGGGAGGCGTGCCTGGCAACATTCCTCCAGAAAATCCATTAGCTTGGATGTTAGGAAATGAACACACGCACACGACAAAAAGATGGGAAGAAGATGATAAAGTATTGTTGTTTCGTATGGATTAAGGAACCTATTCTTCGTCCTGCCATCTTCTAGACGAAGTATGGGTCGAACGAAGAATGGGTTTGTCAATATTCAAATTTATATGTTAATGAAAAAGGAGGCTTTAGTCAGGAGGAGTCTGGTTATGCCTCCTGTTGGAAGGGTGAATCTAAACTACGGATATGCACTGTAAAAATAGTTGAAAAGAAAATCTCCAGTGCACCACCTCTATCCCCATGGGAGGTATTAGACAATTTACCCCCGCCATATGGAAGAATCCAACAGCCCCTGGCGGTTTCTGGTACGAGTCAGGGGCAGGGGGATGAAGGTCCCACCACGTCTGAGACAGAACAGGAAATAGATAAAAGTCAGGTCCCGATTGCAAAACGCACCCGAAGCCAAATGGAAAGATTAGAGGAAAGTGAAGGGGATGCGGAAGAAATGTTGGTCCAAAACATGCTTCTATTAAGAGAGGTCCCGATCGGGCAAAGATAAATTTGATTTGTTAATGCCCTTTTAACTAGTGGGAAAGTAAGGTCCTTTAAAAGAGAAATTAAAATACTTATAGGAGACCCGGTAGGTTTGTCAGAAAAGATTGATCAATTCCTGGGTCTGTATGTAAATACTTGGATAGAATTGATGTCCATACTAAATATTTTATTTAGTGGAGAAGAAAGAGGGCTGATAAGGAAAGCAGCATTTGGTGTCTGGGAGAGGAAACTCCGCGTGGGAACTGAAGGGGCAGGTCAGGAAGAGGATAAGTTTCCCTTAAGAAACCCCAATTGTGATAATCACAAACAAAAAGATAGGGGAAAGATGAAAATTATGAAAAATTTATTAATAAGGGCAATTAGAGAAGCCGCCCCGAAGTCTCAAAATTTAACAAAGGCATTTGATGTATGCCAAGAGAGTCCCTTGGAGTTTTTACAAAGACTGAATGACTCTATGTGCAAATATTCTGGGATGGATTTAGAGGGGCCAGTAGGAAAAGGATTGTTGAAAATATACTTTGTGACTAAGTCTTGCCCAGATATTCAGAAGAAAATACAGAAAATATAGGGATGGAGAGAGAAACCATTAGATGAATTGCTGCAGAAGGCTCAGAGAATATTTGCAAGGAGAGAGAACGAAAAGCAGAAAAAAAGGCAAAAATAATGATAGCCACTATTGAGGTGATAATAAAGGAAAAGATAAAACTACAAGGAGAAGGAAACCATAATGGTCGGGGAGGAGATGTTAAGGGATCTGGTGGACAGGAACAAGGATCAAAGTGGAAATCCCCACAGGCAGGATGATATTACTGTGGAAGGACAGGTCACTTTAAGAGAGAGTGTGCAGATCTGAAAAAGGAAGCAAAGGCAATACCATTTATTAACCTTGATGAAAAATAGGGGTGTCAGGAGTTCCTGCCCTCGGGGACCCTTGATAAATTTAAACGTGGGACTTTATAAAGAGGATATAGTTTTCCTAGTCGATATGGGGGCAGTAAGGTCATCCTTAAATTTTAAGCACAAGGGAGCGAGAATAAAAGGGTTAATTGGATTATGGCGGCAGTTCTGAGATAAGAGCAACTAAGAATCCGTTTTGCGCTCATGACAAGATACTGTCAACAAATTGGGATTGAATTAACTGCAAATGGTGCTATGAAATCTGTTGAGGTTCTTAAAAATGAATGTGCTCGAGAAAACAATTACAGAAACAGAATGAGAAGTCTCAAGTGACTGGTAAACAAACAGAACTGCGCAATTACAGTTTTAAAAATGCTTTAGTCACTTGTTGCGTTTTCAACCTGAACTACAGATAATGATTTCTATATTTATATAATATATACTTAATATTTAATATTTATAATAAATCGATTGTGCTAGCCTGAAATCAATATTAATTGTTAGGATCCCTTCATACGTTCTCAGTGGCCTGTTATATTGACTCATGGTTAACTTAAAACATGACTGCATTTATTTATTGTTAATTAAAGAATGGAAAGTTACATTAGTAGCTGATGAGGTAACCAAAGAAGCAGCCCTGAATCCACAGGAAGCAGTGTTTTATTCCCTAATATGTACTGTCCCAGGTGCTCAGGAAGCTCCTATCTCTGGCCACTGCCAATCCCAGAAACTAAAGATTTGTTCTGAAAGAAGAAAATGCTGGGCTTGTCCTCCTCTTTGTTTTTCCTTAGGTTTACTGGCACAGACTCCGCCCCTTGAATTCGCTGTGCATCCGCTCAGACCGGGAGTTTGGGTCTTAGTAAAATCACGGACAGAGATTAAATTGCAACCAGACTGGGAAGGGCTGTACCAGGCTCTCTTGTCCACTGAAACAACAATAAGGACGGCGGAGAAAGGCTGGACTCACTCCACTCGGATCAAACTGACAGTGGAATCTCCAGTTGAGGAAGACGTCTGGACAGCCGAATCAACGCAAGAACCGCTGAAACTCAGGCTAAAGAGACTTTGACTAACTGATTATAAAGAGGTGACGCGAGCGCGGGATTATTTCTGTCGGATTGTGTATTAAGTGTTTTTTTGTGATTCAGCACGATTTTCAGAATGTTGGGGATGCTTCGAGTTATGATACTCGCCCTCTTAATATTGGTATTTTGTCAAACATTATTTTCATGTGTGTTATTAACGGTCCCTGAGTCTGATAATCCGCAAGTAACAGACCTAATGCATGCATCTTCGTAAATTGTGGGGATGGACATAATCAGAGACAGTACAGCAGCTCAGAGATACATCTTAAGTCCTTTGGGGATGGCCTCGAGGATGGTACCTGGTATCATAGTCTCGTCACGGTACAGCGGGCCCCCTATTTTGGATAGAAATTAAAAAAAAAACAGGAATGATTTCTTGGGCTATTGTTTTCGAATTAGCATAGGACAGCAAAATGGGCAGAACTACCGGAAAATAAGGTGCAAAGTTTCACCCCTCCCGATCACCTTAAAGTAGTAAACATGATAGTGATTAAGGACTTAAAACAGACCACTGATATAGAAACTGGATACGGGGATACAAATACTTGGGCTGAATGGGTGAAAAATACTGTGAAAAATCTGAATAAAAGCAATTGCTATGCATGTGCCTCAGGTGACTGGTGCCTCGTGTGGTCCCCTTTCCGGTCGGGAGAAAGTAAGACAGGGCTGGTGTAATATGCATGATAGCCCTGAATCAGGATGAGACGGCGTGGGACAACCCAGGCTGTCGGTCATTGCTGTTGTTGTTGTCTCCCCTGAAGAAGGAGGAATTAAAAACTCCCCCTTCATTTTCGGAGTCGGGGATCACACCTCCTGTGTACGAAGGCAGGGGTCGGACTGGTCCCGATTTCTAGGAGACTTAAAGTCATGCTTGGAAATTGAATCGGTTTCCGAGACAGAATGGGGAGGGATCTATTCAGCTTTAAATTTACCCCTAGCGGATTTGTGGTGGTACTATGGCGGAAAGATTCTAAGACCTACTATGCCCTCTGACTGGCGAGACACTTGTGTAATTGTACAATTGGCTATTCCATTCACCCTAGCATTTGAACAAGGTGAGATTCCTAAAATGAAGAAAAGGAGGAGGGCACGGTCAGTCTTTGCTACCTCCTTTGATGATGATATTTATTTGGATTTGATAGGGCTTCCCAGAAGGGTTCCGGATGAATTTAAGGCCCGTAACCAGATAGCAGCTGGATTTGAGTCTCTCGACTGATGCGTTACGATGAATAAAAATGTCCGTTGGATTAATTACATCTTTTACAAACAACAAAGATTTATAAATTCCACCAGAAACGGTGTTAAAGGAATAACTGAAAAGTTCGATGCCACAAGCAGGATGGCCTGGGAAAATAGAATCGCCTTAGATACGATGTTGGCAGAAAAAGGGGAGTTTGTGTTATGTTAGGGGGAAGTTGGTGTAACTTTATTCCGAATAACACGGGCCCAGACAGCTCGATTACTCGAGCCTTACAAGGATTGACGACACTCTAATGTGAATTGGCTGAAAATTCTGGGGTGTACATTTCAGTAACGGGGTGGTTGGAGTCTTGGTTCGGCAAATGGAAAGGAGTTGTGGTTTCTATTCTAACCTCCTTGACATTGGTCATTGGGATTCAGGCAGCACTTGGCTGTTGCATGATTCCTTGAATTCGGGGTCTCGCTCAGAGAATGATGGAGACCGCCTTGACCAAACAGATGCCCCCGAAGGGTATTCAGGGGGACGGCCTTTACTTGTTAACAAGTTATGATGTTGGGAATACGCCCGAAGGCGTTTCCAAAGTAGATGAGCTTTCACGTCTGAGGCTCACTAACCTGGAGGCCTCATTGTCCCAGAGTCAATGAGATCAACATACAGTGACAAAAAGAAAAGAACGGATTGTGAGAGAGTAAATTTCAGCTTCTCAGGTGTATGTTGATTTTAACGAATAACGGTCTTATAAATCAATAGTTTTAAACTAAGAAATAACTTTCAGTGTTGTAACTGACCACAAAGGAAGGAGGAGGGGCATTTCGCTGAAAGTTTATAGGCCTGCTTTTTGGACTATCAAAATAGTAAAGGATGATCTCAGAAGTCAGAAGGTTAAAAAATAGGAACTGGATACAATAACAGGAAGGCTGTAACGAACAAAGACAGCCAATAAGACATATTTAAAAGGAAAACAAGTGAGGTAATTAATAAGTATGATCGGCTTAGGCTTGGGAGCAGGGAATAACCAAATAAGGGGATATAATGAAATAGACACTTATGATAGGTTTATTGCTTAGTGTAGGGGTGTCGAGAGACTCGTCAGAAAAGTATTTACTGTTGGGTGTGACTCTCCTCGCAGAGCGCACCCCCCCCCCCCCCCCCCCCCCCCCATATTTAAAGGTGTTTGAATAAATGTACTGCTTTGGAACTCTTTGACTCGGACTGAAAATTATTGATTCAGTGGGTTTGTTTCTCACACGCTGCATTTACAAACATTCTAAGAAAAAATCCCAAGGACATCAAAACCTGAGTAAAGGAACAGCATCATCACGCACTCAATGTCCTGGCCTCTCCAGCCCTTTACATTGATAGTATCCTTAGGTGAGCCATCCTTTGGTGAAGAAATTAATCTTTATCTCAATTGTAAAGCTGGTCCGTTCACTCTGAGGCTGTGCCCTCAGGTTGTACTCTTCCTACATGTGGAGAAGTTATAAGTAGAATCTCAAATGGGAGAACGCTTCACAAAAGGAAGTACAATGCTGATCTGAGGCTGTGAATGACAGTCCACAGGACTGCTTGGAATTGGTGGACTGGACCGTGTTCAAGTATTAAGAAGAAAACCTGGATGTCTAACCACCACAACGGACATTATTCACAAATGCGTGGAAGACAGTATATTGAAAAAGTCAATCTGAGTGTTCCCCAAGTGTGACTTTGTGTGAACCAGGGAATCCACTTCCGACTGAAGACCAGACAGGCAAGATTAAAGTGAGAAGAGCCAGACTTAAATAGAGAAGGCAAATCTGATTTTCACAGCGCCATCAGGGATGAAAAGAGGGAGTACCAGACGTGAGAGGCCCATACTTACTTCGCAGATCCCGCCGACTATGGCAAGGACTAAATAACATTACTGAATGCAAAATACAGCAGAGAAAGATAGCAAAGACACATCCCTCCCTGAGGCGCTCAATCATTTCTCTGCTCTGTTTGAGCAGAATGCCAGTGGCATAGTGACACCTGCTCCAAAAGCCCCAGACACACCTATTCCTTCGGTCACCGCTGCACATGTCAAAATAGTTTTACTGAGAGGCACCACAAGGAAATCGACAAGCCTGGATGGAGTCCCTGGCCATGTGCCTGGATCCTGTGCAACTGGTGGAGGAATTCACCAAATCTTCTAACTCTCCGCTCAACAAGCTGAAGGCCCCATCTCCTTGAAGACCACCACTATCCCTGTACCTAAGAAAGCACATGCAATGTCACAACTTGCGTTCCCACCTTTTTTTTGTGTCATCTTCAAATTTAGCAACAGTGCTTTCACGTAAATCCTGCAGGTCCTTCATAGACACATTAATTCATTTGATATGTTGGAGCTTTTTGTCTAGATAAATATTGTTGTGTATTGGAGCTGGTTGTGCTTGCATAGAATATTATTGTGCATTCGAACATAAATATTGTTTGTATTGAAGATGTTTGAGTTTATATCTAAATATTGTTGCATGTTAGAACTGTTCCTGTTTTTTATGTAAATCCTGATGTGTATTGTAGCTGGTCCTATTGATACATCAACACTGTATTAGTTCATGTTAAAGTTGTGCCTTTCTTCTTCCCATCAGTAATATTATATCTGATGGTGTGGGCCTGCTGCTTCTCTCCTGCAGCACTTTGGGATGGATCTGCTGTCCCAGCATTGGGCAGAGAGGCGGCAGCACAGAGGAGGGGCAGTCGAGTTTTAGCGGTGTGGGGAATTATCATGTAGTGAAAATCGTTTCTGGTAATCGTAGAGATTAAGTACATATTCTGGAATGGAGGTGGGTGTGGAGGTCAATAACTAAAGAGCAATGGGAAAAGAGAGAGGGATAAATACAGATAGAGAGATGGTTAAATATTGCAATAGGGAGAGAATACTGGGAAGATAATTAATAGATAACTGAAGAGGTTCGAGAATGATAGGGAGAGTGTTAAATGCAGGAAAAGAGGGAGGGTTAAAGACAGAAAAAGAAGAGCATTTAATAGAAATTCATAGGGGCAGAAGTATACATGGAATGAGCGGGAGAGTCCAGATTAAAGGGAATTGGAAGAGGGTTAATTCAGGGCAAGCTGCAGGGATTATAATGAAGTCTGCCAGATGAATCTCATTGAATATGAGTCCCCTGATTGGGGTTGTTACCCTGTTAATACCAGGGAGTTCTGGCTGACAGATATAAACAGGATTGTCAGGGTTTATGCTCACTCAATGATCCTGCTTTGTATTAGTTGGGTCAGCAGCATGTACGATACAACTGTGAATGCAGAGTGACTGGATGATGGACTACCACCTGTGCGGAACTTGAGAGGATATAATACAGAATAGGAGGGAGACAGTTGAACACAGGGAAGTTACCTAAGGAGTAAAGAAAGGGGCGTTAACACTGAGTAACAGAAAAAGAAATAAATAGAGAATAAAGAGGAGAACTTTGAATACAGCATAGCAGCGACAGGGTTAAATGCAAGGGAACAGAAATGTTTAAGTCCAGAGTGGGGAGGATTAAACAAGGAACAATTGTGAGAGGGCGAATTAGAGAGCAAGAGGGAGAAAGTTGAATACAGAGTAAAGATTATTGATTGGCACGCATAAAAGTCGATAAATCTTCAGGACTTGAAAATGTGTACCAGAGACCTCTGTGCAAAGCTAGGGAAGCGATTGCTGGTCCCATTGCTGAAAAAATTGTGTCATCGATGTGCTGGAAGACTGGAAGTTGGATGACGTGGTTCCACCGTTTCAAAAGGGTGGGAAGGACAAACCCGTGTGCTTTAGAACGGTGAGCCTGACGTCAATGGTGGGCAAATTGTTGGATGGAATCCTGAGCGAATGAATATACATGTATTTGGAAAGGCAAGGACTGATTAGTACTAGTCAACATGGCTTTGTGTGGGTAAAATCATGTCTCACAGACGTGATTGAGGTTTTTGAAGAAATAACACAGAGGACTGATGAGTGCAGAATCGTGGAAATGATCTCTATGGACTTTAGTAAGGCGTCTGACAAGGTTCCACATGGGAAACTGGTAAGCTAAGTTTGATCTCATGAAATACAGGGAAAACTAGCCATTTCGATTAAGAACTGGTTCAATGGTAGAAGGTAAAGGGTGATGTTGAAGGTTTCTTTTTCAGACTGGAGATCTGTGATCAGTGGACTGGAGCTGGGTCAACTCTTTTTCGTCATTTATATAAATGATTTCGATTTGGGCAGAAGAGATATAGTTAGCAAGTTTGTAGATGACACCAAAATTGGAGTTGTCGTGGACAGCGAAGAGGGTTACTTCAGATTACAACGGGATCTTGATCAGATTGGCCAATGGGCTTAGAAGTGGTAGATGGTGTTTAATTTAGATAAATGCGAGATGTTGCAGTTTGAGAAAGGAAATTTTAGCCGGACTTATGCAATTAATATTAACATCCTCGCAAATGTTGCAGAACAAAGAGAACTCGGAGTGCAGCTTCATAACTCCTTGATTGTGGATTCGCAGGTGGATAGGATAGTGAAGAAAGCTATTGGTATGTTTTCCTTTATTTGTCAGAGTATTGAGTGCAGGAATTGGGAGGTCATGTTGCGGCCGTAAAGGACATTTGTTCGGCCACTTTTGGAATTTTTCATGCAATTCCGGTCTCCTTCCTATCAGAAGGATGTTGTAAAACCTGGAAGGGTTCAGAAAGGATTTACAGAAATATTGCTATGGTTGGATGATTTGAGCTATACGGAGATGTGGAAAAGGCTAGAGCTGTTTTCTCTGGAGTCTGAGGAGTGGCCTAATCAGGGTTTATAAAATCATGAATGGCATGGACAGAATAAACAGACAAGGTCTCTTCTCTGGGTTGGAGAAGTCCAGAACTAGAGAGCATAGGTTGCGGGAGAGATGGGACAAATATAAAAGAGACCTAAGGGTAAACTTTTTCACGCAAAGTGTGGTCTGTGTACAGAATGATTTGCCAGAGGAAGTGATGGAGGCTAGTGTAATTGCATCATTTTAAAGGCATCTGGATGGGTGTATGTATAGGAAGGGTTTGGAGAGGTATGGGCTGGGTGCTGGCAGGTGGAACTAGATTCAGCTGGGATACCTGTTCGCAATGGACGAGTTTGATGGTAGGGTCTGTTTCAGTGCTGTACATCTCTATAACACTATGACTCCAGTAGAGACATGTCCAGCTTTCGTCAGTGTTGGGGGCGGAGCATTGCCTTCAGATGAGCTACTAACAAATCGTCTAATCACTTCAAGTTCCAAAACATCAACATTAAGCCTTACTTTCACTCTGTCCATTGAGACAATTCGTTGCCTCCCTGTTGCATTGCCCGCCAGGATCACTTCTCTCCACCTCACCAACTAATCCTCATTCCTGAACATATTTTCGTTGATCCTCACACAAATTCCCACGCCTCACGCCTTTCCCTTTCCTGCGTGACTTGGCTTTTTTTCAAGTAGAACACTGTGGAGTGACATAAGACCCATCTGCTATTTTTGTCCTCAAATGCGAGGGCTTGAATCGACTTCTGCTGTTCCCCTTTGGCATCTCAAAATGAGTTAAATTACCTTCTTCAATTCCTCTGTTATAGTTTCAAGAAGGGGCTTTGTTTTTATTCATTCAGAGGATGAGGGCGTCGCTGGCTAACACGAGCATTCATCGTCCATCCCTAATTGCTTAGAGGGCAGGTAAGTGTCAACCACAATGCTGTGGGTCGGGAGTCACATGTAGTACTTACCAGAGAAGAACAGCAGTTTCCCTCTCTTAAGGTATGAGTGAACCGACAACCAGTCCTCATTAGCCTCTTTAATTCCAGACTTCTCCTGAATTCAAATACCATCATCTGCTGTGTCCGCGGCACCAGGACATTTCCTGACTCTCTGGATTGACAGTCCAGTGATAATTCCACTTGGCCATTGCCTCCTCCTGCTGAATGGACTCCTCCAGTGGAACAGGCTGGAGAAGGGGCTGAACAAAACAAAAAGAACTGTGGAAGCTAAAAATCAGAAACAAAAAAACAGAAAGTGCTGTTCATTCAATCAACACATTTTCAGCATCAATATGCGACCTCATCCAAGTCTGACATTCTGACAACCCAGGCCATTGCGTGAGTCGAACCCCCATCGATGAACTCCATTAGATGCCTCCCAACCTGGTGATGATCCCCTACAACTTCTTCCGTCAGGCAGAAGGTACAGCACGCTGACACACACACTTGCAGGTTCAGGAACAGCTTCTGCCAACCGTTATTCGACTATTGAGTAGACTTTCTTGACTCCTGTTATGCTGTTATTTTTTCGTACGTTGATTCTCTTGTACTCCCCATGTAATGTAACCTGTAGGCCTCTGTCAAAATCTTCTGTTCTGTACATCTTTGCTTACTGTGATCTGTCTGTACTGCTCATAAACAAAGCTTTTCACTGGTGACAATAAAGCAGACAAATCAAATCAAATCAAAATCAGCCGTCCCGATCAGATATCTTAAATTGTCCCATTTGACCCATATACGTCCAAACCCTTACTATTCATATCCCCATAAAGTGTTCCCAAAGGAGAAGGTGAGTAATACATCAGAAATGATAGAACCTTCACTGACTTTTTGTTATTTGTATGCTTTTAATAAAATGTGTTTAGAGCTGTGAACTGGGAACTGTTTGCTGAGAATAACTTGTGGTCGTTGAGACAGCTTGTGATAAAAGAGACAGATGAAACAGTCTTTGTTAGTTTGTGAAACCATGGCTTGGGGCTAATTGTCGAATGAGTCTGGATTAAAATAGCTTCTACTGACAAAGCGACCACCGGTAGAACTACCTGAGGACAGCAAATCTTTTTATGCCAGCCTATATGATACGAAGGGCACAGGCAGCGTGGCTTCCCAGTTGTTCCTGTCCTCTATTAGGAAGGTCTTGGATGACAGCAGACAGGAGAGTCTGCACCAACAGTCATCTCTGGAGGAGCTGCCCATTGCGCTCAAGTCCTTAGAAAAGAGTAAAAATTCCAGAAGTGATGGCTTACCACCTGAGTTGTATTCACCTCTTGTGCCAGTTGATTGGGCCAGGCATGTTGGAAGTGGACCACAGTATGCTTTGCACAAGGGAGAAACTGACGGCCGGTTTCACTGCTAAATGCAGTTTCTCAAATCTTGCCTGAGATCATGGCCAACTCGATCAGGTTTGCCGTGGGATCAGTGATTCACCCAACCAAACCTGTGCTTTACTGGGCAGGATGATTTCTGACAGCCTCGCGCTCCTCAGAGGTATACTTCTCTACGTGTGGAAAACTACGTTTGGAAACCTGACTTATCAGCTTGTACAAGGAGAAGTCATTTGATCGTAAATCTCACTCCAAAACGTTGGACGCGCTGTCCAAAATTAGCTTTGTGGATAAGACCTGCAATTGGATTCGACTACTCTGTACAAACAGCGTTAGTGCAGTATTAGCAAATGGGTGGGAATCAGAAAACATCACGAATAGTCCTCTAATCAGGCAGCACGTTCATTGTCACCTTTTCTGTTTGATTATTGTCCTAAAAGTGATTGAATAATTGTTGTGATTCATTCAGAAGTTTTTTTTACCCTGTAGCAATTGCCTATTCACTGAGAATTCAATCAAGTTTTGCCCATTTATACTTCACGTCCTTGTTGTTCTCTTTATTTGGATTCAGGACTCTCAGTTTCAAATTCAAATTCTTCATTCTCCGTCTTCAAAAACAAATTTCGCATTTTATGATCATTCTTCCCAAAAACAATGATGATGTCACATAATTCTATCTCATTATGTCTGTAATTTGTGGAGAAAATTTCTGCATGTTTACGTCTGTGCTGTTGCGTAAATCCAATGCTGCGAGATGTAATAAGTTACTCCTTTGAATGTGCATTGTGGTTTGAGGTTATTCGACTGTTGTGAACAGATCAATTCTTTCAGTCTGTTTCTGAACAAATACTCAAACATCATCATAAAGACAATTTTTCTTAAAAACAAGTTACGTTTTGACAGTAACTATGTCACATTATGCATATATTACTGAGGATCCCCAGAAAATCAAAAAGTAACGCACTGGTAAGAACTCTGATCCTAATTATCTGAGGCATGGGAGGGAAGTGTTTGACATTCGGAGGTTAGGTATGAGGATCAGTTGCACAAATTCAGCCTGGTCTTTGTACAAAATAGAAGACAGGGTAGGTCGAGATAGGGTATTTCCACTGGTGCGGAATTCGTGAGCTAAGAACGTCGTCAGAGAATTAGAGCCAGAGTATTCAAGGGAGATTGCAGGAAGCACGTCTGCACAGAAAGAGTCAGGAATGTTTGAAAATCTCTTCCACAAACCGCAGTGAATGTTGGACTAGTTGTTAACGTCAAATCTGAGATAAAGGAAAGGTATTAAGGGATAAGGCTCAAAGACCAGAATATGGTGTTAGGCTACAGATCAATCATCGAATGGCAGAACAAGCTTGAGGGGTTGAAAGGCCTGTTGGTATGTTCAACTGACTAGTAATCTCCACCCAGAGCCTTTCCAAGGTGTCTCTGCTTATGTATTCCCATTAACCACTAACACGTGACCCATGCAGCTCTGTGCCGCTGCCTCTCCAGCAGGTGTTGGGATTGCAGATCCATTGCAAAGCACAGGAAGAGCTCAGCATTTACACAACCACATGGTGATGTTTGCTGATGAGTAGAAGACTGGCACAACTTCAACACACACTGATGTTTATATATAAATAGAAACAGCTCCAATACAAAACAATATTTATTTTCAAACATGAACAGTTTTATTACAGAACAATACAGAAAAACACAAATAGTTCCAATATATGACAATATTTACATAAGCATAAAACAATCCAAACCACAATATTTCATATATTAACATGTATAGCTCGAATGCATGACACTTTTTGTATATAATCTTATTGCAATTTCAAGACACAACAATTTTTATGAAAAAGCCTGAACAGCTCCAAAACTAAACTGGATTTAAATATAAACTTGAGCAGTTCCCATACACAACAAAATCTGTATTGAAAAACAAACAGTTCCCATACAAAACAGTATTTATGAATAAACACAAACGGTTCCAATGTACAATAATATTTACGTGTAAACACGATCAGCTCCAATGCAAGCAATATATATGTACAGATAAACAGCTCTATTCAAAAATGAATGATTTATATTATACGTACTGTGTAAAACATGCAATACTGTGTATGTAAAACATGCAATACTGTGTATGTGAATGAAGCGAATGTACTGCAGCCGGATTTGCAGATGGAACAAAGGGAAGGCAAGTTGGGAGAGAGATGCAGACAGTTTACAGATAGATTTAGATTGAGCAATACGTTGACAATTTAACAGGGGAAGTCATGACTTAGTTTATTTTAGAAGGTCGAATAAAAGAGCAGAGTATTATTTACAAAGGGAAAGGCTGAAGATAACTGCAATACAAAGGGCTTGTAATAATTGTGCACAAAACACAGAAAACGTAATACAAACATGTGCAGCAGATAATCAGGAAGAGCCTGATTGGAGGCTGCTAAATAGGTCATTGAACAGAAGTACCAGTTCAGGTTTCAGGGATTTTGTGGTCGAGATACTGATACTTAGATCTATACCAAGTTACTGGAAATACTCCAATGAAAGCAATCTGTGCACCTGGATCTGCTGGAGGGTTCACTCGGCCATTTTCAGGAGAGGAGGTGTCATTATAAGACAGAGATATAGCCACACCTTGAAGGACACAAAGAAAACACCCACGCACAGGAATATAGTCAGACTGAGGTGTAGGGGCATACTGAAAAACAGCAACACCCCCAAACACGCATGCAGACACACACATCCCGCCCCGCCCACACAATAGCACGCAAACACAAACACCCACACACACACACACACACACACACACAAACACACACACACACACACACACACACACAACCAAGGTCTCCCCACACAAACACAGACACATGCACACATCCAGAGACAAACTGAGATATAGGAATACACAGGCATAGAAACACACCCACATGCAGAAATGCAATCAGACTGAGACACAGGAATATTCCGAGATACAGAAACGCGCCCAAGCACATGCACATGCACCCAAACTACCCCCTGCATAAACTCATCCCCAAACTTCCTCCCACTCCCTACACACACACACACACACATATGCACACATATGCACACACACACACACACACAGATAGAGAGAGAGAAATGCAGTCGTACTGATACAGGAGCAGATAGCGTTTCAGATCGGGAACACATACGCATACACACATTAAAAAAGACAGTCATCCTGCAATATATGGACACATTTACACACAGACACTGAATCACACCCAGAACCTCACTCACATATAGAAATCATACTGAGAGACATTACATAACAAAATGCAAGAACTAACAGAAACATTCCTGTACACACAAGTGAGCACACTCAAACACAGTTACAGAGATAGACACACAGTTGGATACAGACAGAGAGCAACATTCTTAAACCAACACAGAGACACACCCATAGAGAGGCACAGAGAGATCCTGCCGAGGGCACGGAAGGACCTTTTCACAGAAAACAAATGATAAACACAGTCTGAAAACATATGTAACTACATAAACAGGAGCACAGCCAGGCAAAGACACACCCTGCATTTGCGCAATACTGCACCGAGAAAAAAAGGAGATTGGGTGGGTGGTGACCTGATTGTGGTCTACGAAATCATGAAGGGTATGGACAGGTAGATAGAGATAGATTCTTCCCAGGGTGAGGGATGCAATAACAAGAAATCATGCGTTCAAGGTGAGAGGTGAAAAGCTTAAGAGGGTATATACACAGCAAGTATTTTACACAGAGGGTGATAGCTGCCTGGAACGCGTTGCCAGCAGAGGTAGTAGAGGCAGGCATAGTAGATTCAATTAAAGTGTGTCTGGACAGATGCATCAGTGGGTGGGTATCAGAGGATTACAGATGCTTAGGAACTGGGCAAGAGGTTTAGAGAGTAGATTTGGATTGGCTCAGGCTTGGAGGGGGAAAGCGCCTGTTCCTCAGCTGCAATTTTTCTTTGTTCTTTGTTCTCTGGACACCTGCACTCAAAGACAGACACACACAGTCAGAGAACCAGTATGACTCGCTGACACACTTAAGGAAAAACAGATTATACTGTTCACAGATAGAAATGCAACAGACAACAAGTGCAAAACACACATAGATACACAGGCACAGTAACAGATACCCACACAAATAGACTCAGCGTCATAGAAACACTCTCATTCAGATTGAATAACATACCCAAACATGCAAACATTGCAATATATAGTCACCAAAACACTTCCATCCCCGCATGCAGTGTGAAGCACATAAACAGATGCAGAAAGACATTCATAATGTGTCACAGAAACATATCGAAAGGTAAAAACTGACGAACATACACAATGTGATACTCCCACAAAGGCAATGAAACATACCCACGCACAAACATAAACACAGAACCTCACACAGTGAAAGAGAAATGCAAACACACACGTGCACACACACGGACAAAATCAAAGTGCAGGTGATGGAAGGACAGGGAATTTATAGAACTGTAATGAGTATTGTGTCATGGTATTACTGGTGCTGTCCGTGCCTTTTGTGTTTTGCTAAATTATGTCCCGGGATAAAATCAGTGAATGAATGGATCAGGAATGGATTTGAGCCAAAGCACGTGAACATACACTAAAATGAGATAACAAGTGTCTGACATAGTCAATGAGAGAAAAAGAGACATAGAGGAAGAGAGAGGGAGAGATAGAGACAGAGAATTAGATAGACAAAGAAAGATGGAGAAAGAGAAAGAGGATAGACAGACTGACAGTGAGGGAGACAGGACAAGAGAGACCAAATTAGACACATAAAGACAGAGATTGACAGCAAGAAAATTCAGAGATTGGGAGAGGGATACAGGGACTGATAAAGAGTAGAATGGAGTGGTAGAGACAAGACATACAGAAAGAAGTAGAGAAATAGAGAGAGGGCTATATCCATGTGATGGGTGATCCAGGAGCTGGGCTCAAGAAATTCTCTCAAAAATAAAGAAAAGTGAACGGAATAATAACCAATTCATTTGAGAGGCTCATCAGAATCTAGAGCCTTTCCCCTGTTGTTATAAATTGTTTATTGTGAGTTGTACAGAAAGAGGTTGACAATAATCATGATGGAGGAGCGACTACTCCTGTCCACCCCCTCCTCCCCTGCAGAGACCCCTCCTGCCAGTCTTTAACACTGATCCACAGGCAGTCGGTGAAGACCAAATTTCCAGCTGGACCCATCACTCACAGCCAGTCCGTGATTTCAAATTATTCCTGCAGCACCTTTCCATCCTACCCTTCCGCTGACAGTTATCTCTTGCCCCCTTACCTGCTGTCACGTTTTCAATATTTTTGAAGGTGGAGGTGGGAAAATTCTCTTTCAAGGTTCATTGGTGGGTGTGTGGGTTGGACATGGATGGTCCTCGGGTGCACATGGAAATGTGGGCTTGTTGTTACAATTGGATGAGCCGTGACCTTCTGGGCCGGGAGGAAGACAACACTCAAATGGCTGAATGGTCTCCTGCTGCTCATTGTCTGTGTGTCCCCGTGTGTGTCAATCGTCAGTCAATCAGAGATATCAGCGTGTTCCTGAGGGTGGTGAATGGTGACCCATCCTTTTGCCCCAACCCCATCCATCACTGGATGTTATACTCTGATCCGTGTGCTTGTGCTGATGGAATCCTGTCCGTACGTATGCATTTCCTACACTGGGAACACTGCGCCTGCCTGAGGAGCTCTTTTGTTTCGCTGAGTCCTTAAGTGAAGAATTTACATGACCAGTTCTTGCACAGTATTCGTGAACTTGGAAAGAATGACTGCACAAATTTGTTTTTTTTTGTGCTGCAGCTGAAATCGGTCAACATATCTCCGATGTATGAAAGAATGACGAGAAAATAGTACTTTTTATGGATTATTCCTTTATTGCAAAAGTATAAGGTGTTTGCACCTTTCACTACCCAAAGAAGTATGAAGCTGATCGATGTGGTATAGAGCAAAATCACTGATTTCCTCCGGCTCTCCATCACTGTGTCTTTGTGTCTCTCCCCCTTCCCCTGACCCCTCAGGCTCTTGCAGACACGACTCGCCACTAAAGTGTGTCTGACCGGTCCAGTGTTCATCAAAAGAATTAACACAAATAGGATTAAAGGGGTGAAAATGACAACAAACCATTTAAACTCCAGCCACCTGGGATCGGTAAAATAACTTGACTTTGCTTTGCAGTACCATGGAACATTGTCAATTGTTCAGCTAGAGTGAAATCGGAAATAGAAGAGAATATTTTTAGAACAGCACCAAATGCCGGTTGCAGCAAGAACCACAGCCAAGGCTTTCTTTGATCAACATTTTCTATTCATTTTCCGGCATCAAATGGCCACGAAACGATCAAAGGAGAAAAGGACAGTGAACCAGGCAGAACAGTCTGTGCCTGCGCAAGCCAGGGCACAGAGAGCACTGCACACAGGGGTGAGTTCAGGAAATACCTTGGGATGTCAAAGTATTTAGGTTGGAGCATTGTGATGTTAGTGAGAATGAACAGTACATGCCCTGTTGCCATAGCCAACAGGCAGTGTGTTGTGCAGTTAGAAATGCTGCACTGTCTCTGAGAGAGAACCAAAATCACCAGGAAATTAACTGAAAAAGACAGAAGATAAAATGGAAATTGGAAATTGGAAATCACACAATATCCGTGTCTGCCCAGAGAGCAAGAGAAGATCTTAGCACCTAACTGGGACAGGAGAGAGGGTTCAGATGTCACGTTTAAACACGACAGTTCCAAGCCTGACCTATTTCAAAGCTCCTCACTCCTGCCTTTTACTAATTGGGCAGAGGCAATTGACAGGCGAGAAGGTGGTATATTTTTAAGGTGAAAGGTAAGCAGTTTTGAGGGGATTGGAGGTAAGGGTTTTCAATCAGAGAGTGAGGGTATCTCATAATTACCTGGATGAACACTTAAAGTCACACAACATTCAAGAAGATGAGTACAATGCATAATTCTGGAAAAAGTGTTGATGTACTGCAGCTTTGGAAACACAAGTTTGGTGAACGGAAGTGCCTCTTGTTCCGTTCTGTGATTTTAAGAATTGCTGCTGGGAGACAGGTTGGGAACTGAAACTTTGTAATCAGATTAATCAAAGAGCCGCCAGATGCTGGAAACATGAAACTGAAACAGAAGTACATGGCGAAACTCAGCAGGTCCGGCAGAATCTGTAGAAATAGAAACATTGTTAACAGAAGCAAAATTAATCAGAACATTTTCTTCTGATCATGGGTCTCTGATCTCAAAACATCATCACAGTTTTCTCCCCACAAAACCCTATCGTTGCAAACAAAGAAGGGGCGTCCATTTCGAAAAGGGAATTGAGGTTCAAAGTGTTGCTATTCATCTACGATGGAACATTTTTTCGACTACTCTTAGCATTTCGGGGCTTAGTCTAGCTGCTATGTTACAAAACGATGAGTTGTTGCACCTAAGAAGATGTAATTATTTGTTGGAAAATGCGAACAGAGTTGACGAAGTTTTGTTTCATCATTCAAGGCACCAAACACTATCGAAGCCCTATCTTTGATGATAAAGTGAGGATCTGTTAACTTACTGAGTCACTCGTGACATGTTTTGGAAAGTCAATAATTCCTTATAATGTTTAACAAATATTCTAATTGTGATTTTACATTGAGTCAGCAAGCAACGCAAATTTAAAATATGGAAATATTGCCTTTTTATTGCATTTTCTGCATTGTCAGACTTAAATAGTTTTCGAATGTGCTTGTTGATATTTTATGAATAAAGTACGCAATGCAAAACAAACAGACAGTTCACTACTGCAATTACAGAATGTGGTTGCTCCAAACCGTGTCTAATAAAATATAACAGAACAAAATCCCAACCGCTCTTAATCCCTCTTGTGTTCTGATCATGTTAGGTGTAACTACAATTTTAACAGATAATCTGATTACTCAGCAGTTCATGGATAGAACGGGATTTCACAATCTGTTTGAAAATAAAACACTTTAGTTTCTAATGAGAATAACTAAGCAAGGCCAGCAATATTAACCTAATGCGCATGTAGATAAATTCGTGTGTTCTAAACTCAGTTAAGATTGCTCCTCCCTTCCATACTTTGTAGAAATTACAAAGCTATAGTCTTTTCTTCAAGAAGCAACTGGAAAGTAACCACAGCCTCTGGAATTCACATTAACAACCCATAATGTTCCAACCATTCATTTGAACTGCTAGAAATGTGCAGCAGAGGGACAGGCCATTCAGCCCACTAAGTGAATTCGCTTTAATGCCCCTCAGCATTTCCATAATTCCAAACAACTGTGGGTTAGTTATGGCATTTAAAGAGGTCATTCAAGTCTGGATCGACTGAATAAGACATCTACCTCTTCTCATTCCACTTTCCAGCAGATTGTCTCTTGAAGATAACTTCACTTCAGATGCAGATCCAAGTTTCCTTTAAATCAGTTGAACTTTGCCAGCTGAAACATCCCCTCCTCCCGAAACTGCGAAGTGAATTCCAGATATACGATCACCCTCTGGATGAAAGGGGTAGTCCTCATCTCACTTGTAACCTTTCCATAAATCAGCATGCCTCTTGTACCCTTGGGAAATGATCCTCCATTCATGGTGACTGGACTCCATTCGAGGGGCTAATTATTTGGACGCTCTGTCACATTACCTCTCTTTCTCCTCTGTTCTGGGGGAACTGAACCTAACCTATCCATCTTTCCTCAATGATGTGCTAATTTCCACGTATTAGCAACATTCTTGTAAACACCCCTGTTCTCTCCTCAGTGCAATTCTGGTTGTGACCAGAACTGTGCACAAATCTGCATCTGTGAGTGATCCAATCTCTCATGTAATTCCAGTGTTACCTGTCTGGCAGGGGGAGAGGGAATTTCTTGTGGATTGGCTATGGTGCAGGCTGACCAGACAGTAATTTGGGGAGTGGTAATATGGTGCAATGTTTCAGCATCGATGTCTGGTCAGGAGCTAGGGTATATAATGCAACTGGAAGGGTGCAGTTGGGGCATACGCTGATCAAAGTATGGGGTTAGTTCATCAGTTCCTCACAAGTTAGATGATTTGATTAATAGCCTCTCCTCTGTTGTGATACCAGATGATGTTACCACAGCCCAAGCCAGACCCCAGATGGAAATCCAGCTTGATAGATTACAATCTGATTTGTTTTGGTTTAACCAAGTGATCTCTTCCTGAATTGCCCAATGCTGCAAATATTGTTTCAGCAAAAAACAGGAGTTTGCTAGAAAAGAAATGATGATACAATAGAATAAATCAAACTACACACTTATGACAAAGATTCAAAAGCAATGAACACACAGTATATGTAGAATCTCATTAATCTCAAAGAAGTACGTAAATGAAAAGAAAGAAAGCATCTTTAATATATTGGACAGAACTGTACTCCCGATGGCGTTACAGGGAAAATACGCCTCGTATAATACTCACATCAGAACCTAATACTTGGTTAAGTGACTTGTGACTTTCACTATTAAACTGAAACTCGATTAAACTTCTTCCTGGTTTTAAGACACAGCTGAGTCTCAATGTACTCAGCTTTAAGTAATCTCTTCAGAGTTTTTTTTTAAACCAACCTTTCTGGTCTGCAGTGAACACGAACGTTTCACTCATCAGTAAGGCGAATGCTAAAATCCTTCATTCCCTTCTCCTGAGCACAGCTCTATACCTCCACTCAGTTCCAGCCAATTGTTACATATTTTCAATTTCCAGTACTCTGAGACTGCTAGTCAGTCACATGACAGGAGCCTGCAAACTCTCACTTTGAAAACAGCGTTCACTACAGTTAACGCCTTCAACTCTCATAACAAATGGGGAAAAACAAAAAAAAACTGCGGAGTTGACAGTCTATGTCCAGTTCAGTACAGCATCGATTGATCAGAATGATGCTGGGCAGCAAGTGTAAAATGATAAGGAAGTGCAATATTGCAAACCCAGAATGAATTTATTAAATTTAGGAAGGTGTGAGACGAGTAAAGTTTTCAACAGAATAATGGAAACGACTAGAGGTGAATGGTCCGAAATGCTTCGTGTTGCCTCTTGATTTAGGACCAGTTTCAGCATGTATAAGTTTATCGACGACCTGAAATCTTTCCAAGACTGAAATTAATGAACAATGCCTCAAACTTCTCTGCATTATACTGCACAGACTATTTTGTGCTCATTCACTCACTGAACCTGTCCTTCCCCTTCTCAGCGTTCATGTGTCCTTCTTTTTTCCTGTCTGTCCGAACATTGTGCTATCAACAAACTTCATACATGATCCCATTATCTCAGTCAGTCATAGTGATTATAAATGGTTGTGTCGGGAATAATTATCCTTGTGGCACTCATTAATACCTGCCTCACAACATGAAGACGACGTATTTATTCCTGCTCTCAGCTTTCTCGATTTATCAATCCTCACACCGAGTCCCGTTACCCATCACTACAGGCCTCTTTGACAGCATTGACTCCCACTCAAACATTTCCAGAATTTGACATTTCTGCATCCTTGTGTGTGCAAATCGCTCCCTAACCTCACTCCTCCATCTCGCTAGAAATTGTTTGTCCGATGTTTAGGTTTCTTCTCTGCACATGTGCAGTACACTGCAAGGAAGAGAGAATAACTCATCCCCATGTGTGTCTCAGAGTCAGCTCTGACACATTTCCAGAACACTGTCATCCTGGTGTCAGGATCTGTGTTGATTCGAGCAGAGATAACCGTTCAGAGTATATTTAAGTGAGTTATTTCACTTATTTCCATTATTGCCTTAATTGTGAAGGGATCTCCGTGCATGTTGAGGAATTCTATTGCGATGTTGGATTCATGAAAACGTATAATGTGTCGTCTCCATTAAACAATTATCATCCCTTCACAGAACATCCGCTGATAACCTCGGAAACCCCATCTCAATGTTAAGGAGAACGTTTTCTCAGAGAGACATCCAATAACCTGAATTTAATTTCCAAATGACCAAAGTCACGGGAAGGACGACACTGAAATAAAATGAGATTAAGATTTATATCATCAATTAAGGCTCAGTTCTAAAAATAGTCTCTGACAACTGGGAGTTAACTCACCGCTATCACCTGATTGTTCAAGCTCGTAAATAAATGAATTGAAGCAAGTTGTAACGTAACCGTACCCCAGGCGACGCCATCAGGTGTAAATGAAAGGTTTTAAGATTGTATCACCTTAGCATTGCATACAGAGGGATTGCCTGCACAAACAGTTTGAGGCTGAAAATGACGTTTTCAGTTGATCACATGCGGAGAATATTTTATACGACCCTTCCGTTTGTAACAATTCCTGGTAAGTGTCTTACACCATTGAATTTGTGTGAATTTGTCTGAGCTTTCTTTGCGGCTTCACTCCACCACTGACAGTGGAATATGGGCATGTTGTGCCAAAAGTCACACAGTGGCAGACGATCAGTAATTTATTCTCCAATTGCAGAGAACCCGCGGGATGTCCATCATCGCAGACTCCACAAAAATTGCTATGGAAATTATTCATCTCTTCTGGGAAGCTTCTACAAATCTCCATTTCAATCGGAGACTTTGGAGAGTTTCGGAGGAATTAAGAAAAGGGATCACTTTGGAAAAACATAAGCAGTGTTTTTTTATGTAGAGGGTGCAAAATCATTTAGTGTGAGTTTGATTTTTTTTTAGTGAATAAGCAGTGGGATTTCTGTGCCGCTGAAGTAAATGGTTAACTTGGAGTTATTTCTGTAATCACGGAAATTTGCTTGATAATTTACGCTTGGGATTTGGCTCGAGGCTGAATGGCTTTGTGCACGAGTAAACCTTTTTTTATTTTTGATGTTTGCAACACAGCATGCTAGTAATGTAGCCTAAAAGATTTGTTGGAGAGTTCTGGAATTTACGATTAAGGAAGAAACCCACAATTGAGAAAGCTTTACTTTACTTTTATCGTTTCGTCATTGCTTTTAGTTCCTAACAGAACCTAAATCTGAGTGAATGTATACATCCGTGCTCACGTGAAGGAAATGAGAGTTTTAGTAAATTCCATTTCCTTGGAATGAAAATATTGTGTTGGCCCCAGACAGAAGTGTTGGAACAAGAAAAAGTCGGATAAGATTGTTTGAAGCAGAGGACATTGCCACTCAGGTATCTGGGCGCTCCAGAAAGAAATTTACTGCAGTTCCAGTTTAGAAGTGGCAGTCACAAGTCATTTAAATGATAGAGACAAGGATTCCGGTGTGAGTATTATATGAGGTTTGTTTTCCTTGGAATGACATTGGAAGTCGTGTTTTGTATAATATATAAAGATCGTGTCATTTTGTTCATTAGATTAGATTACTTACAGTGTGGAAACAGGCCCTTCGGTCCAACAAGTCCACACCGACCCACCCCACCCAGACCCCTACATTTACCCCTTCACCTAACACTATGGGCAATTTAGCATGGCCAATTCACCTGGCCTGTGGGAGAAAACCCACGCAGACACGGGGAGAATGCGCAAACTTCACACAGTCAGTCGCCTGAGGCGGGAATTGAACCCAGGTCTCTGGCGCTGTGAGGCAGCAGTGCGAACCACTGTGCCGCTGTGCCGCCCATAATTTCAGTGCAATTCTGGTCACCACATTAGAAGAAGGATGTGGAAGCTTTGGAAAGGGTGCAGAGGAGATTTACTAGGATGTTGCCTGATATGGAAGGAAGATCTTACTTGGAAAGGCTGACGAAATGAAGCTGTTTCATTGGAGAGAAGAAGATGCATTGTTCTGAGATTAATGGGAATTATACAATTATGGCGTGTTCATTGCCTTTGAATCTGCGTCATCAGTACATAGTTTGTTTTATTGTACTTTATCATCATTTCTTTTGTAATACACTTCTGTTTTGTTGTGGAAGCAATATTTTCAGCAGAGTGCGTTAATGATTCATAGAACATAGACCATTACAGCGCAGTACAGGCCCTTCGACCTCGATGTTGTGCCGAACAGTCATACCAATCTGAAGCCCATCTAAACTACACGATTCCATGTACGTCCATATGCTTGTCCAATAATGAGTTAAATGTACTTAAAGTTGGCGAATCTACGACCATTGCAGGAAAAGCATTCCGTACCCTTACAACTCACTGAGTAAAGAAAATACCTCTGACATCTTTCCTATATCTATCACTCCTCAAATTAAAGCTATGCCCCCTCGTACTTGCATTCACCAGACTTGGAAAAAGGCTCTCCCTGTCCACCCTATCTAATCCTCTTATTATCTTAATGTCTGTATTAAGTCACCTCTCAACCTTCTTCTCTCCAATGAAACAGCTTCATTTCGTCAGCCTTTCCAAGTAAGATCTTCCCTCCATACCAGGCAACATCCTAGTAAATCTCCTCTGCACCCTTTCCAAAGCTTCCACATCCTTCTTCTATTGTGGTGACCAGAATTGTACACAATACTCCAAATATGGCCGCACAAGAGTTTTGTACAGCTGCAACATAACCTCATGGTTCCACAACTCGATCCCTCTATTAATAAAAGCTAAAACACTGTATGTCCTCATAACAACCCTGTCAACCTGGGTGGCAACTTTCAAGGATCTGTGTGCATGGACACCGAGATCTCTCTGCTCATCTGCACTACCAAGCCCAGTACTTGGCATTGTGGTCACTCCAATCAAAGTGAGTCACCTCACACTTCTCCGCATTAAACTCTATTTGCCACCTCTCATCCCAGCTCTGCTGCTTATCTATGTCTCTCTGTAACCTACAAAATCCTTCGTCACAAATCCAGCGACCTTAGTGCCATCTGCAAATTTATTTACCCACCTTTCTATGCCCTCATCTCGGTCATTTATAAAAATGACGGAAAGCAGTGGACCCAACACCAACCCTTGCGGTACACCACTAGTATGTGGACTCCAGGATGAACTTTTCCCATTAACCACGACCCTCTGTCTTATTTCAGAAAGCCAATTACTGATCCAAATCACTATATCTTCCAAAATCCCATTTCTTAGCATTTTGTACAATAGCCTACTATGGGGAACTTTATCGAACGCCTTGCTGAAATCCATATACACCACCTCAACCGGTTTACTCTCATCTACCTCTTTGGTCACCATCACAAAGAACACAATAACGTTTGTGAAGCACAACCCACCCTTCCCAAAACCTTGCTGAATATCCCTAATCAAATTATTCTTTTCTCGATGATTATATATCCTATTTCTTATAACCTTTAGCAACACTTTACCAACAACTGAAGTAAGGCTCACGGGTCTATAATTACCAGGGTTGACTCTACTGCCCTTCTTGAATAAGGGAACCACATTTGCTATTTTCCAGTCTTCTGACACTATACCTGTAGAAAATGACGATTTAAAGATCAATGTCAAAAGGCTCAGAAATCTCCTCCCTGGTTTCCCAGAGGATCCTAGGATAAATCCTATCCGGCCCAGGGGATTTATCTATTATCACACTCTGCAGGGTTTCTAATACCTCTTCCTTGTGAACCTCAATCCCACCTAGTCATGTAGCCTGTATCTCAGTATTCTCGACAACATTGTCGTTTTCTCGAGTCAATACGTCGAATAATATTCATTTAGTGCTTTCCTATCCCACTGACTCCATACACAACTTCCCACTATTATCCTTAATTGGACGTAATCTTGTTGTCGTCATTCTTGTATTTCTTAAATACCTATAGAAAACCTTAGGGTTTATCCTGATCCTATCCGCCAACAACATCCCATGTCACCTCCTGGCTCTTCTGAGCTCTCTTTTTAGGTCTCTCCTGCTTACCATATAACCTCCAAGAGCCCTAACTGAGCCTTTACATTCATCCTAACAAAAGCCTTCTTCTTCCTCTTGACTAGAGATTCCATTTCCTTTGTAAACCACGGCCGCCGCGCTCTACAGCTTCCTCCCTGCCTGACAGGTGCATACTTATCTAGGACACACAGAAGCTTTTGCTTGAATAAGCTCCATATTTCTGATGTGCACATTCTCTGCAGTTTCCTTCCCCATCCCATGCTTCATAAATTTTGCCTATTCGGAACTAATTGCCTTTACCCAGCTTTAACTCTTGCCCATTGGTATAGACCTAACCCTTTCTATCACCAAAGTAAACATAATAGAATTTTGATCGCTATCACAAAAGTGCTCAACTACTTCCAATTCTAACACCTGGCCGAGCTCATTACTCAATACCAAATCTAATGTGGCTTTCTCCCTTTGTTTACTTGTCCACATACTGTGTCAGGAAGCCCTCCTGCACACACTGGACAAAAGACTGACCCATCTAAAGTACTCCTACTATAGTGTTCCCAGTCAATATTTGGAAAGTTGAAGTCCCCCATGACATCTACCCTGTCTCTCTCACTCCTATCGAGAATCATCTTTTCTATCCTTTCTTCTACATCGATGGATCTATTCGGAGGCCAATAGAAGACTCCCAACAGGGTGACCTCTTCTTCCCTGGTTCTAACCTCAGGCCATGCTGCCTCAGTTAACGAGTCCCCAAACATCCTTTCTGCAACTGCAATACTATCCTTGACCAACAATGCCACACCTCCCCCTCTTTTAACATCTCCTCTGTTTTTACTGAAATAACTAAATCCTGGATACTGCAACAATCATTCCTGTCCCTGCTCTTTCCATGTCTCTGAAATGGCCACAAAATCGAAGCCGCAGTTACCAACCCATGCTGCAAGTTCATCCACCTTATTCTGAATACTCCTGGCGTTGACATAGACGCACTTCAAACCGACTTCTTGCTTGCTGGTGCCATCTTGCGTCCCTGAAATTTGATTTTGGACCTCCCTATTCTCAACCTTTTCTACACTCGAACAACAATTTTAGTTCACATCCCCCTGCTGGATTAGTTTAATCTCACCCCATTTGCCTTAGCGAATCCTCCCTCCCCCCCCCCCCCCCCCCCCCCGCAAGATATAAGTACCCCTCTGGTTCAGATGAAGACCGTCCTGCTTAAAGAGATCGCACCTGCCCCAGAAAGAGCCCCAATTATCCAAGAATCCAAAACCCTTCCTCCTGCTCCATCCCTGTAGCCATGTGTTCAACTCCTCTTTCTCCCTATCCGTTGCCTCATTGGTACGTGGCACGGGCAACAAACCAAAGAGAACAACTCTGTTCCTCCTACCTCTAAGCTTCCATCCTAACTCCCTGAATATCGGGCTTAAAACCCCATCCCTCTTCCTACCTATGTCGTTGGTGCCTATATGGACCACGACATGGGGCTGCTTCCCTCCCCCTTAAGGATTCCAAAAACACGATCAGAGACATCAAGAACCCTGGTACCTGGGAGGCAACACACTAACCGTGAGTCTCTCTTGTCCGCATAGAAACTCCTATCTGTCCCCCTAACTATAGAGTCCCCAATGACTACTACTCTGCTCCTCTTCCCACTTCCCTTCTGAGCAGCAAGGACAGACTCTGTGCCAGACCATTGGTCCCAACTGCTTTCCCCAGGTAAGTCGAACCCGCCAACAGTATCCAAAACGTATACTTATTGTTCAGGGGAATGGCCACAGGGGATCCCCGCAATGCCTGCCGGTTCCCTTTCCCTCCCCTGACTGTAACTCATCTGCCTTTATCTTGTACCTGAGGAGTGACTAACTCCCTGTAACTCCTCTCAATAACTACCTCTGGCTCCCGAATGATCCGAAATTCATCCAAGTCGAGCTCCAGTTCCCGAACGCGGTTTTCGAGGAGCTGGAATTGGGTGCACTTCCCGCAGATGTGGTCAGCAGGGACATGAGTGGTGACCCTTACCTCCCAAATTCTGTAGGAGGAACATTCAACTGCCCTCACCTCCATTCCCACAATTCTAAATTCCTTATTTTTTCAACAGTTTAAATAAGGAAAAATAAACTTGTTACCTTACCAATATGGCGCACACAACCTTTTTTTGTTTAGAGGAGGAGGATGGGTGAGAAACACAACCCGAGTCGTGATTTAGGTAACACAACCACACAAATATATGACTTCCCAGAAGTCCTTCGCTTCTCCCTCGCACCTATCAGCAAATCGATGCCCGACTGGGGAGGTAAATCCCTTTTAATGTGAGAAAACCCACCCTTCGCGGCCGCCCTGTCTTCACCACTCCTTCTCTCCTCGCCACTCTGGCAAAAGTGAGACCCAACTTGCGAGGTAAGTCCCTTTTAATGCGGGAAAACGCACCCTTCCCGGCAGCTCTCGCTTCACCACTCCTTCCCTCCTCGCCGCTCTGGCAAAAGGGAGGTCCGACGGCCGAGGTAAGTCCCTTTAAATGCGGGAAAACGCACCCTTCCGGCTGGTCTCGCTTCAACACTCCTTCAGTCCTCCCCGCTCTGGCAAAATGGATTCACATAGAGATCACTTTGTTAAATCAAAATAAGGAAGGTTGTGAGCCATCTTGCTGGATTTCTGTCGAGTAACTGGCTTGTTCTGTGATTAATCAGTTGGTATCCTAACAGTAGTGTGGCGATCAAACAGTTCGACTAACTCCTGAGGAACTGATAAACTAACCCGACATTTCAAATAGATTGATCTCCAACTATATCCGGCCTGATCCATTATATGCTCCAGATCCTGATCAGACATCCACACTGAGAGGTAACTCCATATTACCCATCCCGAAGTTGCTACTCTCCCACACTGCACTAGAGCCAAAGCAAAACATATTTCCTTCGCCCCTGGCAGACCTGTAACACTGGAACTACATGAGACACTGGGAGGCTTGCCGCTGTGGTTTAGTGCACAGTTCTGGTAATCAACGAGCAGTGAGGACAGAATTGCACTGAGCAGTGTATAGAACAGATTTAAAAGAACGGTGTTAGGTGTTGATGGATGGATTATCTAGGACATGAGACCTACCATTTCATTCAGATTATGACGCTGTGTCTGTAATTCACTGCCCAGTTTTGATGGTGGCTTGAGGTGACCAAACATAACTCATTGAAAGCGAAAATGGAAGTGCACGTAAATTGTAGAAAACTACCACGCTGTGGATCAGGTGCTGGAAAGTGGAATCAGAGCAAGTAGTTAGTTTATATAGTTGATATTGGCAAGAATGACCTATTTCAGTGCCATCACTTCTTTGCATTTCCTGGGATGTTGTAGTTCTGTTCGCCAAATTGGGAATGTGTGTGGCAGACGTTTCTTCCCCTGTCTCGGGGACATCCTCAGTGTTTGGGAGCCTCCTGTGAAGCACTTCTGTGTTGTTTCCTCTGGCATTTATAATGGTTTGTCTCTGCCGCTTCCGTTTGTTAGATACAGCCGTCCGCTGCAGTGACCGGCAGATTGGGTCCAAGTCGATGTGTCTGTTGATAGAATCTGTAGATGAGTGCCACGCCTGTAGGAATTTCCTGGCTGTTCTCTGTTTGGCTTGTCCTGCAATAGTAGTGTTGTCCCAGTCGAACTCATGTTGCTTGTCATCTGCGTATGTCGCTATTAGGGATAGCTGGTCGTGACTAATTAGTGTTCAATAATACGGATCGTTATCCGTCTTCTGTTTGTCCTATGTAGTGTTTTGTGCAGTTCTTGCATGGGAGTTTGTACACTACATTTGTTTTGCTCATGCTGGGTATCGGGTCTTTTGTCCTGGTGAGTTATTGTCTGAGATTGGCTGTTAGTTTGTGTGCTGTTGTGAGTCCTAGTGGTCGTAGTAGTCTGGCTGTCAGTTCAGAAACGTTCTTGATGTATGGTAACGTGGCTCGTCCTTTGGGTTGTGGCATGTTCTCATTCCGTTGTCTTTTTCTTAGGCATCCGTTGATGAAATTGTGAGGTTATCCGTTTTGGGCGAATACATTGCAGAGGTGTTCGTCTTCCTCTTTTTGCAGTTCTGTTCTGCAGTGTGTTGTGGCCCTTTTGAACAGTGTCTTGATGCAATTTCTTTTGTCAGTGTTGTGTGGTTGCTTTTGTAGTTCAGGACTTGGTCTGCGTGTGTGGCGTTCCTGTATACCTTTGTGGTGAATTCTTCGTTCGGTGTTCTCTGTACCATCACGTCTAGGAATGGGAGTTGGTTGTCCTTTTCTTCCACTCTACTGAATCTGATTCCTGTGAGTATGGCGTTGATGATCCGGTGTATGTTTTCTATTTCTGAAATATAACTAGAAAACACACACTGGATCATCAACGCCTCACGCACAGGAATCAGATTCAGTAGAGTGGAAGAAAAGAACAACCAAATCCCATTCCTAGACGTGATGGTACAGAGAACATCGAACGGAGAATTCACCACAAAGGTATACAGGAAAGCCACACACACAGACCAAGTCCTGAACTACGAAAGCAACCACACAACACTGACAAAAGAAATTGCATCAAGACACTGTTCAAAAGGGCCACAACACACTGCAGAACAGAACTGCAAAAAGAGGAAGACGAACACGTCTGCAATGTATTCGCCAAAAACGGATAACCTCACAATTTCATCAACGGATGCCTAAGAGAAAGACAACGGAATGAGGACATGCCACAACCCAAAGGACGAGCCACGTTACCATACATCAAGAACGTTTCTGAACTGACAGCCAGACTACTACGGCCACTAGGATTCACAACAGCACACAAACTAACAGCCAATCTCAGACAACAACTCACCAGGACAAAAAACCCGATACCCAGCATGAGCAAAACAAATGTAGTGTACAAACTCCCATGCAAGAACTGCACAAAACACTACATAGGACAAACAGAAGACGGATAACGATCCGTATTATTGAACACTAATTAGTCACGACCAGCTATCCCTAATAGCGACATACGCAGATGACAAGCAACATGAGTTCGACTGGGACAACACTACTATTGTAGGACAAGCCAAACAGAGAACAGCTAGGAAAATCCTACAGGCATGGCACTCATCTACAGATTCTATCAACAGACACATCGACCTGGACGCAATATATTGCTCACTAACCTGTTGGTAACTAGCTGTAACTAACAAAAAGGGAAGCGGCAGAGACAAACCATTATAAATGCCAAAGGAAACAACACAGAAGCGCTTCACAGGAGGCTCCCAAACACTGAGGATTTCCCGTAGACAGGGGACGAAACGTCTGCAACACAAATTCCCAGTTCAGTGAACAGAACCACAACAACGAGCACCCGAGCCACAAATCTTCTCACAAATTTTCAATTTTTGTGGGATTGTAAAAAGACTGGGAAATGTAAATGTAAATTCACTTGGTGGGTTAAATGGCCTGTTTCTGTGTTGTCCATTTCCACCATTGGAACATTGTGTAGAATTAAATTAAATTTCAGAGGGGTCGACTACCTTCCAATTAATCCGAATTGCAGGAGGTGCAAACACTGCGGCTGTGAGAGCTGTTCCTTTTTTGAGGCATTTCAGGTGTCAGAGCTGACTTCCACAAAATCCTGGAAGAATAATTGTTGGTTTGTACGCTATTGCATTGCTTTGGAAATTTGAGACAAAAGAACGATCAAAGCAATACAATTAAAGAAAAACAGGAACAAAGACAAAGTTGGAGACCAGTGAGTGAGAGTGAGAGAGAGAGAGAGAGAGTTTGCAAGGGAGGAACAGAGAGAGAGAGAGAGAAACGTACGCTGCTGTCTGACGCATCAGTGCATCTGCACAGCTTCTGCCTTTGTTATTTGTTTTCATGTATTTCGGGGATTTGAGTGCATCTCAGAAACATTAACAAACTGCGAAAATCCCAGTTGACCATGGAGGAACCTGTGGAGGAGATTTCACAGCACAGGAGCAGGCAATATAAAATATAAAGCATAGGCACTAAGTTAGCCTGGAGCTGTATCATTTACAGCAGTTATGGTGTTTTCTCGGCCTGTAGACTATCAAGGTGCAAAAATGACATTTAGTAAAGTGATGTACTTTACCTGTGGGATGAGCGAGATCAGGGAGAACTTCCACGTTTCTGATTGTAATGGCTACAGTAAGTGTATTTGATTGCATATCCTGTCAGATCGCATAGATTAATTGGAGCAGCCATTAGAAGCAAATAGGAGTTCAAAGTTTGGGTGAAGATTTGTAGCTCGGGTGCTCGTTGTTGTGGATTGTGGCTTGTGGATTGTTGACTGGCGGTCTGTATCTGACACATTGTGGAAGGATTCGATTCTTTCGGCATTCATGCAGGAACCGGAGTTGTTCGTATGTGGCGCTTAGTCGGTTAGCGCAGGATTCCTATTTCCTGGTTTGTCTCAGCGTCTCTCGCCCGTAAGTTTGGGTGCAGATTTGTAGCTCGGGTGCTCATTGTTGTGGTTCTGTTCGTCGAGCTGGAACTAGAAGCACGAGAAGGCACACTCATGAACAATGGACTGACAGAAGAGACACAACAAACAGTGAGACAAACTGTCGTACCTATGATACTAAGGAAAAGACAAACACATAACCTCAACACCAAGGAGAGGGAAGCACTGAAATCACTAAGAAACGATAAGAACATAATCATACTACCAGCATATAAAGGCAGAATGACGGTCATCCTAGATAAATCTGATTACATCCAAAAAGCACAACAACTGCTTGAAGATACCAACACCTACCAAGAGAGGGATTTTGACCCCACCTCACAGCTCACCAATAGGATAAATAACACACTAAGGAATCTACAAAAAAACGGACAGATAACCAGAGCTGACCTACAAAGAATGAAACCGGAAAGCAACAACACCCCCAGATTATATCGATTACCTAAAGTACACAAACCAGACATCCCATTCAGACCCATTGTATCACTACCAGGGACACCATCATACAAACTGGCCAAAGAACTACAACATAAACTGAAACACCTGGTCACGGATCCAAACACTCTCTCCAATCAACACAGGAATTCTTGGACATCATCAGAAATATACACATAGACAAAGAAGAAACCATGATATCATTCGACGTGACGGCACTGTTCACTTCGATTAACAAAACCCTAGCCAGAGAAACAATAGCCAACCTAATGGACATACAGAACAGAAAACAGGACGCTGAACCTATCAACAAAGACGACATACTTAAACTACTGGACTTGTGCCTCACAACACACTTCACATTCAACAACCAGATATATGAACAAATCAACGGAACACACATGGGATCACCAATCTCGGGACTCATAGCAGAGGCAGTTATGCAAAGGTTAGAACAAACAGTCCTCCCAAAAATTCAACCAAACTCTGGGTTAGATATGTCGATGACACGTTTGTAATCATTAAAAACACCGGATCATCAACGCCACACTCACAGCAATCCGATTTACGAGAGAAGCAGAAAAGGATAGCCAACTCCCATTCCTAGACGTGATGGTACAGAGAACACTAGACGGAGAATTCGCTACAAGAGTATACAGGAAAGCCACAAACACAGACCAAGTCCTAAACTATGAAAGTAACCACCCCAACACACACAAACGAAGCTGCATCAGGACACTATTCAAAAGGGCCACAACACATTGCAGTACACCAGGACTGCAAAAAGAAGAAGAGGAACACCTATACAAGGTATTCGCCAACTTCATCATACCCGCGCAACTTCATCAGCAGATGACGAAGAGAAAGACCACGGAACGAGGACATACCACAACCAAAAGGATTAGCCACACTACCATACATCAGGAGCATATCGGAACTGACTGCCAGACTACTGAGACCCCTAGGACTCATAACGGCACACAAACCAACAGCCACGCTCAGACAACAACTCACCAGGACGAAGGACCCGATACCCAACATGAGCAAGACGAATGTAGTGTACAAAATACCATGCAAGGACTGCACCAAACACTATATAGGACAAACAGGAAGACAGCTAACAATCCGCATACATGAACATCAACTAGCCACGAAACGACACGACCATCTATCCTTAGTAGCCACACACGCAGACAACAAACAACACGAATTCGACTGGGACAACACTACTACCATAGGGTAAGCCAGACAGAGAACAGCCAGGGAATTCCTAGAGGCATGCCATTCATCCACAAACTCCATCAACAAATACATCGACCTGGACTCAATATACCAACCACTACAGCGGACAGCTGAAACTGACAACCGGAAGCGGCAGGGACAGACCACTATAAACACCGGAGGAAACATCAAAGAAGCGCTTCGCAGGAGGCTCCCAAGCACTGATGATGTCCCCTAGCAGGGGACGAAACGTTTGCAACAAAAACTTCCAGCTCGGCGAACAGAACCACAAATAGGAATTTCCAGGAGCTAGAGGGGTGTGATTGATGGCAGTTACAGAAAGGGATAAAAAACACAGATGCAGTCACGTAGATGCATTACCTCCAGGAAAGTTAGGACGGAGGCGGGTAGTGCAGGAGTCTCCTGTGGCTCGCTCCATCTTAAACATGCATGTAATTTGGAAAATATGGGGGTGATGGACTCTTGGGGAATGTAGCACGAATAACCACATTTTTGGTACAAGACTGACTCGAATTTAAGGGGGGTTATTCCAGGATCCAAGCGATCATTTTTGATAGGGGTCTCTCTCGTTAGAGGCCCAGACAGATGCTTCTGCAGCCAAGAGTGCCTGTTGTCTCACTGGTGCCAGGATCAAGCATAACTCGCAGAGGGTACAGAGTATTCTCGAAGGGAAGCTGGACTAGCAGGAGGGCATTGTGTACATTGGACTAATGACAAAGGAAGGAAAAAGGATGAAATTCTGAAGGGAGAATGTAAGAGATAAGGCCGGAATTTGAAAGGACATCCTTGAGGGTCGTAATATTTGGACTACTCTCGGTGTCACGATCTCATGAGCGTAGGAACAGGAGGACAAAGCAGACGAATGCGTGGCTGAGGAGCTGGTGCAGGGGAGATGTGCTCGCATTTTTGGATCATTTGAATCCGAGGCCAGCAGATTGTACCTGAATTGGAATAGAAATAATTTACTGACAGGTAGATTTACGAGAGCTAGGAATATTTAAACGAATAAGGATGGAATGGAGGTTGCGAGGGTATGGGGCGGGGGAACGTGTGGCTAGGAAGATAGTGAGGACAGAGATCACACTGAGAGTTCGGAAAAGGAGCAAGTCCATTAGTCCAGACAGGCAGAAACAAGGCCGGGAATGATGTGTGACAAATAAATTAAACTGCATTTATTTCTATATAAGGTGACGGACAAGGAAGACAGATGCAGTTAGGGCATGTTTAGGAGCATGGGACTGGGATATCATAACAATTACACAGATGTGTTTCAGGGATGAACAGGGCTGGCAGCTTAAAGTTGCAACATAGAAATGCTGCAGGAAGGAAATAAAGGGGGACAAGGGAAAAAGGAAAGTAAGATTTTGATAAGTGATTACATTACGGCTGCACTTAGGAAATATATTTCTGGGAATCCAGTCAGGGAAACTATTTAGATGGAACTGAGAATTAAGAAAGTACTGATTACCTTATTGGGATTACACTATGCGCCCCTGAATAGTCATTGGCAAATTAAGAAACAAATTTGCATGCGGATCTCAGTTATTGCAAAAATAACAGTGTGGTAATGGTAGAGGATTTTAAGTTTCTAAACCTATATTGGGGCTGTCACATTATTAGGGGCTTGAATAGGAAGAATATGTTAAGTGTGTCTATCAAAATGTTCTGATTGAGCATGTTGATATATCTACGAGAGAACGTGCAAAACCTGACCTCCCCTAGGAAAATAAGGCAATTCTCTTAATTTATGGAAAAGGACAGGCTGAATCTAAAAGTAAAAGTTCTAAATTGGAAGAAGACCTTTTGAAAAAAATTCCAAAAGTTTATTCGAGGTAGACGTTCTCCGGTAAAGATGTTCTCTGGAAAATCGGAAGCATTCAAAAATGAGATATTGGAAATCCAGAAAGAGTACGTTCCTGTTAGGGTGACAGGAAAGTCTGCTGGATATAAGTTTCGGTGAAGAAAAACAAGGAAGCATTCGTCATGTATAGTCCAGTAAATCCTTAGGAGAGAAGAAAGGAGTATAAATAGGAGGGAAATGAGGAGAGCAGAAAGAGGACATGAGATAGCTTTGGCAAATAGGGTGAAGGAGAATCCATGGAGATTTCATAAATTAAGTGCATTAAGAACAAAGATGGAAAGTAGAACAGAACAGGATCCTAGAAAGATCGGCTTGGCCACCTAAGTCTCGAAATCCAGTGATACTAAACGAGTATTTTGCATCAGTGTATAATGTGGAGAAAGAGATAAAAGATTTAGAATATGGTGAAATAAATTGTGACATCTTGAAAAATATCCGTATTTCAGACCAGGATGTGCTTGATATCAAAGAACGCATAAAGTTGGACAACCTTGTGAAACCAACAACACTGTGGAAAGCTAGGGGTGTGATTGCTGACCCTCGTTGAGATACTTGGATAATCAATAGTCAAGGTAGGAGCCGGAAGTATAGAGTTTGGCTAATGCCGTGTCAATATTTACTACCGAGGGCGTTTCCTGGACCTTACTCCTGTGTGCTGTGCTATCTTTGTCCTGGCTCGTGCAGCCACAGACTGTTCCGTCTGGTTCACTGTCCTTTTCTCCTTTGATCGTTTTGTGGCCATTTGCTGCCCTAAACTGAAGAGAATATATTGGACAGGGAAAGCCTTGTCTATTGCTCTGGCTGCAACCGGCATTCTGCTCTGTTCAAAAAATATTCCTTTCTATTTTCGGTTTCAACCTGCGAGGATAATTGGCAATGTTCCAATGTTCTGCATAACCAAGCCAAGTTATTTTAGTGACACCAGGTGGCGAGGATTTATTTGGTTTGATATCATTTTAAGTCCGTTAATTCCATTCATGTTAATTCTGTTGATGAACACTCTGACGGTCAGGTATGTTTTAGTGGCCAATCGAGTCCGCAAGAGCCTGGGAGGACAGAGGAAGGAAGAGAGTCACAAAGTCGCAGAGATGGAGAGTCGGAGGAAGTCGGTGATTTCCCTCTTCACCATATCCATCAGCTTCATACTGCTGTGGTTAGTTCAAGGTGCAAACATCTTGTACTTTAGTATTAAATAAGCACATCGCTGGACGAGTTGGCATCTAATCCAGTTTACGTGGGCCGGAGAAATGCTGAAAGATTTCAGCAGCAGCACAAACACATTATTTTATGCAGTGACTCTGCCCAAGTTCAGAGTGAAGATAAGGAATGCGGTGCAGCAACTGGTCACGTACATTCTTCATTTCTGATGGAATGAGGCTGGAAGAGAGATTTGAAATAACGGACTGGCTGTGAGTGATGTGTTCAGTTGGAACATTGGGTCATCGTGGACTGCCCAGTGGATGAGCATTAAAGACGGGCAGTCGGGATCTCTGTATTTCCCCTCCAGGCGAAGAGGGTGAGAAGCGGAAACAGTAGCCCCTGCACCATGATGATTGTCATACTCTGTCTGTTTAGCTCACAATAAACACTTTATTACAACAAGCGAAAGGCTCCAGTGATCCCCTCATCTGAATTCGTTATTGTTACATAGTATATGGTTAGATTACTTCCAGTGTGGAAACAGGGCCCTTCGGCCCAACAAGGTCACACCGACCCTCCGAAAAGCAGCCCACCCAGACCCATTCCCCTACATTCACCCCTTCACCTAACACAAAGGCAATTTAGCATGACCAATTCACCTAACCTGCACATTTTTGGACTGTTGGAGGAAACGGGAGAATCCGGAGGAAACACACGCAGACACGGGGAGAATGTGCAAACTCCACACAGGCAGTTGCCTTAGGCGGGAATTGAAACGGGTCTCTGGCACTGTGAGGTAACAGTGCTAACCACCGTTGTTTTTGAGAAATGTATTGAGTCCATCTCCTGTCTACTTGCCTCGCATGGATGTCGTTTTATCTCTCTGTCTCTCTGCCTCTTTCTGTCTGTCTTCGTCTATTCCTCTCTTCATCTCTCGCACTGACTCCATCTCTCAGCTTCTAGCTCAGTGTCCATGTGTCTTACCACCTGTCTACCTGTTTGTCTGTGTCTCTGTCTCTCTCACTCACGCTCTCTATGCTTTTTTTCGCACATTGTCGATGTCAGAAGCGTGTTATCTCAGTTCAGAGCGTACTCGCTTGCATTGACTCAAAACCTTTCCTGATCCCTTCATTCAGTGATTTTTCCCCAGGCAGTAATTTTGCAAAATGCAAAGAACACAGATACAGACAGCAATACTTTGACACATTACTGTAAGTAGGTCAGCTGGACTTTGATCATCTCCCTTTCCTCCCCCTGTGGCTGGGCGGGAGGTGTGTTTATGTGTTTCCCTTTAAGTGTGTCAGAGGCACTGTGTGTCTCTGTATTGGGATGCTGCATTGTCTTTTTGGGGATCACACTCTGTGTGTGAGTATCCCTTCATTTTTGTCGTTAGGTAAGTCCCTAAGTGTGACACATTATGAATGGGCTTATGCTTCTCAGTGTGTGTAAACCATTTTGTGTTTGTTGGGACGTATTTCGGCGTGTGCTTTACAAACGTGCATCCGTTGTGTTTGTACCTGTGTGTTTGTGGGGTTACAATCCTATGACTATGTGTCTGTGTGTGTGTGTGTGTGCCCGTGCGCGCGTGTGTGTGTGTCCGTGCATGCGTGCACACGCATGAGTGAATAAGTGTGCCCTCTTCTGCACTCTGAATGTTTACTGTTAGTCTTGTGAGGGTGTGAGAATCTTTCTGTAATATTTGTGTTAGTGTGTTCCCATTTTTCAGTTTGACTGTGCTATTGTGCGTGTGTGCATATGTGTGAGTTTCACGTGTCCGCATGTATGTGTGTTTTTGTTTGTCAGTGTGTTCCTAAATGTTACTTTGACTGTATTTCTGTGTTGATATGCTTCTGCATGGAAGTCATATATCTCTATTTTTAATACAATTATTATGGACCAGGCCAAACCCTCTCAACACATGTCAAGATGATAAATCAGACTCTAACTTTTTACTTGTTTTGAGCAGGTGCAGAGTGTATATTCCAGGAGAGCTGGCGCTGGTCGACATTCCTGGGTATTAAAATATACAGGATTTATTTACAGGGTACTGAATGAAACACAAACAAAGAGAACAGAATACAAAATATCTTCACCTACCCGAAAAACCAACCAACTATCCCAACGTAAATATTGCTACAAATTGCTGCAACAGTCCCCATAAAAACACCCAATTTCAAAATGGGTAAAATGAAGCACATTGTCTGACAGGGAGAGATTCAGCATGGAACAGATTTTTCCATGCAACTGTTTCTTTTGCCAGCAGTCCCAAACACTGACTGCTTGCTTACACCAAGCTAAACTGAACCAAACCAGAGTAAAGCCGAGCTGGGACACTTGGCCACTCGGCTTTCAATGTAAATTTTCTTCACATGAAAGCGTTTCGTCTGACATAGTATCTGTTAGCTGTCATGAAAGTGGCTCTACAACCGATCCAATCCAAACACCTCAACTCTGCTGCATTTACAAACACTCTGAAAAAAAAAAATACGAGATCAACACAACATTGTAAAGGAGCAGCGTCATCATACACTCAACGTCCTGGCCTCCACAGCCCTTTGTGGCAACGATTTCCATCGATTAACCATTCTTTGACTGAAGAAATTCATCCTCATCTCAATTCCAAAAGTCGTGTCTTCAATCTGATGTAGTGTCCTCAAATCCGAGTCTCTTCTACATTTTGAAACAGTTGCAAACAGAAGCTGAAATGGGAGGACTCTTCACAAAAGGAAGCACAATGCTGGTCTGAAGCTGCGAATGACAGTCTCTGGGGCCGCTTGTAATTCAGGGAAGGGACCATGTTTCACGACTCAGCGGAAAAGCTAGTTGAGTAACCACCACCGTCATGGACATCGTTAGCAAATGCATGGAGGACTGCACATGATGAAGTAAATCCGAATGTTCATCAAGTGTAGACCTTGGGCCAATCAGGAAATCCGCTCCCTATTGAAGACCAGACGGGCAACATTCAACTGGGAAGAGCCATAACTACACTGTGAAACCAGACATTACCTCCTCAGTATTATCAGCGCTGCCAAAAAGGAGTCCCAGCCCACGTGAGAGGCCCATACCGACCAAAGAGACTCCCGCCGCCTATGGCAAGGCCTAAAGAACATGCCGTGATGCAAAATGAAACACAGCAAGCTAGTGGAGAAAGGCAAATCGCTCCCTGAGGCCCTCAATGCTTTTTCTGCTCGGTTTGAGCAGAATGTAATTCTTGCAGTGACGTCTGCCCCACCATCACCTGACACACCTGTTCCCTTGTTCACTTCTGCAGACGTCAGAACAAATTTACTGAGAGTGAATCCAAGGAAATCGATGGTCCTGGATGGAGACACTGCCGTGCACTTTGATCTTGTATGGACCAACTGGCAAAGGTATTCACCGACATCTGCAACCTCTCTCTCCAACAAGCTGACGTCCCCATCTTCTGCAAGAAGACAACCACCATCCCTGTACCTCAGAAAGCACATACAATGTGCCAACTTGCCTTCCCTTTTTTTCTAGCATCTGCAAATTTGGTAACAGTGCATCCACTTCCTTTCTGCAACTTCCCTATAAATCCAACATTTCATGTTTCTTGTGCATAATGTACATTATGCATTGCTATGTGTTGAAGCTGTTTGTGTCTGTGCAAATATCACGTTGTATTAGATTCGACTGTGTTTACATGTAATATTATCGTGCATTGTACTTAAATACTGTTTGTATTGGAAATATTCGTGTCTATGGCTATATATTGCTCATGATTTTATGCAAATATTGTTTTGTATTGTAGCTGTTCCTATTTATACATGAATATTGTATTAGATCATGTTGCAGTTGTACCTTTCCTCTCCCAACAAGCGATACTGTCTCTCACCATGCTGAGCTCCTCCAGCACATTGTGATGCACCTGCAGTCCCAGCGCCAGCCAGAGGGGCGGCAGTACAGAGCCGCGGCAGTCACGTGCACGCGGTTGTGGGAAATGTTGAGACAGGGATGCCTGGTCTCTGGTTATTGTGAATATTAAACACATATTCTGGAAGGGGGTAGTTGGGGTGAAAGACAATCATTGAGGAGCCCTGGAGAAAGAGAGGGTTAAATACAGATAGAGGGTTAAAGATTGCAATAGGGAGAGAATTCAATAGAGAATAATGGGGAGAGGACTAAACAGAGCATTGGAGAGGATTAGTGGAGAGTAAAAAGGAGAGTGCTGATTGCAGGAAACGGGGGAGGGTTAAAAACAGAAAAATAGAGAGTTGAACAGAAATTAATACTGGGTGAAGTATAGAAGGAATTACAGGCAGAGATCTGATTACAAGGACACAGGGTCAGGGTTAATACAGTGTAAGCTTCTTGGAATGTCATGAGGTCAGCCAGATGGATCTCATTCAATATGAGTTCTCTAATTGGAGCTGTTACGCTGGTACAGTCAGAGATTCCTGGCTGACAGATATAAGCAAGAGTGTCAGGGGTTCTGCTCACTCTAGGAACCAGCTTTGTGCTAGCTGGGTCAATGTCATGCACTATGCAAATGTAAATGCTGAATGACTTGATGTTGTGTTTACAACTTTGTGGAACTTGGGAGGATACTATACAGGAATCTAGGGAGAGTGTTGAATACAGGGAAGTAACGTGAGGTTTCAGTGAAGGGGAAAAGGGAGAGAACTTATCACAGATTAATAGTAAACAACGAAATAAAGAGTAAGGTGGAGAAGGTGTGAATACAGAACAGCAGAGACAGGCTAAATACAGTGGAAAGGAAATTATTAAGATGAGAGTGGGGAGGATTAGAAGAAGTACATTAGTGAGCGGGCTAGTTAGAGAGTAATAGGGAGAAACTTGAATACAGAGTGAACGTTAATAGAGTGGGTGCAGTGGGGAGTGATTGTGAGAAGAATAATGGAGAGTACTGGGGACAGGATTAAACTGAGAGTAAAAGGGAGAGGGTTGAATACAAAGGAAGAGAGAGGGTTGACGACAGGAAAATAGAGAACATCAAATACTGATAGCGATTGGGTTGAGTAAAGAATAATCGTGGTGGCTAAATACAGGCTAATTCGGAGAAGAGCACGTACAAGGTAGATAACAGAGGTGATGGGAGACATATAGGAGCCAAACACACATAAATACAGAGAGAGAAAGAGTGTAATCAGGAGAGAATTAAACGCTGGAAAGAGAATGGATTGCATACAAGACAATAGAGATGATTAAATACTGGGGATAGAGAAAGAATTAAATACAGAGTAATAGCGATGATTTCCATCTTTAGTCAGTGTTGGAGGGGAGGAGCAATGCCTTGCGATGAGCTTCCAACAAATGGTCTAATGCCATCAAATTCCCAAAGGTCAAAATGTGAGGCTTGCTTTCACTCTGCCCATTGACACAATTCGTTACGTCCCTGTTGCATTGCTTCAGAAGTAACTGATCTCCACCTCGCCAAGTATTTCCTCCTCCAATTTCTCTGTTACAGTTTCAAGAAGGGGCTTTGTTTTTATTCATCCAGGGAATGAAGCAATCGCTGGCGAGCACCATCATTTATCGCCCATCCCAAATGGCCTAGAGAGCAGGTAAGAGCTGAAAAATGTGTTGCTGGAAAAGCGCAGGTCAGGCAGCATCAAAGGAGCAGGAGAATCGACGTTTCGGGCATAAGCCCTGAAGAAAGGCTTATGCCCGAAATGTCGATTCTCCTGCACCTTTGATGCTGCCTGACCTCCTGCCCTTTTCCAGCAACGCATTTTTCAGCTCTGATCTCCAGCATCTGCAGTCCTCAATTTCTCCTAGAGAGCAGGTTAGTCTCAACCGCATTATCCTCGGTTTGGAGTCACATGTTCTGACCAGAGAATGACGGCACTTTTCCTCTCTAAAGGGAATGAGTGAACTGAAAACCGGTCATCATTAACCTCTTTAATTCCAGACTTTTTATTGAATTGAAATACCGCCATCTGAAGTGTCCATTGCCCAGAACATTACCTGGGTCTCTGGATTGACAGTGCAGTGATAATTCCACGAGGCCCCCGTCGCGACCGGCTGAATGGCCTCCTCCGGTGTAACAGGATGGAAAAGGGGCTTATTTACTGCAGATCCTGTAAATTAGAAAAAAAAACAGAAATGTATGTTCACTCAAGCAATTCATTATACGCATCAATGTACTACCGCCCATACCATTGGCTTTTATGTAATGATTTCAACTTTTTGAGAGGAAATTTGTGAAAAGTCCTCTGCAAGTCTAAATGCAACACATAAACCACCTTCCATCAATCCATTCTGTTTAAAACGTCCTCACAAATGTCTAATAAATTAGTCAAACATAATTGCCTTTTCACGATGCCCTGCTAATTCTGCTTGACCGTATCCTCTGAATCCACCTTCATCTTCCTGTTTCCAGTGGCAAACCCAATGTTCCTCTCCTGAACTACAAATTATTCAACTTCAACAATAGTCTATTCCTATCTGGCTCCAGAGTTCAAACTAAGCGGTGGACAAAACATTAGGATATGACGGTGTGATGAAGGCATAAGTGGCAATGTACCTTGAAGGGAGTTAAAAGTTTGCAGAACTACCTCAGAGAACTCTGTGAGACCTACCTGTCAAGAGACGATCTTTGCACAGTGAAAAAATATCGACACCAATCTGTGGAAAAAAATCCTACAGAAGCAAAGAGAAGATTCGACAGCTGGCTGGTTTTGAAATTTGAATTTTTCTGCAAATCTTGATCGGGTGTTTTACCGAGCCAGTATTGTAGAAAGGCAGGTAAATGATAGGACATAGAAAGTAGCTGTAGCTAGTTGTTAATTAATTATTCTCTGTTAGACTGTGGAGAATTAAGTTGTTTTCTTCCAATAGTGACCTTTTGGGATATTTCTTTGTATTTCGATTTTTAAAAGAGTACAGCTTGGGGTAAATGTTTTATGTATTGCTCGTTTAAATTAGTTAAGGAAGTGAGAGTTTATGCCATGTCGTAACAGTTTGGGGGCTTTCGTCCGAGATTTGAGCTGGTTTAGACAGATATGAATACTAAGCATCCCAATAGATTTAAACAATTGCAGGTTAAAGGTCTAGATCATTATATAAAACGTAGATGATACAATATGATAATTTTCTGGAATTTGTGGTTGATTAATTTAGAAGTGAGAGAAATGCCTCTTAAAATTGCTAAAAAGGTTGTGGGACTTAAACATGATTTTCAGATTTGCAAAAAAAATTTGAGAAGAAAGGAAAAAAACGCCATAGTTATAGAATTAACAAACAAGTTGGATGTGGATTGAACCAAGCAGAAATGTAAAGCTAAAACTGTAACGGAATTAATCAAACAATTAGGTGTGTCGGTGGAAACAATTAAACTACAATTGAGGAGAAGGGTGTTAGCAGATAAACAAAGCAGGAGAAATGAAAGAGAGAAGGAGAGAGAAAAGAAAGAGAGAGTAAAGAAAGAGAAGAGAATGAGAGAGAAGGTTCTTGGCTGAGTAAAAGGAGAATATAACGAGAGAGAGAGGGAGAGAAGAAAGGGAGTGACATAAAGTGAGAGAACTTGAACTTGAAAAATTGAGACAGAGTCAGCAAAGTCAAGTTAACTGGTTGGCGATTAAAAAGGAAAGTAGTGAAATATACAAATATGTGAAGAGTCTGCTAAATTTTGAGGAGAATGATGTTGAAGCTTACTTTACTTCATTTGAAAAAAATGCCTGGGCAGAATGGGTGGCCCGAGGATTTATGGGTAATGCTAGATTAGACTAAACTGGTAGGCAGAGCAAGTGAGTATTTGCTGTGCTGTCAGATGAGAGTTGAAGAGATTCTGAAGAGGTTAAACAGGCTATTTTAAGTATATGTGAATTGGTACCACAAGCATATAGATAGCGGTTCAGAAACGTAAAGGAGGAAACAGGTCGGACTTATGTTGAGTTTGAAAGACATAAACATAGACATTTAGGTAGATTGGTGCATGCTTTAAAGACAGATAGAACCGATGAGACTAAAAAGATGGTTCTGCTGGAGGTCTTTAAAAATAAATAATTTCCAGAGATCATAAGAATTCACGTGGAGGAACAAAACGTTCGGGAATTGAGATTGGGAGTAAATTAGCAGTTGAATACTTGCTGGTGCACACGACAAGCGTTCGGCCAGAGTTTCATCCTGTGGGGGATGAAAGTTGGGACAAGGGGAGATCTTGCACTAACAAAGAGTAGGGAACACTGGTAAGACTTTTCCAAGGGTTACAAAAAGAAGCCCGAGAGAGTGGAAAGGTGGTGTAAGGCCTCAGGTGTTTTCACTGTAGGGAGAGGGATACAGACAATTAAAGTGCCAGTGGTATCACTGGGGCAAGTGGAAACGGTATTTACACTGCCAGAAGGAAGAACACGTAAAGTCACAGGGCTGGTCATGAAGAAAGGCACTATGGGAAAAGATGTGGTTATAAATAAGCTCAGCCAGTGGCGTCAGTGAAGGTAGCAAAGGAGACACCAAGAATAGCTAAGGAGGAGCAAGAGAGTGCAAAGCCTAGGCAGGGACTTGGTATGGAGTTAGCACCTGATCTCTGTAAAGAATTCACCTCTGTGGATAACATTTACTCAGAAATAACGGAGGGTGAAGGGTAAGAAATTATACTTTTGAGAGATACAGGAACTAACCAGTCGTTTGTAGTAAGAGATGAGGGAATTTGCATTTTTTCTCACCTTTTTAGCCGAAAGTGTAGAAAAAGGATGGGATAGACGGACAGAATTTAGTGTTGCCCTATTTCAGATTAGGTTGGAGTGCAAATTCATGAAGTAGCATTGGGAGTGATTGATAGATGGTCAGTTCCAGGAAATCAGTTTGTTCTTGGGAACGATTTAGCAGGGTTCAAGGTGAGAGTGACACCCCTGTTGTGGAAAAGCCAAAGGAATTCCAAGAAACCGAGGAGTTAAAATAGAAATATCCTGATATTTTCCCAGACTGTGGAATAACAAGATCCCATCATCATAAGTCACAGCACGAAGCTAAATCTAAAGACAAGGTTGAAGTAGTTGAAGTTCAGTTAGCGAACACTCTGTTTTATGTCATGTTGCAGGAAAATCCTGAATAGGCAGAGGGTCAGCCAGAGGTGTTTGGTTCTGAAAGGAGAAGGGACTTGCAACAGAAAGACAAAACGATAAAACATATATATGTAGATGCGTATCCCGAAACGGAGGCAGCGACTATTCCTGAGGGTTATCATCTGAAAGATAGAATCCTGACACAGAAATGGAGACAACCTCCTCTGCAGGTTAGGGCAGAGGAGAAATGGGCCGAAGAGCATCGAATTGTGTTGCCAATGGCAAAGAGACAGGCGGTCTTATGGGTAGCACATTAACTACTTGTAGGAGGACACCGAGGGGTACGAAAGACTCAGATTAAGCTACAGAAATATTTTGATTGGCCAGGAACGAACAAGGATGTGGTTAACATTTGCCAGATGTGTCACACATGCTAAATATCAACTACGCCATAGGTGGTAGTAAAACTAGCATGTTTGTTGCCAACTCCCGCATCTGAAAAACATTTCACACGGGTTATAAATGTTTGTGTAGGTCCTCTTCCGAGAAGTAAAAGTGGGAACCAGATCTTGTTACCATAACGGATGTGTCTACCAGATTTCTGGATTCAATCCATTACGGAGTATCAAGGCATGAAGTGTAGTATGGGCTAACCAAAGATATTCAGTTGGAGCAAGGTCAAATTTTACTGCTAAGCTGTTTGAGGAGGTTGTGGAGAGCTGAGGGAAACAGCACTTTAAATCAAGTGCGTATCATCCTGAATTCCAGGGAGTTTGAAAAAGGTGGCGTCAGATCTTGAATACCATGTTGAGAACATACTGTCATGAATACCCGAATGACTGGGATAATGATATCCCATCCATATTATTTACCATTAGAGATGCCCCAACACGAATCTACTTAGTTCACTCCATTCGATTAAATATTCGGGCATGAATTGAGAGGCTCTTTGAAATTCACTAAAGTAAAATTGAAATTTGTAAATCTCACACTAGTTTATTTATCGGATGTGAGGAAGAGATTAATCAAGTTGCTGAGTTAGCTAAAGAGGACCTAAACTGCGCACAGCATAAAATGAAGCAGGTGGAAGATATAAGTTCTGACATCAGACATTTGCCAGGGGATGACATTTTCGTACTATTGCCAGTGATAGGAGATGCCGCCAAACTAGGTTTAGTGGTTGCTATCAAACTGAGAAAAAGTTGACTCAAGAGAAATATCTAGTAAAGATACCAGATAGAAATAAAGTTGTCAGGTATGTCATGTGAATATGTTGAAACTGTATTGTACTGGAGAGAAAAAAATTCGATAAATGTGTTAGTTACTGCGCTGCAAAGCGAGGAATCAAATCCAGATGGTGAGGATTTTAATGCGCCTCAAAATACATTTTAAAATGAAGAAGGAGTGGGCTAGGTTAGGAAACTATCTGCCTTATGAACATACAACACAGCTGAAAGGTTGTTACGGCAGTATAAAGACATTTGTAAGAATCAGATGAGGAGGACTAATGCTATTATACATGAACTATCGTAGGAAAAACAGCTCCAATAAAGCAAGACCCCCATTGGATTAATCCTTTCAAAGTCACACAGGTCCTGAAAGAGATGGAGGCCAAGGATATCATTGAACTGAGCCAGAGCAATTGTCATTCACTGATCATCTTTGTTCCTACACCAGACCATATTCAACGATTCTGCTTAGATTATTGGAACGTCAACGCCGTTAAAAAATCGGATTTGTACCGAATACTGACTATGGAGGTCTATATCGAGAATGTCTGAAAGCCAATTACATCACCATGATGGACTTATTGCTGGTTACTAGGTGATACCTTTATCAGATACGGTGAACTAAATTTCCACGTTTGTATCCCCAAATGGCCTATTTAAATTTAATGTGATGTCCTATAGAATGAAGAACGCACCAGCCGCATTCAAAAGACTCATAAACAGAGTTGTCGCTGAGTTAACACACTGTGCAGTCCATTTGGACGCTGTTGTGAACTTTCGAACTTCCTGGAAAGAACACAGCACATTTTGCAGAGTTCTTTGAACGACTACGAGAAGCAAAATTGATAATAAACAACAAAACTGAACTGACAAAAGCAAATTTGATGTTCTTGTGCGTGTCTGTGTGCGTGTCTGTGTAGTTATGTGTCCGTGTGTATAGGAGTGTGTGTGTGTGTGCATGTCTGTGTGTGTAGGAATGTCTGTGTGTGTGTTTAGTGTAATGATGGTCACCTGTAGAATCATAGAGTCCTGGAGACGTACAGTATGGAAACAAACCCTTCGGAACAACCCGTCAAATCCGACTAAATATCCCAACCCAATCGAGTCCCACCTGCCAGCACCTGCCCCATATCCCTCCAAACCATTCCTATTCATATACCCATCCGAATGCCTCTTAAATTTTGCAATTGTACCAGCCTCCACCACTTCCTCTGGCAGCTCATTCCATACACATACCACTCTCTGCGTGAAAAAGTTGTCCCTCAGGTCTCTTTTATATCTATCCCCTCTCACCCCAAAACTATGCCCTCTAGTTCTGGACTCCACTACCCCAGGGAAAAGACATTGTCTGTTTACCCTATCCATGCCCCTCATAATTTTGTAAACCTCTATACGGTCACCCCTCAGCCTCCGCCACTCTAGGGAAAACAGCCCCAGCCTGTTCAGCCTCTCTCTATATTTCAAATTCCCAAACCCTGGCAATATCCTTGTAAATCTTTTATGAACCCTTTCAAGTTTCACAACATCTTTTCAGTAGGAAGGAGACCAGAATTGCACGCAATATTACAAGAGTGGCCTAACCAATATCCTGTAGAGCGTGAGTTTTCCTCCAACAATACGTTGCTTTAATGCTAAAGTATAAGATGCTTATACCGTTCGCGAACCACAGAAGTATGAAGCTGATATAGTGAGGAGGGAAATCACTGACTTCCTCCGGTTCTCCATCTCTGTGTCATTATGACTCTCTCCCTTCCTCTGACCCCTCAGGCTCTTGTGGACTCCACTGACTACTAAAATGTACCTGACCGTCAGAGTATTCAAGAACAGAATTAACAGGAATGCAATGCAAGTGATTAAAATGATATCAAACCAGTTAAATCTCAGTCATCTGGGATCAATAAAATCCTGCTCTATACATGTTTCCGAAATGGCCACCACATCGAAGTCCAAGGTGCCAAGCCATGCTGCAAGTTCATCCACCTTATTCCTGTTGTTCCTGGCGTTGAAGTAGATACACTTCAAACTATCGTCTTGATGGCTGGTGCCATCTTGCGTCCCTGAAACTTGATTTCGGACGTCCCTACTCTCAACCTTTTCTATACTCGAACAACAGTTTTGGTTCCCATCCTCCTGCTGAATTATTTTAAACCCACCCGAGTAGCCTTAGCGAATTCCACACACCACCTCCGCCCCAAGGATATTGGTACCCCTCTGGTTCAGATGAAGACCATCCTGATTGTAGAGGTCCCACCGACCCCAGAAAGAGCCCCAATTATCCAAGAATCCAAAACCCTCCCTCCTGCACCATTTCTGTTTCTTTTTAATACTTCTGGTATCCAAAGCCCTTTTATTAAGTTTATTAAAATGTTTCATTTCCTAATCTACTTCCCAGAAATAATTCTTAGAATTGTGGAACCCGACTGTAGCGAAGAAGTCTGTCAGTCCGTCAAGTTGGTTTAATGAAATCTCGAAAAAATATGGTCTCTTCCCAGGTAGTTGTTAAAAGTTGTGAGGTTTCCTACCTCAACCCTCCCAGGCACTGAATTATCATAACAACACCACTCTCTGAGTGAAAGCCGTTTCTTCAAATTACTTCCAAGCCTTTTTATATTTACATTAAAATGTATGCCCTTTTGGCATCTGTCAAATGCCTGTCCAATTTAGTTTTCAAGATCTTCCAATGCGCTTTGGGCAGAAATGGCGAATGCTTGATCAGTGACTTCCGATTTGCACTTTACATTCTGTCTTTTTCAGTTAATTTGCTGCTGATTTTGGTTCTTTCGCGGAAAAAGTGTGGTCTTTCAAACTGCACAACCCGCTGTCTGTTGACTATGACAATGTCGGAATCACTGTTCATTCTCACTAACAGCATGCTGTAGCGATTCACAGACCATTACGACACCGGGTGCTTCCTCTTCCTCGGCTCTGTATGCAGTGCTGCCTCTGTCCTGATGCATGTAGCCAAAGACCGTCCTTTTTTCTTTTGATCGTTCTGCTGCCATTTGCTGCTGGAAACTGACGAGTAAATATTGGACAAAGAAAGCCTTGGCTGTGGTTTTAGCTGCAACTGTCATTCTGCGCTGGTCAAAAATCATTCCATTCTATTTTTGGTTGGAACCTAGGAGGATAATTGACAATGTTCCGAGGTTCTGCCGGGCAGAGAAAAGTTATTTTATTGATCCCAGATGGCTGAGATTTAACTGGTTTGATATTATTTTAATCACTTGCATCGCATTCCTGTTAATTCTGTTCATGAATACTCTGACGGTCAGGTAAATTTTAGTAGCCAGTAGAGTCCACAAGAGCCTGAGGGGTCAGAGAAAGGGAGAGAGTCACAATGATACAGAGATGGAGAGCCGGAGGAAGTCAATGATTTCTCTCCTCACTATATACATCAGCTTCATACTTCAGTGGTTTGTGCACGGTACAAGCATCTTATACTTTAGCAGTAAAGCAACGTATCGTTGGAGGAAAACTCACTTTTCCTGGCGGCAGAAATGCTGAAGGATTTGAGCTGCAGCACGAACACATTATTTTATGCACCTCCTCTGCCCACATTCAGAACGAAGCTCAGAACGCAACTGGTCATGTAAATTCTTTACTTATGATGGAAATACGATTGAGAGAGTTTGGAAGAGCGATTCGAAATGACCGACTGGCTATGAGTGATGGGTTCACCTGGAACACTTGGTTTTCACAGACTGCCCTGTGGATGAATGTTGAAGACTGGCACGAGGTGTCTCTGCCTTCCCCCTGCATGGGGTGGGGGGGGGGGGGGGAGGCGAAACGGTGCTGCACCATGATGATTGTCAGACTCTCTCGTTTTTTACAACAAGGGAAAGGCTCTGGGTGCTGATAATCTCCTCATTTGAGTTGCATATTGGAGAGGCACATTTGTTTTCGACAGAGTTTATTGAGTCCACCTCCTGTCTACTTACTTCACAAGGATATTGTTCTCTCTCTCTCTCTCTCTCTCTCTCTCTCTCTCTCTCTCTCTCTCTCTCTGCCTCTTACTGTCTGTCTTTGTTCCTCTCTTCCTCTCTCGTGCTGACCCCAGCTCTCAGTTTCTTGCTCAGTCTCTCTTTATCTCTGTTTGTCTCGCTCATGTGTCCCTCCCTCTCTGTATCGTTCTCTCCCTCTCTGCCTGTCTACTAGTCTGTCTGTCTCACTGTCTCGCTCTTTGTCTCTCTGTCTGTCTCTTTCTCTGTCTGCCTGTCTCTCCCTTGCTCTCTGTGTCTTTTTCTCACATTGACCATGTCAGACACTTTTTGTCTCAGTTTAGCACATGTCCGCTTGCATTGACTCAAATCCAGTCCTGACCCCTTCATTTCCTGATCTTTTCCAAGGCAGTGAATTTCCGAACTCCAAGTGCACAGACACAGTTGGCAATATGTTTACACATTACTGTAACTACGTCTGCTAGAGTTTGATCATCTCCCATTCCTGTCACTGTGGCTGTGCGTGAAGTGTGTTTCATGCGTACCCTTTCAGTGTGTGAGGATCTCCGTGTATCTCTCTGTGTGGGAGCGGCTTCATTGACTTTGTGTGGATCTCACTCTGTGTGTGAGTGCCCTTTGGTTTTTGTCGTCCCTGAGTGTGACACATTATGACTGTGTTTATGCATCTGTGTGTGTGTATGGGTGGATGGGTGAGTTTCGCTTTGTGCATATTGGGAAGTACTTTGGTAACTGGCAATTCACGTGTTTATGTACTTGGAAATGTTATTTAGTCTTGTATGAGTGTTTTCATGAAGGTGTTTTATGCCGGTGTATATTACTATGCCTGTGTAATGTGCATATGTTGTGTTTGTGCCTGTGTGTATGCTGTTGTCGAGTTACAGTTCTACGACTGTGTGGTTTTGTGTGTGTGTGTGTGTGTGTCTGTTACTGTCAGCATGTCATGATGGTTCTGTTATTCGATGTGTGTGCTTCTCTGAGTGTCAGTGTTTTATTGTGGGAATCCGGGGTGTGTCTCTGTCTAGTTGTGATCATGTTTAAGCAGATGAGTGTGTTGTTCAGACAGTGTTTTGCCGTCTGTCTGTGTATCAAGATCTTTCTCTGCCCACACCCTCACACGCAAACATACACATAGACGCAGAATCACACCCATGCAGAGAAATACAGTCAAAATGAGACATAAGAACATGCTAACCAACAAAAACAACACACATAAGCGTACACACATGCAATCCACACACATGGACAGATGCACAATAACACAGTCAAACTGAAATGTGTGAACACATTTCTCTATATCGATGTGACTCTCTTTGTTTCTGAGTCTCGCTCTCTGTCTATATATTTTCTATGTGGTTGTTCAGTAACTGTGTTTGAATGTGCTTGTGTGTGCATAAGAAGTTTTTGTCAGTTCTTGTGGGTTGGTGCGTAATATCTCTTACTCTCTGTTCGTTTACATCTGTATGTGTGGGGATGTGGCTGTTATTCTGTGTCAGTGTAGAGATGTGATCCTATATCTCAGTATCACTATATGTCTGTCTGTGTGTGTGTGTGTGTGTGTGTGTGTGTGTGTGTGTGTGTGTGTGTGTGTGTGTGTGTGTGTGTGTGTGTGTGTGTGTGTGTTCGGCATTTACATGGGTGTGTTGCTTTCTCTGTAAATTTGTCTACATTTGTATGTGTGCATACATATGTATGTATACGTGTGTGTGTGCAGATTTGCTCTGATATCTGTGTTTGTGAGGGCGTGTGGGTGTTTCTGCATATATGTGTGTGTGAGAGAGAGTCGAAGTGTGTTTCTGTCACCCTCTGGTTGTGGTTCTGTCTTTATCTGATCATGAAACTCCCTGTCTTGGAAAACGACAAGTCGATCCGAGAGTAGGTCAAGCTGCATAGATTGCACTCAATGCCATATTTCTGGCAAGGTGGAAAATATCTAAATATTACTATCAGTAGCTCCTGTACACTGATAGATGAACTGTTACTTCACTTCAAGGATCTAAGCCTAACGAAGCAAGACAGGGGAATGTTCAATGAAAGGCAATTATTCCGTCCACTTTTAACCAAGATGCAATATTGGAGCTGTTTGTGTTCATAAATAATTGTTGTTACATATTGAATCATTACTCCTTACAGTGTGGGAGTGTAATTTGGCCATTCATTCCATCGAATCGTTCTGGCATTTGATCATGAAGGATCTGTTTTTCAGTTCAAACCGAGCAGAGTTTCCTCATAACTTTGGATTCCCTGACCAATCAGGAACGATTATACCTCTATCTTTAATACATTTGTTATAGGCCAAATCAGACCCTCTCACAACATTTCAAGATGGTACGCCAGACCCCAACTTTTCTGAGCTAACTTGTTTTGAGCAGGTGTAATGTGAATATTCCAAGAGTGATGGAGCTTGTCAAGATTCCTCGCTTTGAAATATAACAACTTATTTACAGAGTGCCGAATATAACACAAACAAAAGAGAACAGAATACAGCCTAACAACCTATCCGAAAGCCCAACAGACTATCTCAAATTAATAAATGTTTCAAATTACTGAAAAAATCCCCATAAACACACATGTCAAAACGGGTAAAATCAAACACAGAGTCTTACAGGAGAGATGTCAGAGAGAGATTCAACATGGAACTAATTCTTCCGTGTAGCCATTCCTTTTACCAGTAGTCTGAAAATCTGACTGTTTGATAACACCTAAACAAACGAAACCAGATCAGACAAAAGCTAAACAGGGAGAATTGGCCACTCCCCTATCATTGATGTTTTTTACACTTACAAGTTTTATGCCTGAGGCAGTGTCTGTTAGCTATCATAAAATTGGCCCAAAATCCCATCCAAACTGGACACCACAGAACCGTTGCATTTACAAATACTCTAAGAAAAAAAAATAAACAACACAACCTTGGTAAGGAAGCAGCACCATCACACACACTCAATGTCCTGGTCTCTACAGCCCTCTCCGACAATGATCAGTCCTTTCTCTGCTCGGTTTGAGCAGAAAGCCAGTGGCGCAGTGACACCTGCCCCAACAGCCCCTGTCACACATTTTCCCTCGATCACTACCGCACACGTCAGCACAGTCTTGCTGAGAGTCAAACCAAGGAAAGTGACAGGCTTGGATGAAGTCCCTGGCCATGCACTTTGGTCCTGTATGGGCCAACTGGTGGAGGTATTCACTGACATCTTAAACCTCTCCCTCCAACAAGGTGAAGACCCAATCTCCTTCAAGAAGTCCACCACTAACGCCATACCTAAGAAAGCACATGCAACCTTGCCTTCCCAAATATTTTTGTTTCATCTGCAAAGTTGGAAACAGTGCATTAATTTCCTTCCTGCAAGTCCTTCATATACCCATTATGTCATGTTTTTCATGTATAATATACAAAATGGATTGCTATATGTTGGAGCTGTTTCCGTCTGTACAAATATAGTTGCGTATGAGAGCTGATTGTGTTTACATGTAATTTTATTGTGCATTGGAACTTAAATATTGTGAGTATTGAAGATATTTTTATCTAAATAATGTTGTATATTAGAAATGTTCATGTCTGTATGGAAATCCTGCTGCGTTTTGTTGCTGTTTCTATTCATACATCAATGTTGCATTAGTTCTTGTTAAAGTTGTGCTTTTCTTCTTCCAACCAACAATACGTTCTCTGACCATGTGGGTCTGGTGCTGAGCTTTTCCAGCACATTGGGATGAAGTTGCAATCTCAGCGCAAGCCAGAGAGGCGACAGCACAGAGCAGCGATAGTCACGTCTTAGCGGTTGGGGGAATGATAAAGCTGGGACATCTAGTCTCTGGTTATTGTAGAGAGTAATCACATATTCTGGGTGAAGTGTAATCAGTAAAGTGCACTGGGGAAATAGAGAGGGTTGAAATCAGATATAGACACGATTACACTCTGTAATAGAGAGATGATTCAAAGGAGAACAATGGGGAGAGGATTAAGTAGACAATAGGCGAGGATTAACTGGAGAGTAAAAGGGAGAGAGCTCAAACAGGAAAAGGGGAGAATTAAAGATAGAAAAGGGAGAAGATTTATTAGAAATTAACAGGGGAGAAGTATCTTAGGAATAAGAGGAACAGTCCTGATTACAGGGACACAGGAGGAGAGATAATAAAGGGGAAGCTGTAGAGAGTGTAATGAGGTCAGCCAAATAGATGACATTGAAGATGAGTTCTGTGATTGATGCTGATAACCTGGTACAATCAGGGACGCCTGGCTAACAGATGTACACAGGAGTGTCAAAGGCAATGCTCACTCTATTACCCTCCTTTGTGCTAGCTGCGTCAGTGTCATGTTCTATGCAAGTGTAAACGCTGTGTGACCTGATGATGGATTATCTGCCTTTGTGGAACTTGAGAGGATATAATACAGAGCAGTAGGGAGAGTGTTGAATGCAAGGGTGTGATGTGTTTTTCAATGAAGGGGAAAGGGGAGGGGATTTAACACAGAGTATTGGAAAAAGAATTAAATAGACAGAAATAAGGAGGGGTGAATACAGGATAGCAGGGGCAAAGTTAAATACAGAGGAACAGAATGGGTTAAGTACGTTGTGGAGAGGATTAAATCAAAAGTAACAGTGAGAGGGCTGATTAGATGCCAATAGGGAGAAGGTTGAATACAGAGTGAAGATTAATGATTGTCATGTGTGCAGTTTAATAACAGCGGGCGAAATGGAGAGTAATTGTGAGAAGATTACATGCAATGTTTTGGGGACAGGGTTCAACAGAGAGCAACAGGGAGTGGGTTGATTATAATGGAAAAGAGAGGGTTAACGACTGGAAAGTAGAGAAGATCAAATAAAGACAGCGATCGGGTTGATTAATGAATAGTAATGGAAGCCAAATGCAGATTAATAGGAACCGGAATAAATACAAGGTAGTGAATACAGGAGATAGGATGCTCATCAACACTTAAATACAGGCACAGATAATGAGAGAGAGAGAAAGTGAAAGACAGATTAATCAGGAGGGAATTAAACACTGGGGAAGAGAGTGGATTGCACACAGGATAATACAGGTGCTTAAATACCGGGGAATAGAGAACGAATGAAATGCAGAACAATAGAGAAGATTTCCAGCTTTAGTCAATGTTGGGGGGAGGAACATTGCCTTCCGATGAGCTACCAAATGGTCACATCCTTTCAAATTCCCAAAAGTCAACATTGAGCCTTGCTCTCACTCTGTCTATTGACACAATTAGTTACCTCCCTTTTGCATTGCCTCCCAGGGTCAGTTCTCTCCACATCAACGACTATTCCGCATTCCCAATCCAATTGTCATTGAACCTCACACAAATTCCCATTCCTCACACTTTCTCTTTACCTCATGCCTTCCTTTTTCAAGTAGAACAGTGTGGACTGACGTAATGCCCATCTGCGGTTCTCGTCCTGAAATGAGAGCGGATGAATGGCCTTCTGCTGCTCCCCTTAGCCATCGCAAAAAGGCTGAATTGCTTCCTCCAATTCTTTTGATATTAAGTCATCCTAGTCTGACATACTGAGAAACTAGGCCACTGGTTTCAAACTTCCACCTATGGTCTCCATTAGACCCCTCCCACACTAGTGATGATCGCCTACAACGTCTTCCGTATGGCAGAAGGTACAGAAGCCTGAACACACAAACCAAAAGGTTCAGGAACAGCTTCTGTTCAGCTGTTATTAGACTATTGAATGGACTCTCTTGACTTAAGTAATGCCTCCCAGGATCACTTCTCTCCACCTCACCGACTATTACTCGTTCCCAATCCAATTGTCATTGAACCTCACAAAAATTCTCATTCCTCACACTTTCTAACACTGATGTCTCTTGTCCGCACTGTGCATTGTATACTGCATGCCCCGTCAAAATATTCTTTTCTGTACATCGTTACTTAGTATGGTCTGCCCGTACTGTTCGTTAACAAAGCTTTTTCCCTGTACCTCTCTGCATTTTACAATAAATCAATTAAAGCGAATCAAATTAAACTCAGCCATGCCGATCAGATGCCCTAAATTTTCCCATTTGGCCCATATCCCTCTAAACCTTTCCTATTCATATCCCCATAGAGACTTCCCAAAGGAGAAGGTGACTACACCAGAAATGATGGGGACCAGAGGTGATAGAATCTTCACTGACTTTTTGTTACCTGTATTCTTTTAATAAAAAAGTTGTTCGAGCTGTGAACTGAGAACTGTTTGCTGAGAATAACTTGTGGCCTTTGAGACTGCTTGGGGTAAAAGGAACAGACTAAACGATCTTTATTTTGTTTGTGAAACCAGGCCTTGGGGCTCATTGTCGGATGACTCTGGCTGAAAAGGGTTTCTGCTGACAGAGTGACCTCGGGAAGAACGCCCTGAAGATCAACAAATCCTTTGTTTTCAGTTCATATGACTGGAAGCGAACTGACAGTGTGGCCTCGCAGATGTTCCTGTCCTCTATCACGGAGGTCTTGGACGACAGCGGATGGGAGAATCTATACCAGCAGTTACCACTGGATGAGCTTCCCAAGGCCCTCAAGTCCTTAGAAAAGAGTCCAATTTCCAGAAGTGATGGCTTGCCACTTGAGTTGTTTTCACCTCTGTGGCAGCCGCTGGACATTTACAACAGTATGCGTCGAAGACGTAACCTATGTGAATCCAACAGGAAAGTTATCATCCCTCCCATCTACAATTCTAAGGAGGACAGAAAGGACTGACGAACGGTTTCACTGCTAAATGTGGTTCCCAGAATCCTCTTTGAGACGACCGCCAAATAGGTCAGGTCTGCTGTGGGATCAGTGATTCACCCCGAACAAACCTGTGCTGTACTGGGCAGGATGATCTCTGAGAGTATCGCACTCCTCAGCGATGTAATTGTCTATGTATGGGATAGTGAGGTTGGAAACCTGCCTTATCAGCCTGGACCATGAGAAGGCCTTTGACAGGAAATTGCACACCAACACATGGTTATACTCTCCAAAATTGGCTTTGGGAACGAGCGCTGCAATTGGATTGGCCGGTTCTGCACCAAGAGCGTTGGTGCATTCTCAGAAAATAGGTGGGAATGAGAAAGTTTCCCGATCAGTCCTGGAATCAGGCAATACTGCCCGTTGCCACCTTTCCTGTCTGATTATTGTCCAAGAGGTGACTGAATAATTGTTGTGATTAATTAGCTATTGCCTATCCACTGAGAACTCAATCCATTTTTACCAATTTATGTCTCAATTCCTTGTTCTTCTCTTTATTTGTACTGAGAGCTCTGAGTTTCAAATTCAATTTATTTTTTCTCCATCTAAGCAAACAATTTAAACATTTTATGATCATTCTTCCCAAATGCAATGATATTGTTACACAAGCTGTCTCATTTTCTCCGTAATTTTTGGAGAAAGTACAAGAAATTACTTCATCTGTGCTGTTGTATCAATCCAATGCTGCGACATGTGATAAATTAATCCATTCAACGTACATTGTGGCTTTAGATTCTGGGGTGGTTGTGACCAGTTAAAGATCTGATGTAGTCCCTTAGTCTGTTTCTGAACAAATACATCGCACATCATCATAAAGACAAAAGCAAAAAAAAAAAGATTAGGTTTCGACAGTAACTGCATCACTTATCGCATATGTTCCCGAGGATCTTCTGAAAATCAACTATTAACCCGTTGGCAATAACTCTGTCCCTAAATCTGTGAGGTACGGGAGGGAAGTGTTCAATCCTGAAGACTAGATTTCAGACATACAACATCGTAAGAGATGCAGGATGCGATTCTGTTGCTTTTCTCTTTCACTCAAATATTGTCTACTTCCCATGACCAACTTCGTTGACTTCCGAAATGAGATTGATCCCAGATTCCCAAACATCTGTGAGGTCTGACTGAACGTTCCTCAGTAACTGGAGCATGTATCCCCAGCTGGGAAGCAATCCTCATCCAATTGAAACCAAAAAAAGGAATAATGTATTCAGATCATCCCAACCTGGGAAACATTTCCAGTAACAGAGATCTCCAAAGCCCTTCCTACTGGAACCTATGTTTCCAGCCACATGTTCTTCGGCCTCAAAAGCAATCGGAGTTACCCATGGATCACCTTTTCAATTTCTGCGCAATTTGCTAATTTCGACTTTCAAAAATGCATTGCTTTTTCTCGTGGTAATGATTGTCATGAGGTCAACCAGCTGGACCTTATTGGATATTAAATCCCTGACTGCGGTTGTTAATCGGGGACAATCAGGGAGACAGCTGATTCTAAAGGGTGAATGCCAGGGATATTGAGATACTGAATACCTGATTCAGTGACAGGCTTCTGTCAAAGGCACTGAATTTGTAAACCAGTGATTATCAATGACAGGATGCCAGACTCAGAAGGGTCTTTTTGCCACCAAACAAAGTTGGTGCCAATGTGTACCAGGACTTCGGGCTCTTCACTTTCCACACTTGCCCGCTTCCACCCTTGTTCCACCTACAGTCCACCCCATCAAAAATTGTGCTGAATGTTTTTTCTGGGATTTACTCAATCCGAGGCACTGTTGAGACAATATACCATCCTGGACTCTGTCTAGTCAGAACTGATGATTCTGAAAGCGTCAGTCCGTCATTTCAGCTTTGTCCACTGCTGCTAATTCATGTTAACACATGAGCAATGGACATTATAAATCGGGGGGGGGGGGGGGGGGGGGGGCGGGGGAGGGGAACCGGGGCGTTGGAAGTTCACGTCTATGCGAGTACAGCATCAATTCACCAGAATGATAGCTGGGCAGCAAGGGTTCAATAATGAGGGACTGAAATGATGCAAACCCAGGACTGAATTCCTCAAATTTATAGGGGGTGAGATAAGTAACGTTTTCAAGAGAATAATGGAAACTACTGGCATTGAATGGAACGAAAGGCTTCTTGTTGACTCTTGATTTAAGACGAAGATAAGCATAAGATTATCAATGATCTGAAATCATTCCAAGACTGAAATGAATGAAAAATGCCTCACGTATCTCTACATTATATTGCACAGACTATTTCGTGCTCATTCACTCACTGAACCTGTCCTTCCACTTCTCAGCGTGCCTATCACCTCCTTGTCTTTTACCGTCCCACCCAATATTGAGCTGTTAACAATTGTCACACATGATCCCTTATTTCATTCATTGATAGAGATTATTCTTTTCGTTTCCAACGGCCGCCAGGACATTAACCGCCTCAACTTGTCTACCCCCTCCTCCACTTCAACCTCTCTCCCTCACAACGCACAGCCATCCAATCCCTCTGCTCCAATCCCGATCTCACCATCAAGCCAGCAGATAAAGGGGGAGCAGTAATAATACGGCGCACTGACCTGTACACCACTGAAGCCAGACACCAACTCAAGGATACCTCTTCCTACCACCCGCTCGACCATGACCCACCCCACGTCACCAAACCATTATCTCCCACCCACAACTTCCAACCTCATAGTCTGGGAACCCTGCACTTCCCGATTCTACCTCCTTCCCAAGATACACATGCCTGACCACCCAAGCCGACCCATTGTCTCAGCATGTTCCTGCCCCACTGAACTAATTTCGACCTACCTCGACACTGTCATATCCTCCCTAGTCCAGGAACTCCACACAAATGTTAGAGACACCACCAACAGCCTCCACCTCCTCCAAGACTTCCTTTTCCCCGGCCCCCACCACCTCATCTTCACCATGGATATTCAGTCCCTCTACACCACCACCCCCATGACCAGGACCTCCAAGCCTTCCGTTTCTTCCTCTCCCGACGTCCCCAACAGTATCCTTACACCAACACTCTCCTTCATTTGGCCGAACTGGTCCTCACACTTAACAATTTCTCTTTCGAATCTTCTCACTTCCTCCAGACGAAAGGGGTAGCTATGGGTACCCGTATGGGCCCCAGCTATGCCTGTCTCTTTGTTGGCTACGCAGAACAGTCCATCTTCTGTAATTACATTGGCACCACTCCCCACTTCTTCCTGCGCTACTTTGATGACTGCATTGGCGCCACCTTATGCTCCCGCGAGGAGGTTCAGCAATTCATCAACTTCACCAACACACTCCACCCTGAACTTAAATTTACCTGGACCATCTTTGACACCTCGCTCCCCTTCCTGGACCTGTCCATCCCCCTTAATGACGACCGACTTGACACCGTCATATTTTACAAACCCACCAACTCCCACAGCTACCTGGATTATAATTCTTCCCAACCTACCTCCTGCAAAATTGCCATACCGTATTCCCAATTCCTCCGCCTCCGCCGTATCTGCTCCCAAGAGGACCAGTTCCATAACAGAACACACCAGATATTCTCCTTCTTCAGAGACCGCAATTTCCCTTCCAGCGTGGTTAAAAATACCCTCCAACACATCTCATCCACATCCGTCACCTCCGCCCTCAGACCCCATCCCTACAACCATAACAAGGAGAGAACGCCCCTGGTGCTCACCTTCCACATTACCAATCTTCGGATAAACCAAATCGTCCGCCGACATTTCCACCACATCCAAACGGACCCCACCACCAAGGATATATTTCCCTCCCCACCCCTTTCCAACTTCCGTAAAGACCGTTCCCTCCGTCACTCCTTGGTCAGGTCCAGGTCCTCCTACAAACCACCTTCCCATCCTGGCACCTTCCCCTGTCACCGCAGGAATTGAAAAACCTGCCGCCACACCTCCTCCCTCATCTCCATGCAAGACCCGAAAGAAACATTCCACAACAATCAAAGTTTTACCTGCAAATCCACAAATATCATTTATTGTATCCTTTGCTCCCGATGCGGTCTCCTCTACATTGGGGAGACTGGACACCTTCTAGCAGAGCGCTTCAGGGAACATCTCTAGGATACCCGCAACAATCAACCATACTGCCCTGTGACCCAACATTTCAACTCCCCCTCCCGCTCTAACGAGAATATGGAGGTCCTGGGCCTCCTTCACCGCCGCTCCCTCACCACGCGACGCCTGGAGGAAGAACACCTCATCTTCCACCTCACTTCAACCCTAGAGCATCAATGTGGACTTCAACAGTTTCCTCATTTCACCTTCCCCCACATCAGCCCATTTCCAAAATTCCATCTCAGCACTGTCCCCCTGAATTGTCCTACCTGCCTATCTTATTTTCCAGCTATCCATTCCACCCTCCTCCCTGACCTATCACCTTCATCCCTTCCCCAGTCACCTATTGTATTCTATGCTACTTTCTCCCCACCCCCACCCTCCTCTCATGTATCTCTCCACCGTTCAGGCACTCTGTCTGTATTCCTGATGAAGGGCTTTTGCCAGAAACGTCAATTTTACTGCTCCTCGGATGCTGCCTGAACTGCTGTGCTTTTCCAGCACCACTAATCCAGAGATTATAAATGGCTGTGTCTGGAGAAATGATCGTTTTAGCAATCTCCAGTACCAACCTGACAACGTGACGATGACACATTTATTCCTGCTCTCTGTTTTCTGTCCTTCTTCAGTCCTCACACCATTTCCTATTTCCCCATCATTACAGGTCTTATCTCAACAGTGACATCTGCTCAAATATTTGCAGAATTTGACATTTCTGCACCCCCGTGTGTGCAAATCCCTCCCTGGCCTCAATCCACCGTCTCACTTGAAAATGTCCCATCCCATTATTAGTCAGATGTTTTCGACTTCTTCTCTGTGCATGTGCAATGCACTACATGGAACAGAGAATACCTCATCCCCATGTGCTGCTGCACAGATCGTGTGTGTCTCAGAGTCAGCTCTGAAACATGTCCAGGACACTTGTATCCTAGTATGAGGATCGGTATTGACTGGAACTTACATAACCTTTGAGAGAATTTGTCAGAGTCTAATTTTACTTGTTTCAATTCTTGCTGAATTGGAGATGTTATATTTGATTCAGAAGCTGTATGCGTGCAAGTTGAGGAATTGTATTACATTGTTGGGTTTATTACAATTTACAATGTGTCTCTTCCATTCACCAACTACAATTCATTCACAGAGCAGCCGCTGCTAACCAGGGAAGCCACATCCCAGAATTAAGTAGAACGTTTCTCAGAAATACACTCAACAACCGTAATTTAATTCCCAAATGATCAAAGGCAAGGGAAGGATGAAACTGAAATAAAATGAGATTCCAGTGTTGGATAGATGGTGTTGGGGTATCAATGCTGGTATACAATGTGGCACAGTGGCTCAGTGGTTAAACCTGCTGCCTCACAGTTCGAGCGGGTGTGTCTGGGTGGGATATTCTTTGCAGGATCGGTGAGCCCTGTGATGGGCCCTGTGAACTGCTTCCACATTGCAAGTATTCTATGATTTTATTCAACATATATTTTCTTGTGTTTGCCTTTGACCGATTGAGATTTGTATCATCCTTTATTCCTCAGTTCTCACAATACTCTCTGACAACTGGGAGTTCATTCACTGCTTTCACCTGCTTGTTACAATTCGTAAATAAATGTAATGAACCACATTGTAGTATAAGTCCCCCAGGTGATGCCTGAAGGTATAAATGAAAGGCTTTAAGATTGTATCACCGCGATATTGAGTACAGAGAGATTGCACACACAAAGAGATTCAGACAGAAAATGACTTTTTCATGTTATCATATACAGAAAATATTTGACACGATCCTTCTGATTGTAACAATTCCCGGTAAGTGCTTTGAACCATTGAGGTTATGTGAATGTGTGTGAGGATTCATTGCGGGTTCAGTCTGCTACTGACAATGATACATGGGCATGTTGTGCCCAAAGGTCATGCAGTGACAGGCAATCAGTTATTTCGTCTCAGATTATCGTCACACCATGGAATCCCGATCATCACAGATTCCGCGGGAACTGCCTGGGAAATTATTCATCTCTCCTGTGAACATTCCATAAATCTCAATTTCACTTGGAGACTTCAGGGAATTTCGGTGAAATTAAGAAAATGAATCACTTTGGAAAAATATAACTGGTAATACTTTTATGTAAACAGTGCAAAATCATTTAGTTTGCGTTTGGTTCTGAATTTTTGAGTGAATAAGCACTGGGCTTTTCTCTATATCTGAAGTTAATGGATAACTTGAAATTATTTCTGTTATCACAGCAATTTGTTTTAAAAATAGCATTGGTAGTTTGGCTGCGGGTTGATGGCTTTGTGCACGATTAAACCATTGTTTACTTTTGATGCTTGCTCCCCAGGGTGGTATTAATAGAGCCTGAAAGATTTGTTGGACAGTTCTGGAATTTGTCATTAATAAAGAAACTCTTAAGTGAGAAAGCATTACTTTCACTTCAATCACTTTTGTTATTTCGTTTAGTTTCTGCAAGATCCTGGAACTGGGTGGATGAATAGATCAGTGCTCATGCGAAGGAAATTAGAGTTTTAGTAAATTCCATTGCCTTGGAATGAAAATATTGTGTCGATCCCAGACACAAATGTTGGGACAAGGAAAACTTCTGTAGAGATTGTTTAAATTGAGTAGATTGATACTCAGGTATGCGGTGGTTCCAGGATGAAATTCACTGCAGTTCCAGTCCAGAAATGGCAGTCGCAAGTCATTTAGCCAAATGATAGATACATGGAATCTGGTGTGAATATTATATGAAGGCTGTTTTCTTTGGAACGATACTGGGAGTTGTGTCTTATAGAAAATATAAAAGTCATATCCTTTTGTTTCATTTAGCCATTGTGTTTAGAATAATGAGAATTATACACGTACTGCATGTTCATTGCCTTTCAATCTGCGTTGTACGTGCATAGTTTGGTTTATTCTATTTTGTCATCATTTCTTTTGCAATAAACTTCTGTTTTGTTGCGGAAGTAACATTTGCAGCATTGTGTGTTTGAGATTCACCAAAAGATCACTTTGTTAAATCAAAACAAATAAGATCATGATCCATCAAGCTGAATTTCTGTCCAAGATCTGCGTTGTTCTGTAATTTAATCAGCTGGCGTTAGAACAGAAATAAGGTTACTAAACACTAAGACTATACTAACTCCTGAGAAGATGATATACTCACCCAACACTTCAAATACATTGTGCCCCAAATATATCCGTCCTGATTAATTGTATGCCACGGACCCTGATCAGACATCCACACTGAGATGTGATTCCATATTACCCATCCCAAAGTTACTACTCTCTCACTCTGCACCACAACCAACGCAAAACAAATTCCCTCAGTGCCGTCATACCTGTAGTACTGGAACTACATGAGACACTGCGTGGATGTGGTTTTGTGCACCGTTCTGGTCATCACCAAGCAGTGAGGACAGAATTGCACTAAGGACAGTACAGAAGAGATTTACTAAAATGGTGTTAGGTGTTGACGGGAGATTTACTGAAGACGTGAGGCCCACCATTTCATTCAGAAGATGATCTGGAATTCGCTGCAAAATTTGGTGGTGGCTTGAGGGAACCAACCTTAACTCATTTAAAGGGAACTTGGATCTGCACCTGAAGTGTACAAATCTTCAACACTGTGGACCATGTTCCGGAAAGTGTGATCAGTACAGGTAACACGTTTATTCAGGTGATAGTGACATGAATGACCCCTTTCTATGTCATAACGTCCGTGTATTTGTGATGGGAGTGTAGAAAGACTGAAGAGTGTTAAAGTGAATGCACTTTGGGGGGGGGGGGGGCGTGTTAAATGGCCTGTGTCTGTGTTGTCTGTTTCCACCATTGGAATACTATGGAGAATTAAATTGAATTTCAGAGGGGTCTGCTACCTTGCAGGTAATCCAAATTGAAGGACGTGTAAAGACTGTGGCTGGAAGAGCTGCTCTTTTTTTGCGGTATTTTAGGTGTCAGAGCAGACTTTCGCAAAATCATGGAGATGAAATTATTGTTTGAAAACTGTTTCATTGTTTTGGAAATTTGGGATAAAGAAGTTCCAAAGCAACACAATTATAAAAATGAGGAACAGAGACAAACTTAGAGACCACTGGTCAGTGAGAGAGAGGGTGTGCGAGAGAGGGAAAGCAACCGACACTGCTTTCTGACACACCAGTGAAGCTGCACAGCTGCTACATTTGCTTTTTGAGGTCATGTAATTTTGAGCGTTGGATTACATCTAAGGAAAATTAACAGCGAAAATCACAACTTGACTTGGAGGGACCTGTGTGGGAGAGTTCACAGCACAGCAGCAGACAGGTGCATCGTTTTCAATTGTAATCTTGCTGACATTCTTTTCGTAAATCTCCAACAGTGAATAGGGTGATTTTTTTTATTGTAGATTTTACTGAGATCTGTTTCTTGATTAAAATGTTAAAATATAAAGAATAGGCACTACTTTAACCTGGAGATGTGTATTTTAGAGCAGAAAGTCTGTGGCATTTTCTGTTTCTGTAGATTTTTAAGGTGCAAATATGGCCTTTAGGAGAGCGATGTCAGATTCCTGTCGAATATGGGATATTAGGGAGAGCGTCCATGTTACTGATGATTATGGCTATAGTAAATGAGTTTGGTTGTGAATGCTACCAGATCACATGGACCAGTTGGAGCAGCAGTTAGAGGCAGTGAGGAAATTCCAGGCGTTAGGCGGTGTGATGGATGGCAGCTACAGGAAGGGACATAAACACAATACAGTCTGCTGGATGGGTTACTTATAGGTAAGATAGCAGAGTGAGGTGGGTAGTGAAGGAATTTCCTGTGGCTAGCGCAATCTACAACATATATGATGTTTTGGAAAATGGAGGGGGTGATGGACTCTTAGGGAAATGTAGCAAAAACAGCCAAGTTTTTGATGTCAAGACTGGCTGTAATGTAACGAGGACTACGTCAGGTTCCATAGATCGATTGTGATTGGGGAGTCTCTCGTCAGAGGCTCAAACGATGTCTCTGTGACCACGAGTGCCTGTTGTCTCACTGGTGACAGAATCAAGGATATCTCAGAGAGGGTGCAGAATATTCTCAAAGGGAAATGGGACCAGCAGGATGAAATTGTTGACATTGGAATGGAAAAGGACGAAATTCTGAAATGCGAATATAAGAGGTTATGCACGAATTTAATAGCATCCAGGGGATGCAGACAATCGAAATGTGGAACTTGTTTAAGGAACAGATATTGCATGTCTTTGATAGGTACGCCCCTGTCAGGCAGGGAGGATGTGATAAGGAAAGGGTGCCGTGGTTTACTACAGAAATTGCATCTTTTGTTAAGAAGAAGATGGAGGCTTATGTGTTGATGAGGTAAGATGGTATAGATGAAGCGATGGAGAGTTGCAGATCAGCAAGGCACGATTTATAAAGAGAGTTAAGAAGAGCAAAGAGAGGACGTGAGCAGTCTTTACCAAATGGAATAAAAGAGAATCCTAAAGCTTTATATAGGTATGTGAGGAATAAAACGATGATTAGGATAGGAATATGGCCAGTCAAAGACAAAAATGGGAAGTTGAATGTGGACCCTGTAGAGATCGGAGAGGAAGGTTTCTCATCGGTGTGCACTCAGGGGAAGGACAATAATGTAGTGGAGAATAATGAGATACGAGACATTAGACTAGAAAGGATCGAGGTTAGTTACGCACAGGTGTTACCAATTCTAGAAGGAGTAACTCTAGACAAGTCCGCTGGGCCGGATGGGATTTATTCAAGGATTCTCTAGGAAGCTAGGGAGGCGGTATATGAGTCGTCATTGTCTACAGGTTTAGTACCTGAGGACTGGAGGATTGCAAATGTTGTGCCCTAGTTTAAGAAGGGCAACAGAGATGACCTAGGTAATTATAGACCAGTGAGCGTTACTTCTGTTGTAGGAAAGGTTTAGGAAAGGATTATAAGAGATAAGATTTATAAACATCTAGCAAGCAACAACGTGATTTCAGGTAGTCAAAATGGTTTTGTCAAGGACAGGTCATGTCTGAAAAAATTCGCTGAGTTTTCTGAGAAGGTGACCAAGCATATAGATGAGGATAGAGCAGTTGACGTGGTATACATGGATTCAGTAAAGCCTTTGATAAGGTTTCACATGGTAGGCTGATGGAGAAAATGCAGAGGCATGGAATTGGGGGTGATTTAGCAGTTTGGATTAGAAACTGGCTTTCTGAAAGAAGACAGCGAGTGGTGGTTGATGGGAAATATGCAGTTACGAGTGGTGTCCCACGAGGATCAGTTTTGGGATCACGGCTGTTTGTCATTTTTATAAATGACTTAGACGCAGGCAAAGGAGGATGGATTAGTAAATCTACAGACGACACGAGAGTGGGTGAAGTAGTGGACAGTTTGATAGAATTTTACAGATTGAAGGAGGACGTGGATAAACTGCAAATTTGGGCTGAGGTGGCAAATGGAGTTCAATGCAGCTAAATGTGAATTGATGCACTTTGGAAAGAATAACAGAAAGGCAGAGTACTGGGTCAATGGAAAGATTCTTGGTAGTTACCAATTCTAGAAGGAGTGAAGGTAGACAAATCCGCTGGACTGGATGGGATTTATTCAAGGATACTTGGAGTCCATGTGCATAGATCTCTTATTTAACTATACAAAACGCTAAGGTGTGACCACACTTAGAATATTGTGCACAGTTTTGGTCGCTCCATTACAGGAAGGAAGTGGAAGCATTGGTAAAGATACAGACGATATTTAACAGGATGTTCCCTGGTCTGGAGGGAAGGTGTTATGAGGAAAGGCTGAGAGAGCTGGCTCTGTTCTCATTGGAAAGAAGAAGGCTAAGAGGGGATTTGATAGAGACATAAAAGATGTTCAGAGGATTAGATAGGGTAGACAGGGAAAGACCTTTCCTGGAATGATGACGTCAGCTTAAACAAGAGGGTAAACTACAAATTGGGGGGTGATCGATTTAAGACTGATGAGTGAGGTATGTTCTTTACGTAGAGTGTGGTAAGGGTGTGAAATGCCCTACCTGCTAATGTAGTCAACGCAGCCACATTAGGGAGATTTAAACAATCCTTAGACAAGCACTTGGATGATTTTGCGATAGCGTTTGGGGACGAACTGAAAATAGTTCACAGGTCGGCGCAACATCGAGGGCCAAAGGGACTGTTCTGCGCTCTATTGATCAATGTTCTATGTTCTATGTTATATCTGGATTACTCTCAGTGTCAAAAGCTAGTGAGTATAGGAATAGGAGGACACACAGACGAAAGTGTGGCTGAGCAGCTGGTGCAGGAGATATGGGCTCACATTTTCGTGTCGTTGGAATCTTTTCTGGGTAGAAGTGACCTGTATGAGGCGGACAGATTGCATCTGAATTGGAGGAAAAAAAAATTTACTGTTCGGGAGATTTGTGACAGCTGCTCAGAAATATTTAAAAGAGTAAGGATGGATTGAGGAGTGTGAGGGAATGGGAGGCGGGCGCGTTGTTTGGGGGTGGGTCGTGTGGCCAGGGTGATATTGATGAAGGACTTAATTCTAAGACTGGTACAGGTGGGAAAATAACCAAGTCCAATAGACAGGGCATGAAGGAACAAAGCAGAGAACTATGTGGGACTGACAAATTAGATTACATTTATTTCTATATGAGATACTTAACCGAGAAGGCAGATGAACTGAGGACATGGTTAGGAACTTCGGACTGGAATATCATAGCAATTGCAGAGATGTGTTTCAGGAATGGACAGGACTGGCAGCTTGAAGTTGCAGGATAGAAATCCTGCAGGAAGGAAATAAAGGGGGACAAGAGAAGAAGGAGAGTTACATTTTTGATGCATGATTACATTACGGCTGCAGTTCCGAAGGATAATCCTGAGAATACATTCAGGGAAGCTATTTGGTTAGAACTGAGAATGAATTACCTTAATGGGATTGTACTACAGATCCCTCAATAGTCAGTGGGAAATTAAGAAACAAATTTGACAGGGGATCTCAGTTCTTTGCAAGAATAATAGCGTGGTAATGGTAGGGGATTTAATTACCAAACATAGACTGGGACTGACACATTATTAAGGTTTTGAATGGAAAGGAATTCATTTAGGGTGTATGCCAAACCTTTCTGATTCACTATGTGATATATCTACTATAGAATGTGCAATGCCTGACCATCTTTTGGGATATATGACAGGACAAGTGACTGAAGTTTGGTTGAGAAAGCACTTTAGGGCAGAGACTGGTCTGTTAGTTTAAAATAGTGACAGAAAAGCATAGATCGAATCTAAAAGTTACAGTTCGAAATCGGAGGAAGGCCATTAGCCAAGAACGTTCAAAAGTTTATTGGAGGTAATTGTTCTCAGAAAAAGGGACAGCTGAAAATCGGAAGCATTCAAAAATGAGATAACGAGAGTCCAAAAAGAGTATGTTCCTGTTAGGGCGACAGGAAAAGCTGATAGGTTTAGGTTTTGGTAAAGAAAAGGAAGAAAACATTCGTCAGGTATAGGTAGCAGTGAACGAGTGAATCCTTAGAAGAGTAAACATGCAGTAGGAGTACACTCAAGAGGGAAATCAGGAGGGCAGAAAGGGGACACGAGATGATTTGGCAATAAGGTCAAGGAGAATCCAAGGACATTTATGAAATACATTATGGACAAAAGTGAAAATAAGGAGAGAATAGGACCCCCTCAAAGATCAGCAAGGCAGCCTATGTGTGGAAATGCAGAAGGTGGGGGTGATACTCAACGAGTATTATGCATCAGTGTTTACTGTGGAGAAAGGCATGGAAGATATATGACAGTCAGAAACTTTTTCCCCGGGTACAAGAGAGTGTTACAAGGGGACATAAATTTCAGGTGAAGGGTGGAAGGTATAGGGGAGACGTCAGAGGTGGGTTCTTTACCCAGAGAGTGGTGGGGGCATGGAATGCGCTGCCTTTGGGAGTGGTAGAGTCAGAATCTTTGGTGACCTTTCAGCGGCAATTGGATAGGTACATGGATGGGTGCTTAAGCTAGGACAAATGTTCGGCACAACATCGTGGGCCGAAGGGCCTGTTCTGTGCTGTATTGTTCTATGTTCTATGTTCTATATAGAATGTGCGGAAATAGATGGTGACATATTGAAAAATGTCCATATTTCAGATCAGGATGTGCTGGATGTCAAAGAATGCATAAAGTTGGATAAATCCCCAAACCTGACCCGGTGTACTCTGGAACTCTGTGGGAAGCTAGGGAAGTAATTTCTGGCCCCTTGTTGAGATACTTAAATAATCAATAGTCACAGGTGAAGAGCTGGAAGAGTGTATTTTGGCTAATGTGGTGCCACTATGTCAGAAAGCTGGTGATGAAAAGCCAGGTAACTATAAACCGTTGAGTCTGACATCTGTGGTGGATAAGTTGTTGGAGGGAATCCTGAGGGACAGGATTTATATGTACCGTGTATTTGAATATGGAAGGAGTGATCAGAGATTTTCAGCACAGCTTTGCAGCTAGGAATTAATGTCTCACTAACTTGATTCATTTTTTTGAAGAAGTAACGAAGAGGATTGATACAGGGAGAGTGATAGACAAAGTCCATATGGACTTCAGTGAGGAGTTTGACGGTTTTCCTCATGATGAACTGCTTTGCGAGTTTATACCACATAGAAGAGAGGGAGAGCGAACTATTTCTGATGCAGAACTGGCGCGAAACTGGTAGACAGAGGGTGATGGTGGAGGGTTGATTTTTAGGCTAGAGGCCTGTGATAATTGGTGTGCGAGAAGAGTCGGTGCTGGGTCCACTGCTTTTCATCAATGATATAAATGATTTAGAAGTGAATATGGGAGGAATGGTTAGCAAGTTTGCAAATATTACCGTTTGCAGTAAAAGTTTGCAGTTAATTTCCTGCTGATTTTTTTATTCTTATTCGGCGGAAGTGCGGCCTCTCTAACTGCACAACGCGCTACCTGTTGGCGATGGCAACGTCTGATATACTATTCATTCTCACCAACATAATGCTGTGGCGATTCAGAGTCCTTTACTTCCCAATGTGTTTCCTGGACATCACTCCTGTGTGCAGTGCTGTCTCTGCCCTGGTTCGTGTAGCCACAGACTGTTATGTCTGGTTCACTGTCATTTTCTCCTTTGATCGTTTTCTCGCCATTTACTGCTTGAAACTGAAGAGGAAATATTGGACAGAGAAAACTTTGGCTATGGCTTTGACTGCAACTGGCATTTTGCTCTCTTTAAAATGTATTCCCTTCTATTTTCGGTATAAATCTGGGAAGAAAATTGACAATGTTCCGATTTTCTGCATAACAAAGTCAAGTTATTTTACTGATCCCAGATGGCTGGGATTTAAGTGGTTTGATATCATTTTAACTCCTTTCATCCCATTCATTTTAATTCTGTTGATGAACACTCTGATGGTCAGGTACATCTTAGTGGCCAGTCAAGTCCGCAAGAGATCCTTCCACATATTACTTTAAGTAAGTCTGCTGAACTTTGATCATTTCCCTTTCCTCTCTCTGTGGTTCGGCGCGAAGTGTATTCATGTGTTCAGCTCTCAGAGTATGAATTTCTCCATGTGTCTGTGTGTGTGCCATGGGTGGGGCGGCGAGGGGAATGTTCATTGCCTTTGTTGGGATCTCACCCTATGTGTGTGTGTAGGTATATGTGTGTGTTTTGTTTGTTACCATGTTCCTATATCTCACTTTCACTGTATTTCTGTGTGTGTGTATGTGTGTGCTTTATGAGTGTGAGGGCATGTGGGTGTGTTTCTGCGTTTGTGTGTGTAAAATAGAGAAAGAGAGAGTGGGTGTGTTTCTGTGTCCTTCTGTGTGTGGTTCTGTCTGTGTCAGAGAACGTGGAATCTGAATGTAAAAATGATAAACCAACAAAACGTTGAGAAAAATGAATTTCATAGGTTGGAGACCAGTGAACACTGCCTTTGAGGTTATATTAGACGTGTGGGAAACGGTCAAGGGGAACAGCAAGGGGATCTTTATCCACAAAGATTTTGAAACGTTGGGAGACTGTGCAAACTCCAGAAATGCGTGCAGAGGGTGCTACTGTTATAGACGATGGGGATCGATATCACCGACGATCTCCAGAAGGTGAAAAGCCTGTCAGCCTCACTCGTACCTCAAAAGCCACCAAGGTAATCTCCGAGTGCGGAGGAGGATGAGACGTGCTCAAGTTTCTTCATCCAGAAGCTACATAGGGAGAGTTCTGTGCTCCGTAGCCTGAAAGAAGATGGTTTAGTGACCCCAGTCTGACATCCAAAAGATCACCAAACGCTTTTCTTCCAGACTGCATGGCATGCAGCCCACAGACCGGACAGCGCCCAAGTAATTCCTGTACTCTATCATGGAGTTCTCAGTCGGCAGCCCACAGGAGAGGCTTAACCAGCATCTGGATGAGATGACGATGGACCTTGAGTCCTTAAAAATGAGTAAAATTCCCAGAAGTGATGGCTTATCGGCCGAGTTGTATTCCCCTCTGTGGGCTTTGATTGACCAGGACCATCTGAGAGTGTACAACAGTCTACTTCGAATAGATATCGTGTGTGATCCCATGATGAAAGGTAACATCCGCTCCATCTGCAATCAGCATGGGGAGAGGGACGACTGATGAATACAGATTCCAGAATCCTGTCTGAGGTCATCTGTAGCGAGCAGGATGACTTGTGAGACCCTCGTGCTCCTCAGGGATAAGATCGTCCATGTGCAAAATGGGGAGGTGTACGCATGCCTCATCAGCCTGGACGAAGAGAAGGCTTTTTACGGGATATTGCTCACCTCCATGTGGGATGTGCTCTCCAAACTGGGCTTTGGCGATGGAATCTGAATGTATCTGACTGCTCTACACCAATCTCGGTAGCGCAGTCTCAATAAATGGATGGGAATCACAAAGATTCCTGACCAGATTTAGAGTCAGGCAAGGCCGCACACTCTCTCCTTTCCTGTTACATTGTTGCACGAGAGGGCAGTGAATAATGTTTGTCCTTTTCTTATTGTTTACCTAATGTCTACGCACTGAGTACATTTCTATTGAGATTGATCAATCCATCATTCCCCATTTATGCATCAATTCCTTGTTGTTCTCTTTATTTAGACTCAGGACCTGGATTTCAGAATCAATTCTTTCATTCTCTATCTTATAAATAACGAGGATTCTGAGATCACTGTTCCCAATACAATAATACTTTCATATAATGCTATCTCATGGTGTTCATAATTTTAGAAGAAGGAATGAAAAAATGGCTCCCTGTTTGGATCTGTGCTCTTGTACTGACTCAGTGCTGCAAGATGAGACAAATTAGAATACCTACAATGTAAAAACAGGCCCTTCGGCCCAACAAGTCCACAACAACCCTCCAGAAAGCATCACACACAAATCCATTACACGAGCCAATGCAAATAACCTGGTGCCCCTGAACACAATGGGCAACTTAGCGTGGCAAGTTCACCTGACCTGAACATTTTTGGATTGTGGAAAGAAATCTGAGCCATCTCACACAGACTCAGGGAGAATGTGCAAACACCTCACAGACATTGCCCTGACGCTGGAATCTAAACCTGAGTCCCGGGTGCTGTGAAGCAGCAGAGCAAACCACGGAGCTACCACGCCGCCCTGGAAGCAGTCATTTTAATGTGCCATGTGGCTTTAAGGCCTTGACTGATTATAAACCGTTCAAGATTTTGGCATGTTCTTCCAATCTGTTTCTGATCAAATGCCTCACGCATCATCACAAATAATAAATAATAATGGTGAGCCGTCAACATTAGCTGTATGACTTAATGCTTATGTTATTGACGATCTCCCGAAAATTCACATCAAGTGCTCCAGAAAGAACCTTGTTCCCAATTCTGTGAGACATGTGAGGGAATTGTTTGATGTGGAAGGCCAGGCTTCTGAAGCAGAACGTCTTTCCAGATCCAGAACGTGTTTCTCCTGCTTTCCCCTTTCACTCACAGATTGTCTACTTCCCATACCCAGCTTCACATCCCTGCTAACTCAGCTGAATCCCAGTTTCCCAACCCTCTGACAGATCTGATCTAATATTCCATAACAGCGGTGGCATAGCTCCCAGAAGAGTAGCAATCCGCATCCAGTTATGCAGGAACCCACGATTCCGATACATGCAGATTGCACCAGCCCCGAAACCTTACCAGTAATCGAGATTGCCCCAAACCTTCCTCCAGAAACCGATATTGCTCACCATCCGTTCATATGCCCTAATGTGCACACGAAGTAACCGGGGAGCAGCTTTTCATTCTTTTGCCCGATTTGCAGAATTTTACTTACAGGAATTCATTGCTGTTTCTACTTGTCGTTGTCAGGAGGTCAGCCAGCCGGACCTGATAGGGTATGAGTTCCCTGAATGGGCCTGTTATTTGGGTCCAATCAGGGAGTCCGAGCTGATGGTAAAGGGTGAATGGTAGGGATATTGAGATGCTAAGTCCCTGAATCAGTGAAAGGCTATTGTTAAAGTTGATGCATTTCGAAATAAAGGGTGATTTATGATAGGATGCTGTACTTTGAAGGGTTGTTATGCTTCCAAACATTGCTGTTGCCAATGTGGACCAGGATGACTGGGTCTTTACTTTGCACACTATCTAGCTCCTGTCCCTGTCCAACCCCAATCCCACCCCAATCGCACTCAACAAGCAAGATGTGCTGCAGTTGTTCTGTGATGTCATTGACCCTGCGCACTGTTGAGGCAATATACCATCCTGAACTCTATCAAATCAGAACCGAGGATTCTGAGTTAGACAACTATTTCGGGATTGTCCACTGTTGCCATTTGACGTTAACACAGCACCTACCCTGACTTTATAAACAGAATAAAACAAAAAAAAACGTGGGGAATTGAGAGACCATGTCTATTTGAGTGCAGCATTGATTGACCAGAATGATTGCTGTACAGCAAGGTGAGAAATGGCTCAAACCCTGTGTTGTGTTCCACAAATTTAGAAAGATCTGAGAGGAATAAACATTTCAAGAGAATATTGGAATTCACTCGCCCCGAATGGACAGGGAGGCTTCTTGTTGGCTCTTGATTTAGGACAAACTTACAGATCTATACATTTATCGTAGGCCTGAAATCTTTCCAAAACTGACATGAAGGAACTATGCCTCAGATTTCTCCACATGATATTGCACAGACTATTTTGTGCTCTTTCACTCACTGAACGTTTCCTTCCCCTTCCCAGCGATCTTAGGTCCTCCTTGTATTATACTGTCCCACCCAACATCATGTTAGCCAACGTAACACATGATCGCATCACCTCAGTCATTGATAGAGAATTTCAATGAGTGTGTCTCAAGTAGCAGTCCCTTTTAGGACTCATTAATACCTACCTGACTACCTTATAATGGTATATTTATTCCTGCTCTCTATTTTATGCCCGTTATCAGTCTTCACACCAAGTCCCATTTCCCCACCATTACAGGCTCTGCAGTGATCTGTAGGAGGATTTGTATTCATTTGAGCTTAAGTAACCTTTGAGGGCAATTTTCAGTGAGTATTTTACTTGTTTCAAGTCTTGCCTTCACTGAAGAAATTATGTTCGATTGAGAAATTGTATCCGTGCAAGGTGAGGAAATCTATTGCGATACTGGATTTGTTAAAACATGCAATGTGTCATCTCCATTACCAACTGTCATCCCTTTACAGAACAGCCATTGATAACTACGGAAGCCACATCCCAGTGTTGATGAGAAAGTTCTCAGAGGTGGAATTTAATTTCCAAATGGTCAAAGGCAAGTGGAGGACGAAATAAATTAAAAGGAGATTTCAAAGTGGGCTGTATTGTGTCGCTTTGTTAATGCTGTTGCATAAGGTGGCTCTCTGCTGTCTCACAGTGTCAGGGGTTGGGTCTGAGTGGGATACTTTTGGCGGGTCAGGGTAGCCTCGATCGGCCAATTGGCCGACTTGCACGCTGTAATGATGTTTCGAATTTACTCAACACGCATTTTGCAAAGTTTGATTTTCACCGATTGAGATTTGAACCAATAAAACTCTGAACCAATAATACTCTGCCACATTTGGGAGTTAACTCGCCGTTAACATCTGTTTGTACAATTAATTTAAAAATAAATTGAACCACTTTGTAATGTAACAGACACCCAGGCGATGTCAGTAAGTATTAATGAAAGGCTTTAAGATGGTATCACCTCAGCACTGAGTGCTGAGGGATTGCCTGCGCAAAGAGATTCAGGCAGAAAATTATGTTTTGTATTAATCATGTGCGGAAAATGTTTTACACGAATATTCCGATTGTCGCAATTCCATGTAAATGGCTTTCATGATTGAATTGCTGTGAATCTGTCTGAGGATTCGCTGCAGTTTCATGCTGCCACTGACAGTGATACCTGGCCTGTTCAGGCCACCTTCACACAAGGGAGATGAATTGGTGAATTCGTCTCACAGTGGATACTGAAGGAACTGCCTGGGAATTTGAACTTTCTTCTGCTTAACTTTTCAGCTCTTCCATTAAATTTCGTGATCTCTCCCTTTCAATTAGAAACTGCGCAGAGAACCATACTTCTCCTCCCCAAATTACTACCCCGGCAACCTTCACCAGAGTCAACCAATCCCCCTCTCCCCCTGCCAGCGCTACAACACTGGAAGTACGTGAAACGTTGGATTGCTAACAGCTGCAGTTTTGTGCACAGTTCTGATCACCAGCTAATAGTGAGGACAGAGTTGCACCGAGGAGAGGACTGAAGAGTTTTCCAAGACTGTTGCGACAACGTGGAAAATACTGCAGCGCTGAGTAAAAATCCTGATCCTCCAAATCGCTCAAAACTGCTTATCTTTAACCTTTAAAATTATGCCCCCATCTCCTCTGTCAATTGTCTCATCCTAATTAATTAAAGCCAGGAGTGAGCAGCTTTGAAACGAGTCAGGCTTGGAGCTGTCATGTTGAAAAGTGGCATCTGATCCCTCCCTCCTGACCCAGTTAGGTGCTAACATCTTCCATTGCTCTTGGGGCAGAGCAGAGATTGTTTGATCAGTAATTTCCAATTTCCATTTTAACTCCTGTCTTTTCCAGTTAATTTCCTGGTGGTTTTGTTTCTCTCATGGGGAAAGTACAGCCTCTCTAACTGCACAACATGCTGCTTTAGGGTGTGGCAACATAGGATTTACTGCTCATTGTCACTAACATCAAACTGTGGCCACTCAGCCACTTTTACTTTTCAAGGTGTTTCCTGGACATCATCCCCGTGTACAGTGCTAATTTTTTTTTTAATCAGTGCATCCACAGACTGTTTCGTCTGGTTCACCTTTTCACGTTTTATCGTTCTGTGGGCATTTACTGCCTGAAACTGAAGAGAAAACTTTGGACTGAAAAAGCCTTGGCTGTGTTTCAAGCTATGAGGAGAAAGTGAGGTCTGCAGATGCTGGAGATCAGAGCTGAAAATGTGCTGAAAATGTCCTGAAGAAGGGCTTATGCCCGAAACGTCTATTTTCCTGTTCCCTGGATGCTGCCTGACCTGCTGCGCTTTTCCAGCAACACATTTTCAGCTGTGTTTCTAGCTATAACAGGCATTTTGTTCTGTTCATAAAATATTCTCTTCTATTTTCGGTTTCATGCAAAGTGGACAGTTGACAAAATTCCATGGGACTGCTATATAAACTCAAGTTATTTTATTGATATAAGGTAGTTGGTGTTTAAATGGTTTGATAACATTTCAACCCCTTTCATCCTATCCCTGTTAATTCTTCTGATGAACACTCTGACGGTCAGGCACATTTTAGTGGCCAGTCGAGTCCGAAAGACAGAGGAAGGGAGAGCGTCACAAAGATGCAGAGATGCAGAGCCGAAGCCAGTCGGTGATAAGCCTGTTCACCATAACCATCAGCTTTATACTTGTGGTTCGTCGACAATGCAAACATTTTATATTTTAACATTAAAGGAACAACTGGTGGGAAGTACAGATATCTAGGTATTTTTACGGGCGTCTGAGAGATTTTGAAGGATTTCTGCTGCAACATAAACACTTTATTTTATGTAATGACTCTGCCCAAGTTCAGAGCGAAGTTCAGGAATGCGGTGTACCAACTGGTCATGTAAATTCTTCACTTAATGACTCAGCAAAACAACTGAGAAAGTTCCAGAGGCAGCCGCCGTGTTCCCAGTGCAGACATTGTATATGTACGGCCAAGAATCCAGTTTTCACCATTACATGGATCTGAATGTAACACACAGCGGTGGATGTGGAAGTGTGAAACAGGATGGGTCACCATTCCATGCTCAGGAACACGCTGCTATCCCTGATTGACTGACGGATTGGCACACACGTGGTTGTACAGACATGAGCAGCAGGAAACCTTCAAGTCTGATCCTCCTCCCAGCCCAGAAGATCGTGGCTACCGTTTTTATTTTACCATGCTTACCTGAGGACAATCCACGTGCACTCCAGACTGCCACCATTAAAACCGGAAAAGGAGTCTATCCATCTCCGCCATCAACAGTATTGAAGTACGTGACAAAGGGACAACAGGTAAGGGATCAAGAGCGACTGTCAGGGGCAGGGTCGGAAGGAAAGGAGAGATTCGAAATGACGGACTGGTTATGAGTGATGGGTTCAGCTGGAACATTGCGTCTTCACGAACTGCCCCGTGATAAAGACCAACGGGTGTCTCTGCATTTCCCCTGCAGGAGAGGGCGGAGACGGGCAGACACAGTCCCTTCTGAGCCATGATGATTGTCAGACTCTTTCTGTTCAGCTCACAATAAACACCTTATTAAAACAAGATAACGGGTCCGTGTCCTGGTGATCCTCTCATCTGAATTGGTCATTGTTCCATGCACGTTAGTTTTTTAAAGGGCTCACTGAGTCCACCTCCTGCCCACTCCCATCACAAGGATATTGCTTTTTGTCTCACTGTTCCTTCCTGTCTTTGTCTGTGTTCCTCTTTTCCTCTCTCGCGCTCTCCTCCATCCCTCAACTTTTGATCAATCTCTGTCTGTCCCGTTCTGTGTCCCTCCCTGTCTGTATTGTCCTCTCTCTCTCTACCTGCTTATCTGTCTGTCAGTCTACCTGTGTGTCTCCCTCTGCGTTCAATCTTCTTTGTCTCTTTGTTTGGCACATTCTCTGTCTCTCCTTCGCTCTCTGTGACTTTTTTCTCACATTGACCATGTCAGACACTAGTCTCAGTTTCGCATACGCTCACTTGCAATGACTCAAATCCCTTCCTGATCCTTTCATTCACTGATCTGTCCCCAGGCAGTGAATTTGCAAAATATAATATGCACAGACACAGCCATCAATATTTTGACACATTACTGTCAGTAAGTCTGCTGAACTTCGCTCATCTCCCTTTCCTCTTCCAGTGACCAGGCGGGAGGTGTTTTCATGCGTTTCGCTTTCGGTGTGTGAGCGACACTGTGTGGGGAGGTGGGGCTTCATTGCCTTCGTGGGGATGTCAGTTTGTGTGTGCGTCCCTCGGGTTTTTGTCGGTGGATATGTCGCAGACCGTGTGTGTGGGCTTCCCTTTGTGTGTATTGACATGTATTTTGGTGATATCAGATTCAAATGCTAATGTATAATGGAATGTTATTCAGTCCGTATGAGAGTGTTTATGTGTAGGTGAGTGCTTGTATGAGGGTCGATGTTACATGTTGCTGTGTGGTTGTGTGTCTGTGTTTGTTCTGCACATGTGCATCTGTTGTGTTTGTGCCTGAGTGTGTGCTGTTGACGGTGTTACAGTCCTATGACTGTGTGTGTGTGTGTGTGTGTGTGTGTGTGTGTGTGTGTGTGTGTGTGTGTGTGTGTGTGTGTGTGTGTGTGTGTGTGTGTGTTACATCAGCACATCATGATGATTCGTAACTCTATATGTGTGCGTCTCTGAGTGTCAGTGCAATATTGTGTAGTCCGCTGTGTGCCTCTGCCTGGCCGTGCTCTTCTTTAAGCATGTGAGTGTGATGTTCAGCTTATGTTTGGCTGTCTGCCGGTGTGTCAAGATCTTTCTGTGTCCCCAGCGGAATCTCTCTGTACCTCTCTGTGGGTGCGTCTCTGTTTGTTTCTGAGTGGCACTTTCTGTCTATATTTCATTGTGGTTGTGGTTCCGTCACTGTGTTTGAATGTGCTTGTGTGTGTGTGCACAAGAAGATTCTGACAGTTCTTGCAATAATGGTTCTTAATCTGAGTTTGTTGACATATGTGTGCCAGGTTATGTGTGTGATTCTGTGTCTGTTGCGAGATCTCAGTATAACTGTATTTCTGTGTATGGGTATGTGTGCATTCGATATGTGCATGTATGTGTTCGTTTCTTTGTCAGTATGTCTGTGTTTAAATGGGTGCGAGTGCGTGTGTGTGTGTAGATTTGTTCTGATATCTCAGTGTGACAGTATTTCTTTATGTGCGGGTGTGTCTGCAATCTATCGGTACATAGATATGTTCCTGTATGTCTCAGTACGTCTGTTTCCATGTCTCTCTGTGTGTGAGCATGCATGTGTGAGTATGTGTGCCCACTTCTGCAGTCTGATTGTATTCCTGTGCATTTTGTGAGCGTGTGGAAATGTTTCTGTAGTCTTTGTGTAGATGTGTTCCCACATTTCAGTTTGACTGTGTTATTGTGCATGTGTGCATGTGTGTGAGTTGCATGTGTACGCGTGTCCGTGTGTTTTTGTTTGCCAGTATGTTTCTATATCTCACTTTGACTGCATTTCTGTGTGGGTGTGCTTCTGTGTGCATGTGACTCTGTGCCTGTGAGGGTGTGTGTATATTTCTGTGTCCCTCTGGGTGTGGTTCTGTCGCTGTCTGACTCCCTCTCCTGAACAAAGTGCAAGTGAACCCTTCAGCAGGTCACAATGTACAGATTGCTCTCAATTGCGTATATCTGGCAATCTGGGAAATATCGAAAGAAAAGTATCTATACCTTCTCCACCCTGAGAGCAGAATTGTTCTGTCAATTTTATTCTTCTACCGTCTTCCCATAACGATGGACTTCCTGACAAATCAGGACGCCATATATCTCTAGTTGTAATTCATTTGTTATGGACCAGGCCAGACCCTCTCAACACGTTTCAAGATAGTAGTCCAGACACTAACATTTCGACTTGTTTTGAGCAGGTGTACAGTGGATATTCCAGGAGTGATGGAGCTGGTCAACATTCCTCAATTTTATTGAAAATAAGATTTATTCACAGATTACCAAATAAAACACAAACAAAAGAGAATACAATCCAGAATAATTAACCTGTTGGAAAACTCAAAAGACTTTACCAACTTAATGATTTCTCTAAATTCCTGCATCAATCTCCATAAACACCTCTTGCCACCAAAGGTAAAATCAAATACAGGGTCTTACAGGAGAGATGCCAGGGAAAGATTCAGCATGGAGAAACTTCTTCCATGCAGCTTCTACTTTGAACAACAGTCAAAAAAAACCTCACAGCTTGCTAACACCAAACGAATCAAAATCTGACTGGGCTGGGAGAATTGGCCACTCTCCCGTCATTGGAAAAATTGTTTTTACACTCGAAAGCCTTTTGCCTGCTGCAGTGTCTGTTAGCTAACATGACATTGGCCCTGCAACCCATCCAAGCTAGACATTCCAGAAGCACTGCATTTACAAACATTCTAAGAAAAAACTCCAAGGACATCAAAACCTGAGAACAGGAGCAGCAGCATCACGCACTCAATGTCCTGGCCTCTACAGCCCTCTAAGGCAATGATGACCTTAGATTAGCCATTTGGTTGAACAAATTAATCCTCATCTCAATTCAAAAGCTGGTCCCTTCGCTCTGAGGCTGTGCCGTCAGGTTGTAGTCTCGCCAACATGTGGAAAAATTGCAAGCAAAAGCTGAAATGGGAGGACGCTTCACAAAAGGAAGTACAAGGCCGATCTGAGGCTGTGAATGACAGACTCCAGGACTACTTGGAATTGATGGGCTGGAACGTGTTCAAGTATTAAGAATAAAACCAGGATGTCTAACCACCGTCACTGGCATTATTTACAAATGCGTAGAAGACTGCATATTGAGTAAGTCAATCTCAGTGTTCCCCAAGTGTGACCTTGTACGATCCAGGAAATCCACTCCCGACTGAGACGAGACAGGCAAGATTCAAGTGGGAACAGCCAGATTTAAATAGGGAATCCAAATCTGATCATCACAGGGCCATCAGGGATGCTAAGAGGGAGTACCAGACGTGAGAAGGCTATACCTACTAAACAGATCCTGCCGACTATGGCAAGGACCAAAGAACATTACGGGATGCAAAGTACAGCAGAGAAAGATAGCAGACAAAAAAACACATCCCTCCCTGAGGCGCTCAATCCTTTCTCTGCTCGGTTTGAGCAAAATGCCAGTGGCGCAGTCATGTCTGCCCCAAAAGCCCAAGACACATCTGTTCCTTCGGTTACTGCTGCACATATCAAAACAGTTTTACTGAGAAGCACCACAAGGAACGCGATGGGCCTGGACAGAGTCCTGGTCATGTGCTTCCATACTTTGCAACTTGTGGAGGAATTCACTGCTATCTTCTAACTCTTCCTCCAACAAGCTGAAGTCCACATCTCCTTCAAGAAGGCCACCATCATCCCTATACCTTAGAAAGCACATCTAATGTCACAACTTGCCATCCCACCTTTTTTTTGTGTCATCTGCAAATTTAGCAACAGTGTATTCACGTACTTCCTGCAAGTCATTCATATACACGTTATATCATGTGATATGTTGAAGCATTTGTGCCTAGACAGATACTGTTGTGTACTGGAACTGATTGTGTTTACATGGAATATTATTGTGCATTGGATCTTAAGTTTGTTTGTATTGAAGACTTTTGAGTTTATATCACATTTTGGGTTGTTTCACATTACAACTGTTCCTGCTTGTATGTAAATCCTGTTGTATATTGTAGCCGTTCATATTTATACATCATCACTGTATTAGTTCATGTTAAAGTTGTGCGTTTCTACTTCCCATCAGTAATACTGTATCTGATGGTGTGGGGCTGCTGCTGAGCTACTTCAGCTCTTTGAGATGGATCTGCAGTCCCAGCATTGGGCAGATCGGTGGCAGCACAGAGCAGTGACTGTCGCGTTTTAGCGGATATGCGAGATGATCATGTCGGGAAAACCGTCTCTGGTTATCGTAGAGGTTAAACACATATTCTGGAATGGAGGTGAGGGTGGAGGCCATTAATTAAAGAACAATTTGAAAAGAGGGATGGATAAATACAGAGCGAGAGATGGTTAAATATTGCAATAGGGTGAGAATAATGGGGAGAGAATGAATAGACTACAGAGGGGGGTTAAGTGAAAAATAATAGGGAGAGAGTTAAATGCAGGAAAAGGGGAGGGTTAAAGACAGAAAAGGGAGAGCATTTAAAGTAAATTAATAGGGGTAGAAGTATACATGGAATAAGCGGGTGATGCCAGATTACAGGGACACAGGAAGAAGGTTAATTCAGGGCAAGCTGCAGGGATTGTACTGAAGTCAGCCAGATGGATCTCATTGAATATGAATCCCCTGTTTGGGGCTGTTACCCTGTTAACATCTGGGAGTTCTGGCTGACAGATGTAAACAGGACTGTCAGGGGTTCTGCTCAATCAATGAACCAGCTTTGTATTGGCTGGGTCAGCAGCATGTACTATGCAAGTGTGAATGCAGAGGGACATAATGATGGATTACTACCTTTGCGGAACGTGAGAGGATATAATACAGAATAGGAGGGAGAGAGTTGAATACAGGGGAGTTACGGAAGGAGAAAAGGAAGGGTCGTTAACACTGAGTAACAGAAAAAGAAATAAATATAGACTAATGAGGAGACCGTTGTATACAGCGGAGCAGGGACATGGTTAAATGCAGAGGAATAGAAATGGCTAAATCCAGAGTGGGGAGGATTAAACAAAGAACAATAGTGAGAGGGCGAATTAGTGAGTAATAGGGAGAAAGTTGAATACAGAGTAAAGATTAATGGTTGGCATGTATGCAGTTTAAATGGACCGGGTGCTTTAGAGAGTAAGTGTGAGAATATAAAATTCGCAACAGCATTAAAAACACAGTAAGAGGGAGAGGGTTGAATGCAAAGAAACAGAGTCGGTTAACTACAAGGAAATTGAGAAGATCAAACACAGATTGATTGGGTTGAGTAAAGAATAATAGTGGAGGCTAAATTAAGACTGAAAGGGAGAGGAGTAATTACAAGGGAATGAAGAATGGGGATGGAACACAGATAAAGGCTGAAATACAGAGAGAAAGAGAAGGGAAAGACAGGGTTATCGGGAGAGAATTAAACACTGGGGAAGCGAGTGAATTACATACAGGTTTATAGAGATTATTAAATAATGGGAAATAGAAAAAAAATGATGAAATGCAGAGTAATAGAGTGCAATGAGGTTTAGATGGAGAGGAATTTGTTAAGTGGGTATAAGAAAATTTTCGGATTCAGTATGTGCATGTCCCGACGAGAGAAGGTACAAAACTTGACCTACTCTTGGGAAATAAGGGAGGGCAGGTCACTAAGGAGGAGCACTTTGGCGCCAGCAACCATAATTCTATAAGTTTTAAATACTGAGACCAGCTCTAAAAGTTGTAGTTCTAAATTTGAGGAAGGTTAATTTTGATGGTATTAGGCAAGAACTTTCAAAAGCTGTTTGGAGGCAGATGTTTGGCGGTAAAGGAAAGCCTGGAAAATGGGAAGCCTTCAGAAATAAGATAGCGAGAGTTCAGAAAAAGTATATTCCTGTTAGGGTGAAAGGAAAGGCTGACAGATATTGGGAAGGCTGGATGACTAAAGAAATTGAGAGTTTGGTTCAGAAGAAGAAGGAAGCATATGCCACGTATAGACAAGATAGATCGAATGAATCCTTAAAAGAGTGTAAAGGAATTAGGAGTATATTTGAGAGAGAAATCAGGAGGGCAAAAAGGGAACATGAGATAGCTTTGGCAAATACAATTAAGGAGAATCCAAAGGGCTTTTACAAATACATTAAGGACAAAAGGGTAACTAGGGAGGGAGTAGGGCCCCTCAAAGATGAACAAGGCAGCCTTTGTGTGGAGCTGCAGGAAATGGAGGATAAACTCAACGAGTATTTTGCAACAGTGTTCACTGTGGAAAAGGACATGGAACATATAGAATGTAGTGAAATGGATGGCGACACCTTGAAAATGTCCACATTATTGTGGAGGAAGTACTGGATGTCTTGAAATGCATAAAAGTGGATAAATCCTTAGGACTTGAAAAGGTGTACCCTCGACCTCTGTGAAAAGCTAGGGAAGTGATTGCTGATCCCTTGCTGAGAAATCTGTGTCATCAATCTGCTGGAAGACTGGAAGTTTGCTGAAGTGGTGCCACTGTTTCAGAACGGTGGGAAGGACAAGGCAGTGTACTATAGAACAGTGAGTCTGACGTCGATGGTCGGCAAATTGTTGAACGGAATCCTGAGGGACAGGATGGACATGTATTTGTAAAAGGATAAAAATAAAGACTGCAGATACTGGAAACCAGAGTCAAGATTAGAGTAGTGCTGGAAAAGCACAGCTGGTCGGGCAGCATCCGAGGAGCAGGAAAATGGACGGTTTGGGCAAACGACCATCATTAGGAATACAAGCAGCATGCCTGTAGTGTGAAGAGATAAATGAGAGAGGGTGGGTGTGGGGAGAATCTAGCAGAGAGTACAATAGGTGAAATGGAGGTGGGAATGGAGGTAATAGGTCAGAGAGGAGGGGGAGTGGATAGGTGGATAGACATGTAGGATAGGTCATTGGAATGGTGCTGAGCTGGCAGGTTGGAGCTGGGGTGAGGTGCGGAAGGGGAAATGAAGAAACGGGTGTAATCCACATTGATGTCAACCTTCCAGCTCAGCACCGTCCCTATTACAGTCCTACCTGCTTTGCTTCCTTTCCACCTATCCACTCCACCCTCCTGTCTGACCAATTACCTCCATCCCAACCCACATTCACCCATTGTACTCATCATTGCTACCTTCTCTTCCCTCTTCTCTAACCAATTACCTCCATCCCCACCTCCCATTCACCAATATACTCTATGCTACTTTCAACCACCCAACACCTCTCTCATTTATCTCTCTACTCTGCAGGCATCCTGCCTCTATTCCTGATGAACGGCTTTTGCCCGAAACGCTGCCTGAACTGCTGTGCTTTTCCAGCACCACTCCAATCTAGACATATGTATTTGGAAAGGCAAGGACTGATTAGTAATTGTCGGCATGGCTTTGTGTGTGTAAAATCATGCCTCACAGACTTGATTGTGTTTTTTGAAGAAGTAAAAAGGAGAATTCATGAGGGCAGAATGGTGGACCTGATCTATATGGACTTCAGTAAGGCGTCTGACAAGGTAGCCAATGGGGAACTGGTTAGATAAGTTAGATCTCATGGAAGACAGGGAAAAATAACCATTTCATTTAAGAACTGGCTCAAAGGAGAAGACAGAGGGTGATGTTGGAGGGTTCATTTTCAGACTAGAGGCCTGTGACCAGTGGAGTGCCACAAGGATTGGTGCTGGGTCAACTCCTTTTCGTCATTTATATAAATGATTTGGATTTGAACAGAAGTGGTATCGTTAATAAGTTTGCAGATGACACCAAAAATGGAGATGTCGTGGACTGCGAAGAGGGTTGCCTCAGAATACAAATGCATCTTGATCAGATTCGCAAATGGGCTGAGAAATGAAGGATGGTGTTTAATTTAGATAAATGCGAGGTGCTGCATTTTGGGAAATCTCAGCAGGACATATGCAATTAATTGTAAGGTCCTAGGGAGTGTTGCAGAACAAAGATAACTTGAAGTGCAGGTTCATAACTCCTTGAAAGTGGAGTCACAGGTGGAAAAGATAGTGAATAATGCCATTGGTATGCATCCTTTATTGGTCACAGTATTGAGTACAAGATTTGGGAGGTCACATTGCGGCCATAAAGGACATTTTTGTGGCCACTTTTCGAGTATTGCGTGCATTTCTGGTTTCCTTCCTATCAGAAGGATGTTGTAAATCAGAAACGATTTACAAGAATATTGTCAGGGCTGGATGATTTGAGCTATAAGGAAAGGTTGAATAGGCAAGGGCTGTTTTCCCTGGAGTCTAAGGAGTGACCTTATCGAGGTTTATAAAATCATGAGGGGCATGGATAGGATAAAAAGACAAAGTCGCTTCCCTGGGCTGGGGGAGTCCAATACTAGAGGGTGAGATGGGAAAGATATAAAAGAGACCGAAGGGGCAACTTTTTCACAGAGAGTGGTATGTGTACAGAATGATTTGACAGAGGAAGTTGTGGGGGTTAGTACAATTGTAACATTTAAAAAGCATCTGGATGGATGTATGAATAGGAAGTGGTTGGAAGGAAATGGGCGGGATGCTGGCAGGATGGAGCTGGATTCAGTTGGGATATCTGACCACTCCCTCATTCCCCATCCGAAAGCCATTGCACCTCATATAACCCCCCACTACTCATACTTACCCTTTCTCTCCTGCCTTCGTGTTTTTCATGTAGAGCAGTGTGGACTGATATAATACCCTTCTACTCGTCTTGTACTCACATGAGCGGGGACATGTGGATTTCTGCTGCTCCTCTTTACTTTCTGAAATTAAACTTAATTGCCTCCTCTCTTTACTCTGTATTGAACGTTAAAAGTGGCTTTTTTTATTCATTGATGAGATGAGGGAGTCACTGGCTTGTGCCAGCATTTATTGTCCATCCCTAATTACCTTTAGGGCAGTTAAGTTTTAACCACATTGTTGTCGGTATGGAGTCACATGTCGTCCTGACAATGTAAGGACAGCATGCGCCCTCTCTAAAGGCTATGACCGCAAATGAACCGACACTCGGCAGATTTGTGGTCATCCTTGCACTCTTTGCTTCCAGACTTGGATTGAATTCAAGTTCCCCAGAACATGACCTGGGCGCCTTCATGAACAGTCCAGCGATGATTCCACTAGGTCATTGCCTCCTCCTGTTGAATGACCTCTTCCTGTGTAACAAGCTGGAGAAGGGACTGAATAAAAACCAGTAGAACTGCGGATGTTGTAAATCAGAAACAAAAACAGAAATTGCTAGGAAAGCTCAGCATGTCTGGTTGCAGCTGTGGAGAAACATCACAGCTGTTCATATGGGACAGGACAGAGAAGGGGTCGAATGGCCTCCTACCCGTCCAGTGCTATTGTGTTTGTCTATGCTAACAGGACACACATTTAATCATTGAAATCTAAGTAATTCCATTGAATTAAAAACAAGATTTGGGGTGAAATGTTCAAGTCTCTGGCTATCTGTTCTGTTGAACAGTGCTTCAAATAAGGATTGCTTGCATTTTTCGAAGTATTGCAGCTATTACTGTTAGTTAGTGGGATATTTATGGATGCATGTTATACTGTTAAGTAGTGAAAGGGGCAGGCAAACGGCAGATCATGTAGGATGTGAGAAAGCTTTCATCAGGTTGACAAGGAGTGATAATACAAATAAAGTGGCCCTATTCTGGTGTGGATATATTAACATCAAGAATTGGAGATGCACTTTTATTTTTGGGAAGTAGGAAATTGGGTAGTCTTGTAAAAAGCCATACAAAGTCCAGTTAGAACACAAAGGTCCGGGAAATGTTGCGAAACCTTTATAATTGACTGTTTCAGCCACAGTTGGGGGAAAGAGGTCTGATTTGAACTCTTCGAAAGAGAAACGCTTGTAATGGGTTAAAATTGAGCTCTGCCCACTTCTGAGCACCACACTTTTGGAAGGATGTTAATGCCTTGGCATGGCTCTGACAGGAGATTCATCGTCATTGGGAGATAACAACAGGCCATTCAGCCCCATGAGCCTGTTCTGGCAATCAGTGGCTGATCTGTAAGTTAACATTATACACCTGTACTTGTGCCTTATCCCTTAATACTACGCTTCACAAACAAAAACTATAACACATTTAAAATTAACAACTGATCCAGAGTCGATGCTGTTTGTGCAAGAGAGTTACAAACTCCACCAGCTTTTCAGTCTAGGAGTGCTTTCCAACATCGCTCCTGATCGCACTGGCTCAAATTCACAGACTATGTCCCTTTGTTTGAACTTAAAAATCACACAACACCAGGTTATAGTCCAACCAGGTGTTGTGTGATTTTTAACTTTGTACACCCCAGTCCAACACCGGCATCTCCGAATCATCCCTTTGTTTGGGAAGCCCCAAACAAAGGAAATCGTTTATCATTATCTACAATTTGTCCGAGTCTCTGCAGAAACAATGCCTGATTTGTACGTTTCCACTTCATAACTAAATCCCTGAAGGCCAAATATCACTCTTACAAATGTCTGCTCTACTCCCTCCAAGGCCAATATATACTTCCAAAGTTGTAGTGCATGGCACTTTCCGCTCACAGTATTTCAAGTGAGATTTTAAAAACAGGTTTTCTATAACTGCAGCAAAACGTCTGTGGCCTTATAGAGGATGAGAATTTCACTGTCAGCACAGCATTTCATACCAATTCCAGAGGGCAGTTAAGAGTCAACACATTGCTGGAGTCACATACAGCTCAGAGATGGAAATGTGTTGCTGGAAAAGCGCAGCAGGTCAGGCAGCATCTAGGGAACAGGAGAATTAACGTTTCGGGCATTAGCCCTTCTTCATTTCCTGAAGAAGGGCTAATGCCCGAAACGTCGATTCTCCTGTTCCCTAGATGCTGCCTGACCTGCTGCGCTTTTCCAGCAACACATTTCCATCTCTGATCTCCAGCATCTGCAGACCTCACTTTCTTCTCACATACAGCTCAGAACAGGTAAGGATGGCAGTTTACTTCCCTAGTGGGCATTAGAGAAACTTTACTTATTGATCTCTCCACCTGAAAAATACTGAGGTAAAATGATTCATCGGCATGTTGACGATTTCTCTGTAGACACTGACAATATACCCGTAAACTTCATTTCTGATTGATCTGATCGACTTGTTTACTTATTGGGACTCGTTTTACACTAATAGTGAAACTGGTTTATTATCTTTGAAATACAAGACAGATAAATATCCAACTTTACAAAACCGGTCTTTCCCTGGAATTTCCCGATTAACATTCCAGTTCTGAAATGCCTATGCTCACTCACTAGTTTAAAATCCTCGATTACATCTTGTCGAATAGGAGATCGGGCTGTTCTTCCTCCTCCCAAGGTTCCTCCTTATTTGTCCAGATATTCTCTGGAGTGTGTGGGGGATCTCTCTGGTGTGAGTGGCTTCTTTTAGCGATGATGTGGAGGTGCTGGTTTGGACTTGCGTGGACAAGGTCGTAAATCACACAACATCAGGTTATTGTACAATTTATCTGAAACCACATGATTTCGTGTGATTTCTGACCTTCTTTGAGCTAGTTATTCAGGTCATTTGCAAATTGATTAGCTTAGCAATATTCGAATATAACAACGTAATTAGCATAATTTAAATTCAGTTTCTATTTCAGGAAGGATGTTACATAAGACAGTTTTTGCTATTTTAAGTTACCCTTTTTAATAGACCCATCTCAAAAATAGTTCAACTGAAAATCAGATCGTGGTCCACCCCAAATATTGTGACCATGTCTCATCAACAACCCATTCAATGGGCAATCAAGGTGAAGGCTTGTATATCAGTCTGGCTTGATTGAATTTGACAATGGATGCTGCGAGCTTCCTGCTTTAATGTCTCAGTTCAACTGTCTTATTAACACTGGTTCAATGTAATCAATCAAGATTTTGGGATTGTGTACCTGGGCCTACCACACCTACTCCACTACCAACACCAGGATTCCTGTTCCAGGTTCACAACGCTGCTGTGAAAGACACCACTGATGGCGTCTTCCTCCACCGTCACCGCCACAAGGAACAGAAGACCAAGATGAAGACGAGAGAGAAAAGAAGAAAGAAGTTGCGACCAGCCTGATGATCAGAAGCGAATGGACTCAGGGGTCTAATGACTGTCTTCACAGCCACCAGCGCCAGCTGAAAAAGAAAATTCACGTTGAAGAGGACAAGGGAGATTGCCAAGCACCCGAGTGTTTCACCTGTGGATTGAAACTGGAGAGGCTGGATTTGATTTCAGATAATCCACTGATGTCATGTTAGTGTTCTTCTCTGACCACTGCCTCCTGCTGGACTTCAAGGGAACGTGGAATCTGAACGTGAAACTGCTGATCCCAGAAAACATGGAGGAGATAAAAAGGGTTCCACAAGTTGGAGAAACGCGAAGCCCCTCTTTAAGTCTCCATCAGATTGGTGGGAATCTGCCAATGGGAACATCAAGAGGATATTTATACTCAAAGTTTGTCTAAAGAAGTGAGAGAAATGGAGAATACTCCGGAAAAGTGTGTAGAATCTACTATGTTGCAGACGGTTGGGGTTGATGCCATGAATGATCTCCAGAAGGTGAGGAGCCAGTAATCTTCACTTCAGAAGCCTCCATGATAATCTCGCCATCCAGACTCCACACTGCGGAGAAAGATGAGATGTGCTCATGCTTCTCCTTCTCGGAGGTGCACTGGGACAGCAATTTGCTCAGCAGACTGAAGAGAGATGATGGCTCAATACCATCTCATAGTCTGTGATCCTCAGGATCAGCAAATCCTTTTCTGCCAGACTCCATGACATGAAGTCCACAGACAGTGTGACCCCTCCATCATTACAGTCCTCTCTGTGGAGGTCAAAGGCAACTGCACATGGTACACGATGGACCAGCCATTATCGCTGAATAAGATGACCAGAGCCCTCGAGTCCACAGATAATACTACACTTCCCCGAAGTGATGCCTTACCAGCCGAGTTGTGTTCACCTCTAAGGACCACTCATGTGGTTGGTACTCCCTTTTGGCATCTCTGATGGCCCGATGGAGGTCAGACATGGATTCGCTGTATACAACTGACTCTTCCCACTTGGATGTTGCCCGTCTTGTCTCCAGTAGGAACGGATTTCCTGGTTCACTCAAGGTTTATGTTTGGGGAACAACCGGATTAAATTCTTCATAACGCAATGCTGCGCGCATGTTCCCAAGATATCCGTGATGGTGGTGATGTGCTCATTGAGGTTTTCCGCTCGATACTTGAACACGGTACAGTCTACCAATCCCAAGCAGTCCCAGAATCTGTCATTCACAGCCTCAGAGCAGCATTGTACTTCCTTTCGTGAAGAGTCCTCCCATTTCAGTTTGTGCTTGTGTGCTGTTTCCACACGCAGGAGAGACTAAGGTCTGAGCGCACAGCCTTCGAGTGAAGGGACCACCTTTCGAACTGAGATGGAAATGAATTTCTTCAACCAGAGGGGGGTTAAACTGTGGAAATCATTGTCACAGACGGCTGTGGAGGTCAGGACACTATGTGTGTGATGATGATGCTCCATTATAAAGGTTGTGTTGTCCTTGGTGTATTTCATGGAGTGTTTGTCCTTCAGCGGTTCCAGGGTGTCTAGTTTGGTTGGATTGTAGGGCCAGTTTCATGATAGCGAATGGATACTGTCTCGGGAAAAGAACTTTCAATTGTTAAAGCATGTAGAATGAAAGATGAGTGGGAATTCTTCTTGCTCAGCTTTTCTCTGGTCTGGTTTAATTTGGTTTGGTGTTACAAATCAGTCAGTTTTTCAGACTGCTGGTAAAAGGAACAACGACATGTTGTTCGATGTTGAATCTCTCGCTGACATCTCTCCTATAATAACGTGATTTTGATTTTTCCTATTTTGCCTTGTGGTATTTATGGGGATTGTTGCAGGAACTTGAAGCAATATTTAAGTTGAGATCGTCTGTTGGGTTTTAGGATACATTAAGTTATTCTATATTCGGTTCTCTTTTGTTTGTGTTTCATTTGGTACTCTGTAAATAAACTCTGTTTTATGTAAAACTGATGAATGTTGACCTGCTCCATCACTGCGGGAATATACATTTTACACCTGCTCAAAACCAACGGCAAAATGCGGATCTGGCCAACTATCTTGAAATATTTTGAGAGGGTCTGGCCTGGTCCGTGATCAAAGTATTAAAAATAGAGAAATATGGGATCTTGATGGATAAGGGAATCAAATGTTATGGGAAGAAGGCCGGAGAATAGAATTGAGAAATGGTTCCTTCACCAAAAAAGGCAGAGATGACTCGATGGGCTGAATGGCCGAATTGCGCTCCTACATTGCATGGCGTTATGATCCAATGTATAACAACATTTATATATGGATACAAATTGCTCCAACATGAAAACAAATGTATATATTGCATTCTTTGTTGAAACATGGATGAAACAACCGGAATCCTGCCATTCATTGAAAATTCCCCTGTCTTGCTTCATTCATTGTATGTAGGTCCTTGAACTGAAGTAACAGTTCAACTATCAGTGTGCAGGAGGTACAGATTCTGATATTTAGATTTTTCCCAGGTTGCCGAAATGCACAATTGGGAGCAAACTGTGCACCGTGACCTACTGAAGGGTTCACTTCTCCGTTTTCAGGAGGAGTTGTATAATCAAACAGACACATAACCACACCTCGAGGGATCCAGAAACAAACCCACGCCCTCACACACACACATACACATAAAAGGAGAAGCACACCCACACACAGAACTGCAGTCGAAGTTAGATATAGTAACACAATGACAAAAAAAAACACATGGACATGCTCACACATTCAACTCATAAACATGCACACACACACACTCGCACACACAATAATACCGTCAAAATGAAATGTGAGGTCACACAAACACAAAGACTACAGAAACATTCCCACACCCTCACACCGCACACACAGGAATACAATCAGAGCACAGAAGGGGGGCACATCTACTCACACATGCTTGCACGCACACACACATGAACATAGACGTACTAAAACATATAGGAACACACTCATGTATGGACAGAATGCACACATCCACGCATAAAGAAATACAGTCATACTGGGAGAGAGAAACCAAGCTGCACAAGCGTGTGCATGCACGCAAGCGCTTGCACGCACATACATACAAACATACAGACATAATGAAAGCGTTAGGACCACACCTATGTGCAAACCGAATGCACACATATCCACACACACAGAAATACATTCATACTGAGCTATAGAAACACATCTCCACACAGACACAGGATCACAACCACACCTCACACACATACAGAAACGAACTCAAAGTAAGAGACATGACACATCAATCTGCAAGAATTGAAAGAAACATCTTATACATATACACAAGCATATTCAAACACAGTTCCTGAACCAAACCACAATTAAATATCGATAGAGAGCGACTCACAGAAACAAAAAGAGACACACCCACAGAAAGGCATAGAGACATCCTGCTGAGGACACAGAAAGACCTTTACACACGGACAGATATTCAAGTACACTCTGAACAATACACTCACCTGCTTAAACAAGAGCACAGCCAGGCAGAGACCCACCCCGGACTCCCATAATTATACACTGGCACTCAGAGAGACACAAACACATGGGGTCACAGAACCATCATGACATGCTGACAATAACAAACACACACACACACAACCACAACCAGTACCACATCGGCACACTAACATACACCTACATAAAAAACTCAACTTCACAGAACCCCCATACAGAGTGAATAACATTCCCAAACATATAAACACATGAATGTGAAATCACAGAAACACTTCCCGATACATACAAATATAAACCTACACAAAGATACATAAACACATTCATAATGTAAAACACTCCAACGGCAAAAACTGAGGGACGCACACACACAACGTTGGCAGTATTAGGCAAGAACTTCCGAAAGCTGATTGGAGGCAGATGTTCACAGGTAAAGGGACAGCTGCAAAATGAGAAGACTTCAGAAATGAGATAACAAGGATATGGAGAAAGTATATTCCTGTCAGGGTGAATGGGAAGGCTGGTAGGTATAGGGAATGCTGGATGATTAAAGAAATTGAGGGTTTGGTTAAGATAAAGAAGGAAGCATATGTCAGGTATAGACAGGATAGATCGAGCGAATCCTTACAAGAGTATACAGGAAGAAGGAGTATACATAAGAGGGAAATCAGGAAAACGAAAAGGGGACATGAAATAGCGTTGGCAAATAGAATTAAGGAGAATCTAAATGGTTTTTGCAAATATATTAAAGACAAAAGGGTAACTAGGGAGTCAATAGTTTCCATCAAAGATCAACAACGCAGCCTTTGATTGGAGACACAGAAAATGGGGGAGATATTAAATGGATATTTTGCATCACTAGATATTATGGAAAAAGGATATGGAAGATATAGACGGTAGGGAAATAGATTGTGACATTTTCCAAAATGTCCAGATTAGAGAGGAGGAAGTGCTGGATGTCTTGAAACGGTTAAAGGTAGATAATTCCCCAGGACCTGATCAGGTGTACCCGAGAACTCTATGGAAATCTAGAGAAGTGATTGCTGGGCCTCTTGCTGAGATATTTGCATCATCGATAGTCACAGGTGAGGTGCCGAAAGACTGGAGGTTGGCAAACGTGATGCCACTGTTGAAGAAGGGTGGTAAAGACAATCCAGGGAACTATTGATCAGTGAGCCTGACCTCAGTGGTGGGCAAATTGTTGCAGGAAATCCTGAGGGACAGGATGTACATGTATTTAGGAAGGTAAGGACTGATTAGGGATATTCAACACGGCTTTGTGCATGGGAAATCATGTCTCACAAACTTGATGAGTGTTTTGAAGAAGTAACAAAGAGGATTGATGATGGCAGAGCAGTAGATGTGATCTTTATGGACTTCAGTAAGGCGTTCGAGAAGGTTCCCCATGGAAGACTCGTTAGCAAGATTAGATCTTATGGAATAAAGGGAGAACTAGCCATTTTGACAGATAACTTGCTCAAAGGTAGAAGACAGAGGGTGATGGTGGACGGTTGTTTTTCAGACTGGAGGCCTGTGACTAATGGAGTGCCACAAGGATCGGTGCTGGGTCCTCTACGTTTTGTCATTTACATACATGATTTGGATGCGAGCATAAGAGGTACAGTTAGTAAGTTTGCAGATGACACCAAAATTGAAGGCGTAGTGGACAGCGAAGAGGGTTATCTCAGATCACAACAGAATCTGGACCTGATGGACCAATGAGCTGAGAAGTGGCAGATGGAGTTTAATTTAGATAAATGCGAGGTGCTGCAATTTGGGAAAGCAAATCTTAGCAGGACTTATACACTTAATGGTTAGGTCCTGGGGAGTATTGCTGAACAAAGAGACCTTGGAGTGCAGATAGCTTCTTGAAATTGCAGGCGCCGGTAAATAGGATAGTGAAGAAGGCGTTTGGTATGCTTTTCTTTATTGGTCAGAGTATTGAGTACAGGAGTTGGGAGGTCTTGTTGCGGCTGTACAGGACATTGGTTAGGCCACTGTTGGAATATTGCGTGCTTCTCTGGTCTCCTTCCTATCGGAAAGATGTTATGAAACTTGAAAAGGTTCAGGAAAGATTTGCAAGAATGTTGTCAGGGTTGGAAGAGTTCATCTATAGAGAGAGGCTGAACAGACTGGGGCTGTTTTCCCTGGAGCTTTGGAGGTTGAGGGGTGAACTTATAGAGGTTTACAGAATTATGAGGGGCATGGATAAGATAAATGGACAAAGTCATTTACCTAGTAACAGGGAGTCCAGAACTAGAGGGCGTAGGTTTAGAGTGAGAGGGGAAAAATATAAAAGAGACCTAAGGGGCAACTTTTTCACACGATGAGTGGTACGTGTTTGGAATGAGCTGCCACAGGATGTGATGGAGGTTGGTACAATTGCAACATTTAAGACGCATTTGGATGGTATATGAATATAAAGGTTTTGGAGGGATATGGGCCTGGTGCTGGCAGGTGAGACTAGATTGGATTGGGATACCTGGTCGGCGTGGACAGATTGGACCGAAAGGTCAGTTTCCATGCTGTACATCTCTATGACTCTATGACTCTATGACACACAGAGTGACATCCCCACAAAGGCAATGAAACCCCAACCCCCACATAGAGCACACACAGTCCCTCACACAATGAAAGGGAAACACATGAACACACCTCCCTCCCAGCCACAGCGAGAGGAAAGGGGATGATCAAAGTTCGGCAGACTTACTTAACGTGTCAAAGTATTGCTGGCTGTATCTGCGTACATTGTATTTTCCAAAATCAATTCCTGACGAAGGATCAGTGAATGAAGGGATCAGGAAGGGATTTGAGTCAATGCAAGTGAGTTGTACTAAACTGAGACAATGTGTGAAAAAGACACAGACAGCGCGCGAGAGAGACAGAGACAGACAGAGAATGAGCTAGCCACAGAGACAAGAACGATAAACATAGTGGAAGACAGAGGGAAAGACAGACAGATAGGTAGAGAGAGAAACAGAGACAGAACGATACAGGCAGGGAAATACACAGAGTGAGACAGAGAAAGTGTGAGAGAGACTGAGCAAGAAGCTGAGAAGTGGGGCACCTCACGAGAGAGAAAGAGAGGAATAGACAAAGACAGATAGAAAGAGGCAGAGAGACACAGAATACAAAATCATTGTGCATGGAGTAGACAGAAGGTAGACTCAATAAACTCTTTCAAAAGCAAACGTGCTTCTCCAATAACCAATTGATATGAGATCATCAGCACCAGGAGCCTTTCCCCTGTTGTAATAAAGTGTTTATTGTGAGCTGAACAGAGAGAATCTGACATTCATTAGGGTACAGGAGGGACTGTTTCTGTCCCTCCCCCTCCTCCTCTGCAGAGGAAATGCAAAGTCCGCTCCTGTTGGTCTTGAACACTCATCCACACATCAGTCAGTGAAGACCCAATGTTTCAGCTGAACCCATCTCTCACAGCCAGTCCGTCATTTCGAATCATTCTTGCAGCCTCTTTAAATCTTGCCCTGCCCCTGACAGTCACCTCTTGCTCCCTAACCTGCTGTCCCTTTTCAAGTACTTCAGTATTGTTGAAGTGGGATGTAGACATTTTCTTATTCAAGTTTTGGGTGATGATGTGCCGAGCGGCGGGGCTACTCGGGTGCACAGGGAAATGCGGGTTTGATGGTACAATTGGATGAAGCCACGATCTTCTGGGCCGTCAGCAGGATCAGATATGAAGGGCTGAATAGTCTGCGGCTGTTCATTGTCTGTGTGTCCCTCTGTGTATCAATCCTTCAGTCAATCAGGATTAGCAGCCTGTTCCTGAGCCATCCTGTTACCTGACCACCTGATAAACCGCTCGGTGTTATATTCAGATCCATGTGATTGTGCTGATGGAATCCTGACCGTACATGAGCAATTCCTGCACTGGGAACACTGCAGCTGCCCCTGGGGCTCTCTCTGTTGTTTTGCTGAGTCATTTAGGAAGAATTTACTTGACCAGTTGATACACCGCATTCCTGAACTTCGTTCTGAACTTGGGCAGAGTCGCTGCATAAAATAATGTGTTCGTGCTGCAGCTGAAATCCTTTAGAATTTCTGCAATGCGTGTAAAATCGACGAGAGTCCTGTCCGTCCAACGATATGTTCCTTTAATGTAAAAGTGTAAGACGTTTGCACCGTACACTACCCACAGAAGTATGAAGCTGATGGATATGGTGAAGAGGGTAATCACTGACTTCTGCCGGCTCTCCATCTCTGCGTCTTTGTGACTCCCTCCCTTCCTCTGACCCCTCAGTGTCTTGCGGACTCGTCTGGCCACTAAAATGTACCTGACCGTCAGAGTGTTCATCAAAAGAATTAATACAAATGGGATTAAAGGAGTTAAAATGATATCAAGCCACTTAAACCCCAGCCACCTGGGATCAGAAAAGTAACTTGACTTTGTTTGACAGTACCACAGAACATTGTCAGTTTTCCACACCGGTTTAAACCGAAAATAGAAGGGAATGCTTTTCGAACAGACCAGAATGGCAGTTGTAGCCAGAACCACCGCCAAGGCTTTCTCTGTCCAATATTTCCTCTTCATTTCCAGGCAGCAAATGGCCACAAAACGATCAAAGGAGAAAAGGACAGTGAACCAGACCGAACAGTCTGTGGCTGCACGAGCCAGGGCAAAGACAGTACGGCACACAGGGGTGAGGTCCAGAAAACACCTTGGGAAGTAAAAATTATTGAGTTCCCACAGTATGATCTTTGTGAGAACGAACACCATATCCGATGTTGCCATCGCCAACAGGCAGCGCGTTGTGCATTTAGAGAGACCGCAATTCCCACGTATGAAGACGAGAATCACCAGAAAATTAGCTGAAAGAGACAAGAAGTAAAATGCAAATCACAAATTAATGATCAAACATTCTTCCGTCGGCCCAGAGAGCAATGGAAGATCTGAGCACCCAACTGAGTCAGTTGGGAGGTTTCCAATGTCGAGTTTGAACAGGACAGGTCCAGTGGCCTGACCCATTTCGAAAGTGCTCACTCCTGAGTTTGACGAGTGTGGGCAAGCGATCAACAGATGACAGGGTGGTATAATTTTTACGATGAAAGGGAAGAGGTTTCGAGGGGATCTGAGGAAGAGGTTTACACCCAGAGAGTGGTTGGAGTCTGGTAAATCAGTGCCTGGGAGGGTCGTGGAAGCAGGAAACCTCGCAACCTTTTAAAACGACCTTGAACACTTGAAGCATCATAACATTCGAGACTACGAGACTAGTGCTAGAAGCTGGGCTGAGTGTAGATTTTGTATTGGTTTGAGAGCACAAAGTGGATGGAACGCAGGGCGTCTTCTGGTTCTTTGATTATAAGAATTCCTTCTGGGAAGCAAGTTGGAAAGCGAATCGTTTTCAAAAAATAAATGAAATATATTAGAATGATGAAAATATGAGACAGAATCAGATATTACTGGCAAAAGCCAACAAATATGGCAGCATCTGTGGGGAGAGAAACAGAGTTAATGGAATCACTTTTCATCAGAACATCTTCATCTGAATATGGGCCACTGAACTCAAACATCATCACAGGTCTCTTCCCGCACAAGCCCCTATCATTGCAACCAAAAGACGGCGATTCATTTCAAACAAGGAATTGAGATTTAAACTCTTGATATTCACATACTATGAAACATTTGTTAGACTGCTCTACCAAAGGTTCTATAGTCGGTGAATACAGGGGCATAGTTGGAGCAATTAAGATGTACAACACAGAAATAGACCCTTTAGCTCAAATTGTCCATGCTGACCCGATATCCAAAATCAATATTGTCCAATTTCCACCCATAGCGGTCTAAACCCTTTGTATTAATTTACCCATCCAGGTATATTTTAAATGTTGCAATTGCAGCAGCTATTATAATTTCCTCTGGCAGTTCATTCCATACACGCCACTCTTTGCATGAAAAAGTTGCCCCTTAGGTCTCTTCTAATTTTTTCTCCACTCACCCTAAAACTATCCACTCGAGTTTTGGACTCCCCCCAACCCAGGGAAAGGAACTTGTTTATCTACCCTGTCCTTATCCCTTATGTTTGGATAAACCTTCACAAGGTCACTCCTCAGTCTCTTATACTCCACGGAGGAAAGCCCCTGCCTTTTCAGATTCTCACTATAGCTCAAAGTACTCTACCACTTGCAACGTCCTGATTAACCATTTCTGAATCCTTTCAAGTTTCAAGACATCCTTCCTTCTGGAGCGAGACCAGAATTGCACACAATATTCGAAAAGTGGCCGAACCAATGTCCTGTCCAGACAAAACATTGTCTTTGAATTCCAATACTCAATGCTGTGACGAATAATGGAATGTATACCAAACGTCTTCTTCACCATCCTGTCTACCTGATACATCATTTTCAAGGAACTACGAACCTGCACTCCAAAATCGTTTTGTTCAGCAACGCTCCTCAGGGCCTTACCATTTACAGTATATGTCCTGTTCTGATTTGCCATTCCAAAATGCAGCACCTCACATTCGTCTAAATTAAACTCCATCGGTCAATCCTTGGCCAATTGGCCCATCTGATTAAGATCCCGTTGTACACTGAGGGAACCTTCTTCGCTGCCCACTCCCACTCTAATTCTGGTGTCATCTGCAAACTTCCTAACTGTATCTCCCGTGTTCACATCCAAGTCATCTATATGAATGAGGAAAAGCTGTGGATCCAGCACTGATCCTTGTGGCACATCACTGGTCACAGGCCTCCAGTCTAAAAAACAAACTTCCATCACCAACCTCTGTTTTCTACCTCGAGCCACTTCTGACCCAAAGGCTGGGTTTCCCTTAGTTTAATGTGATTTAACCTTGCTAACTACTCTACCATGAGGAGTCTGGTTCAACGCCTTCGTGAAGTCCATATCCATCACGTCCAAAGTTCTGCCTTCATCAATCCTCTTCGTAACTTCTTCAAAAAGCACATCAAGTTAGTGAGACATGATTACCCACGCAGAAGGCCATGTTGGCAGTGCTTATTCTGTGTTTTCCAATCAAAATACATGTAAATCAGGGACAGCCCTGAGGATTCCCTCCAACACCTTCCCCACAGACGTCAGACTCACCAGTCCAGAGTTCTCTGGCGTTTCCTTACCACATTTCTAAAATAGTGGCACCACCTGAGCCAACCTCCAGTCTTCCAGCATCTCACCCATGGCCAGCGATGATACAAATATCTCAACATTGGGACCAGGAATCACTTCCCCTAGGTCCCAAACATTTCTAGGGTACATCTGATCAGACCCTGGGGATTTATCCACCTTTATACGTTTAAAGACGTAAAGCACCGCCTCCTCCGCAATAGGGACATTTTTAAAGATGTCACCATCTATTTCCCCACATTCTGTATCTTCCATGTCTTTCTCCACAGTAAATAATGATGCAAAATACCCAATTTGTATCTCTTTTAGTTCCACACACATCTCCTGCCTTCCTGATCTTTGAGGGGTTCTATTTTATCTTGAGTTACCCTTTTGTCCTTAATGTATATATGAAACCCCACTGGTTTCTCCTGAACCCAATTTGCCAAAGCTATCTCATGTCCCCTTTTTGACCTCCTGATTTCCCTCTTAAGTATACTCCTACATCCTTTATACTCTTCTCGTATTCACTCGATCTTTGCTGTCTATATCGGAAATATGCATCCTTCCTTTTCTTACCAAAACCTCAATTTCTCTCATCATCCAGCATTCCCGAAAGCTACCCGCCTTGCTTTTCACCCAAACAGGAACCTACAGTCTCTGGACTCTCGTTGCGTCATTTTTCAAGGCTTCCCATTCTCCACCTGTCCCTTCACCAGAGAACATCTGCCCCAGTCAACCTTTGAAAGTTTTTGCCTGGTACAATCAGCATTGGCTTTCCTATCATTTAGAACTTCATATTTTAGTTCTGGTCTATGCTTTACCATTAGAATATTTAAACGAATAGAATTATTATCGTTGAACCCAAAGTGCTCCACCACTCACACCTCAATCACTTGTCCTGACTTATTTCCTTAGAGTTGATCAAGTGTTGAGCTTTCTCTCAGTGTAGGTACATCCACATACTGAATCAGAATTTTTTCTTCCACACACTTCACAAATTCCACTCCATCTAAACCCTTAACACTACAGAAGTCTGAGTTTGTGTCTGGAAAGTTAAAATTACCTCCCATTCCCACCCTATTATTGTTACAGATAACTGAGATCTCCCTAAAAAAATGTTTATATCAAATTCCCGCTGACCACTGTGTTCCTGGGCGGTGGTCTGCCATACAATCCCAATAAGGAGATCGTTGCTTCCTTATTTCTCAGTTCAACCCAAATAACTTCCCAGGACGTATTCCGAGGAATACAGTCGAGAGTGTGATGCTGGGAAAGCACAGCAGATCAGGCAGCATCCGAGGAGCAGGAAAAGCGACTTTTCAGGCAAAGGCCCTTCATCAGGAATGAGGATGGGAGCCTTGGGGCGGAGACATAAATGGGAAAGGGGTGGGACGGGGGGAAGGTAGTTGAGAGTGTGATAGGTGGATGGCGGTTGGGGTAAAGGTGATAGGTCAGAAGGAAGGATGGGATGAATAGGTGCGAAGAAAGATAGACAAGTAGGACAGGAGGGCGGTGCTGAGCTGGAAGGTTGGAACTGCGATAAGTTTGTGGGGAACTGGAAAGAAGAAACTGGTGAACTCCACATTGATGCTGAGGATTGGTTGTTGCTAAGGCATTCTTCCTCCAGGCGTCAGGTAAAAAGGGAGTGACAATGGTGCATGCCCAGGACCTGCATGTCCTCGGCAGAGTGGGAGGGGGAATTGAAGTATTCGGCCAAAGGGCGGTGGTGTTTGTTGGTGCGAGTGTTCCAGAAATGTTCTCTGAAGTGCTCTGTGAGGAGGCGTCCTGTCTCTCCAATGTAAAGGAGATTGTATCAGGATCAATGGATACAGTAAATGACATGTGTGGAAGTGCAGGTGAAACTTTGATGGATGTGGAAGGTTCCTTTGGGGTCTTGGATGGAGGTGAGGGAGAGGGTGTGCGCAAGATTTGCTGTTGAGGGTAGCGCATAAAAGGAGCACCTCTCACAGCCACAATATTTTCCTACCCTCCAGAAGGAATTACCTAGAATTGCCTGGTCAGTGTAATACAAAAACCATGAGTTGTTGCAATTGAGAATTTATTATTATTTGGAGGATAATGCTAACAAAGCGGAGAAAGGTTTATTTCATTATGAAAGACACAAACCAGGATCTAAGCTCGCCTCTGTGATAATAAACTGAGGATTTGATAACTCACTGAATCTCTCATAATTGTTTTGGAAAGTAAACAATTCTTTGTCATGTGTAGCAAATGTTCTAATTTTGCTTGTAAATTCAGTCAGCAAATAATACAAAACACAAGTAGAGAAATGTGACTTCTTAATTGCATTCTCTGCATTATCTGGCTCAAATAATTTTGGAATGTGTTTGTTGATATTTTGTGAATAAAGTCCTCAATGCAAAACGAAACAGGCAGTTCACTAATGCAAGCACTGAATGTGACAGCTTTAGTCCATTGTATAATAAAATACAATGTGATAAAAATCCGGTCTCTCTGTTCAGTTTAAATCGGGGCAATTAACATTTGAAGTGATAATCCGAATACTCAGCAGTTCACAGACAGTACAAGATTTGACAATACTTGTCTGAAAAATCCTTTATGTTTGTTATGCAAATAATTCAAAAAAGTAAGCAATATTAACCTAATGAATTAATAAATCCTTATGTTCGAACCTTGGTCAATATTATTCCTCCCCATGTAAAATTGCTTCATGCATTGTAAAAATTATGAAGCTACAACATTTCTTCAAAAATCAACTGGAAGATAGCCACAGCCTCTGGAACTCACTTTAACAATCCACAGTGTTCCAGTGGTAGAAAATGGACAACACAGAAACAGGCTAGTTAACCAACCAAGCAAATACACGTTGACACTCCTCAGTCTTTCTGAAATCCCGCAGAACTATACGAAACTTCTGGCACTTAAATAGGTCATTCATGCCTGCATCAACTGAATAAACAAGCTACCTGTTCTGATCCGACTTTACAGCACCTGGTCCGCAGCTTTGAGGGTTTCTACACCTCACGTGCAGATCTGAGTTCCCTTTAAATGAGTTAAGTTTGGTCACCTCAAGCTAGCACCCAAACTGAGCAGTGAATTCCAGTCGTACTATCATCTTCTGAATGGAAGGGTAGGCCTCATGTTTTCGATCATCCTCCCGTCAATTGTTCTCACTCTGTGTCGGGGAGACAAGTCTCCATCGAAGACCCTTTTTATTCTGTCTATCCCAATCACATCAAATATCATTTGCCTCGATTTCGGGAAAATAAAACTGCCATTCTCGTAAATCTCTTCTAAACACTCTTCAGTGCAATTCTGTCCTCACAGCTGTAAGCCACCCAGTGTTTTACATAATTTCCGCATTTCAGGTCTGGCAGGTGGTGAGGGAATTTGTTTTGTGTTGTCTGTGTGAGTGAGAGGGTAGTAATTTGGGAGGGCTAATATGGAATTACTTCTCAGTGTGGATGTCTGATCAGGATCTGGGGCATATAATGGATCTTGACAGATATAGTTCGGGCACAATCTATTTGAAGAGTGGGGTTAGTTCATCAGTTCCTCAGGAGTTAGTCTGTGTTTAATAGCATCACATCTGTTCTGACACCAGCTGACTAATTACAGAAGAAACGAGAAACCAGACAGAAAACCAGCTTGATGGATAACTACCTGATTTGTCTTGATTTAACACAGTGATCGCTTGCTGAGTCGCTAACATGCAATGCTGCAAATATTGGGGTTTCCACAACAAAACAATTTTATTGCAAAGGAAGTGACGATAAACTAGAACAAATCAAACGACGTACTTATAACGCTGATTCAAATGCAATGATACGCAGTGCATGCATAATGCTCATTAACCTCAAAACAATCCATAAATGAAACAAAAGGACACGACCTTCATGTATTAAACAAAACATGACTCTCAGTACCGTTCCAAAAGGAAACAACTCTCATATAGTATTTACACCAGAGTCCCGGTATCTCTCACTTTGTGAAATGACTTGCGACTGCTTTTTCGAAACTGAAACTGCAGTAAATTCCTTCATGGAGCTACCGCACACTGGACTGCCAATATACTGTGCTTTAAACAATCTCTTCAGAGCTGTTTCTTATCCAAGACTTCTGTCTAGGACCAACAAAACATTTTCAATCCAACGCAATGTCATTTACTGAAACTCTCATTTACTTTGCATGACTATGGATCTATTCATCCACTCAGTTTTAAGGTCTTGGAGGAACTGAAACAAATGACAAAAATGATTGAAGGGAAAGTAAAGCTTTCTCAGTTCAGGGTTTCAGCCTTAATCGCAAATTCCAGAACTCTCCAACAAATCTTTCAGTTTCCATTAATTCCGTGCTGGGTTGCAAGCATCAAAAATAAACAATGATTCACTCATGCACAAAGCCAATCAGCCTGTAGCCAAACCTCAAACGCAATTTTTAAAACAATTTTCTGTGATTAGAAAAGTAACTCTAAGTTAACCATTAACTTCAGATGCATAGAGAAGAGGCCCACTGCTTACTCACTCAAACAAAAACCTCAAGCTAAACGATTTTCCTCTCTCGACATAAAAATAGCACCGCTTTTATTTTCCAAAGTGAGTCCCTTTCTTAATTCCACCGAAACTCTCCATAGGCTCTGATTGAAATGAAGGTCTCTGGAAGGATCACAGAAGAAATGAACAATTTCCCAAGCAATTACTACGAAATCTGAAATGAAGGGGTTTCCACGGTATGTATTTAATCTAAGCCTAAATTACTGATCCTCTGCCACTGTGTGATGTTTGGGCACGACATGCCCATGTTTCAATGCCAGTGGCAGAGTGAACCCACAGAGAATCCTCACACAGGTTCACCCGACTTCAATGGTGCCAGGCACTTACCAGGAATTGTTACAATTGGAAGTGTTACATAAAATAGTCTCCGCACATGTTGAACTGAGAACGTCATTGTTTGCCTGAATCTCTTTGTGTCGGCGATCTCTCTGTCCTCAATGCCCAGGTGACATAATCTCAAAGCCTTTCATTTATATCTGCTGGCATCGCCTGGGGGACTGTTACATTACAATGTGGTTCAATTCATTTAGTTAATAATTTCAGCAAACAGGTGACAGCAGTGTGTTAACTCCCAGTTGTCAAAAAGTATTTTTAGAACTGAGGTTTATTAGATGATACAGATCTCAATCAGTCAAAGGCAAACATTGTAAAATGTATGTTGAATAAAATCATAGAAACCTTACAATGTGGAAACAGATCAATGGGACCATCGAGTCCACACTGACCCTGCAAAAGTTGTCCAACCCAAACCCTCCAGCTGGACCGATGAGGTGGCAGGTCTGACCACTGAGCCACTGTGCCAACCTATATAATAGCATTGACATCCCAACACCATCTATCCAACTTTAATATCTGATTTTATTTCAGTGTCATCCTTCCCTTGCCTTGGTCTATTTGGTAAACAAGTTCCAGTTTTTGAGTGTCTCTCGGAGAAATGTTCTCGTCAAAACTGGGATGTGGCTTCCCTAGTTATCAACGGTTGTTCTATGAAGGGATGATGTTGGTTAATGGAGCCAACACATTGTTGGTTTTAATAAATCCCACATCGCAATAGAATTCCTCACCTTGCATGCATACAGCTTCTGAATCAAATATAACTTTTCCAATTAAGGTAATGATTGAAAGAAGTAAAATAAGTCACTGAAAAATACCTTCAACAGTTACACAAGCTCAAATCAATACAGATCTGTAGAAAACTTTACGCATCTCAGACCCTTCTAAATTTGAGGAATTCACTCCTGGGTTTGAAACATTTCACTCCCTCATTTTTGAACCCTACTGTCCAGACATCGTACTGATCAATCGATGCTGCACTCTAATGGACATGGACTCTCAATACCCCAGTAGTTTTTTTTTCCTATTTGTTTTCAAGTTGAACGCGTGTACTGTACCTTTAAGAGAGAATAAAGGCTGTTTTGGCTGTCGGAGTTTGCAGACAACTGTCATGTGACTGACCAGCAGTCTCAGAGTGTACTGGAAAATTGAAAATATGTAACATTTGGCTGCTTTGTTCACAACAGTTTTAATTTCACCAACCAGTTTAAACTGCTCCCCACAATACTAAAATGCAACCATATTTGAATTTTCATGTTTTGACAACATTGAAGCAATAAGATGGTCTGATCTTTGAGGAACACAAAAAAAAACAGACATTGTGAAAGCCAGAGAGATAGCGACAAACTGCCATCTCGAGAGAAACTGCTATCCAAAATACTCTCTATCAACAGTACCTTTTTCGCATGAAACATCTTTGTAGCAAAAGCCTGAAGGGTACACAGGTAGATCTGCTGAAAGAATGCAGACACTGACGATGACAGCCTGGCTGGTTTTGAAAGGTAAGTTGACGTAATTTTAAGAGGAGATCTTTTTTTGTGCATCAGTATATTGTCATAGAGTGAGAGGTAGATAACAAGCCTTTAAGAGAAAAGAGGTTCAGAGTTGTAAATCGTTGTTGTTTAATGTTCACTTTTAGCGCTAAAGGATCAATAGATATTTTTTATCTTTAAGTCGTGGAAGTGAGTTCGTTGTCACTCATACTTTAGCAGATGACGAGGCGGGGTGAACTTTTCTGGCAGTTTGATTTAATTTGCAGGCGGGTCCACCACAGTGTTGTAACAGTTTGCGTGCTTGTACAGGATTTGGTCGCTTTAGGCAGATCCAGTCTGAGCTTTGGACAGATCTGAACAGATTTGGGGTAGAAAAGATCCCAGCAGATTTAAACAGTTGTCGATAACGGTCCTAGATTGTTTAATTTGGGTGACTTGTGTTTGCTTAAATTAAAAGTGGGAAGAAATGGCTCTGAGGATTGCTAAAGAGTTTCTGGGGTTTGAAGAAGATTCCCATATTTGCCAAGAATGTTTAGAGGGACATAAAAATACCATACTTTTAGAATTAGCAACGAAGATAGAGTTGGATTTGACCAAGGACAGAAGTAATGCTGAAATTTTAAGGGAGTTATTCAAATAATTAAAGTTGTCAGAGAAACAGACAAGCGCAGTAGACTTCGAAAAAATCAGATTACAATTGTGGAAATTTAAGTTTGAACTTAAGCAAAGAGAGAAAGTGGAAAAAGAAAGGGAGAGAGAAAGAAAAAGAGGTAGAGAAGAAAGAGGGAGAGAGGAAAATGAAAGAGAGAGAAGGTTCTTAGCTGAGCAAAGAGAGAGCAGAAAGGCAGAGAGAAAAAAGAGAGAAAAGCAAGACAAAAGGAGACAGAATTTGAACGTCGAAATTATGACTTAGTCAGGGAAGTAAAGTTAACAGGATGGAGATGAAGAGAGAAGGCATTGATATTTAAATTGTTAAAACAGCTACATTTTGATGAGAAAGATGTTGGAACCTTCTTTATTTCGTTTGGAAAATTGGCCAGGCAGACGGAGTGGTCAGAGGATTTGTGGGAAATGCTGGTTCAGACTGAGCTTGTTCGGCAGAGCTAGTGAGGTATTTTCAGCAGGTCAGATGAGGGGTCAATAGTTTATGAAGACGTCAAACAAACTACTCTGAGTGCTTATGAACTTGTACCCCAAACGTATTGACAGCGGTTCAGAAACATAAAGAAGGAACTATGTTGATAAGGACTCATGCTGAGACCGAAAGAAATAAATGTGGTCATTTTGAAAGATGGGTGCAGGCCTTCAAAATAGCTGAGACTTATGAGGCTCCATGCGAGACTATTCTGCTGGAGACGTTTAAAAACTCACTTCCAGAAATGATTAGAATTCACGTGGATGAACAGAAAGTTCAGAACGTGAGCAGAGCAGCACAGATGGCAAATGAATACACTGCATAAAACACGATTTAGCTTCTGGCAAGAAGTTCACCCTGTGAGGGACAGGCATTGTGAGAAGGAGAGATGCTACACTAACAAAAAGTAGACAACACTGGTAATTGTTTACCACAGGTCAAAAACAAGAAGACCAAGAGAATGGAAAGTAGGTGAAAGCCCTCCGGTGGTTTCACTGTAATAGAGTGGGACACACAAAATTATAGTGACGGTGATTTCAAAAGTGCACTTGGAAATGTGTTTTCACTGCCAGAAAGTAGGAAACGTAAAATCACAGTGCTGGTCATTAAATAATGGAACTGTGGAAAAAGATGTGTTAAAAGAAGTTAAGCCAGTGGAATTAGTGAATGGAGTAAAGGAAACCACAAGAAAGTCTTGGAGCTGCAGGAGCCTGGGCAGGGGCTGGGTATGGAGTCAGTGCTTGAGCTCAATAATGAATTTGCCTCTGTGGGTAAAGATTAGTCAGAAAAAAACAGAGGGAGAAGGGAAAGACGTTGTAATTTGGGGAGATACAGGATGTCACCAGCCTCTAATAGTAAGAGATGAACGCATTTGCACTCTTTCTGACCTGTTACCCAAGAGAGTGGTCATTTGTGGGATAAATGGACAGAAATTCAGCAGTCTCCTGTGTAACATCAGGTTGGAGTGCCAACTCAGGCCTGGGGAACTAATAGTGGGAGTGACCCACAGAGTGTCAGTGTCAGGAATCCAGGCTGTTGTTGGGAAAGATTTAGCAGGGTCCAAGGTGGGAGTAACACAGCTTATTGTGGAGAAGCCCAATAAAGACCAGGGAACTGACGAGTTAAAAGAAAAATGCCCTGATATATTTTTCCAGAGTGTGCAGTGACAAGATCCCACTATCATGAGTCACAGCATGAAGCAAGAACTAAACAGAAAGATGAAGGATTTAAGGTTCAGTTAGTGGAGGCCACGTTTGATGTAATGCTGCAGGAAATACCTGGATAGTTAGAGGGTGAGACAGAAGTGGCTAGTCCTGAAAGGCTAAGAAACTTGCAACAGAAGACGAGACAATTAAATATATTTATGTTGCTGTGCACTCAGAAAAGGAAGCAGAAAATATTCCGGAGGTCTATTATCTGAAAGGTGGCATCCTAAGATGAAAATGGAGACGACAGCAGGTGAGTGCAGAGGAGAAGTGGGCCGAAGTGCAACAGATTGTGTTGCCAGGACCATACAGATAAGACGAGTTATGGGAAGCAAATGAATTACTGTAGGAGGTCACTTAGGTGTACGAAAGACTCAGGATAAGGCACAAAAGCTTTTCTATTAGCCTGGAATGCACAAGGATACGGTTAACGCTTGCCATACATGTCAGACATGCAAATTGTAGGTAAGCCACAGGTAGTAATAAAACCAGCAACTCTGTTGACAATTCCTTCATTTGAAGAAATAATCACGCGGGTTATGATTGATTGTGTGGGTCCCCTCTGGAGAACTAAATTGGAAAACCAGTTCCTGCTAACCATCATAGATGTGTCTACAAGATCTCTGGAAGCAACTCCATTACAGTGTATTCCGTAAAAAGGGTGGTTGAGGAGTTAATAGCATTCTTCATGTAATATGGGCAACCCAGAGAGATTCAGTCAGACCAAGAGTCTAATTTTAGTCCGAGGCTGTTTAAGGAAGTCATGGACAGCTTAGGTATAGAGAACTTTAAATCAAGTGCGAATAATCCGAAATCTCAGGAAGCCTTAGAAAGGTGGCATCAGACCCTGAAGAACATGTTGAGAGCATACTCTCAGTATTATCCGAATTATTGCGATAGCAGTATCCATTCTTACTGTTTGCCATTAAAGATACCCCAAACGGAATCTACCTACTTTGAGTTACCATTCAGATATGAAGTGAGAGGCCCTTTGAAATTAATTAAAGAGAGATCTCACACTTGTATTACGTATCAGATGTGAGGGAGAGATAAATTTGAGCAGGTGAGCTAGGTAAACAACACCTAAAGAGGGCACAGTATAGAATTAAGCATGTGGAAGATAAAAGCACTGAGATTCAGATCTTTTCCCATGGGGATGACATATTAGTACTGTTACCAGCGATAAGAGATCCCTTCAAAACTAGGTTTAGTGGTCCTGAACAAATTGAGAAAAAGCTGAGTCAGGTGACCTGCCTGGCAAAGACGCCAGATGGAAAAAAAAACCGTATCAGGTATGTCATGTGAACATGTTGAAGACTTATCATAATAGGGAGAAGGAATTGGAGAAACAGGTGTTATTTACTGCCCCACAAAGTGAGGAACCAAATCCAGGTGTTGTGGAATTCGATATGCCTCAAGATATATTAAATAATGAGGAAGTTCTTGAGAAGTGGGATAGTTGAGTAAACTATCTGTCTCAGGAGTCAAGAAAATAGTTGAAATGTTTGTTACAGCAGTATGAGGACATTTCAGGAATAAGTAAAGAGGACTAATGCTATTTTACATGACGTAGGTGTAGGAAATGCTGTTCTCTGAAAAGAACACCCCGATAGGCTTCATCCTTTCAAAGCTGGACAGGTCCAGAAGGAAGTGGAGGCGATGCTAAATGAAGTTATCATCAAACAGTGTCAGAGCAAGTGGAATTCACTGATCGGGTTAGTTCCCAAACCTGATGGGACTCAACAATTTTGCGTGGGCTATTGGAAGTTCAATGCTTTAACAAAATTGAATTCATATCCAGCAGTGAGATTGTAGGAATGTAGAGAGAAAGTTGGACAAGCCAGTTACAACACAAAGTTAGACTTACTGCGTGGTTATTGGCAGGTACCTCTATAAGAGACAGCGAAATACATTTCTGCGTTTGCCGCCCCAAATGGGCGTTATCAATTCAAAGTGATGCCTATTGGAATGAAGATATATCAGCCAAATTCCAAAGACTCATGAACAGAGTTGTGGTTGGGTTAAAAAAACTGTGCAGTCTATTTGCACAATGCAGTCATCTTTACTGGGTCCTGGAAAGACCACGTGGTACAATTGGCAGAGGTCTTTAAACGACTACAAGAAGGAAAACTAGTTGAAAACTTAAACAAAACTGAATTCACGAAAGCAGAGGTGGCGTTCTTTAGACATTACCTCGGCCATCGAAGTCTAACCCCACGGAACGCTAAGGTGAAGACCTTTGAGGAATTTGCACAATCAAACTCGAAGAAAGGTGGGCTTCAATATTTGGGACGATGCGGATTCATCCGGAAGTTTGCTCCAAGCTTCAGCAGTGTCATGGCACTGTTAAAAGATTTGCTGAAAAAGAACACAATTTCGGTGGACAGATCAAGGCCAGGAGGCATTTGACAATTTTAAACAATGTTAACCATCGTGTAGTTTTAGCGACACAGAAAGTTTTGAAACCCTTCAAATTTGTCATCGACGCTCGTCACACAAGGGTTGGAGCTGTGGTACTACAGAAAGGGGATGGTGGGATCAAACTGTCAGTTGGTCACTTTTCAAACAGACTCAAAACCCATCAAAGAAAATACTCTACGATCGAAAAAGAATTATTGGGTATGGTACTGGCCTGACAGCATTTTAATGATTATGTCACAAACAATGTGGCGAAAATGGTTGCGTACACAGATCATAATCCTCTTACGTTCTTGGAACGAATTACAAACAGGAATATGAGATTATTTCATTGGCGTCTCATGTTGCAGACTCTTAATTTGCAAATCGTGCATGTTGCAGGATTGTAATAGCAGATACGTTATCACGGATTTAACCGACAAACGAGATGTAATTGATTAGATATCAATGTTTTATATATGTATGGACAGAAGTTAATATGAACATAGATTAATATTTGAATAAAAGAATTAGAATCCCTACAGTTGGCAAAGACGCCATTTGGCCCAACAAGTCCACACCAACCCTCTGAAGAGTATCGAACCCAGATCCACTCCCTTACACCTATTATTCCTCATTTCCTCTCAGTAATGCAACCAGTCTGCACACCCTGAACACTATGGGCAAATTAGTAAAGCCAACATTATGGACGAAGACTCCAGTCATTACTCAAATGTTTCTTAATCAGATTTTAAGTCATCAATCCCAGCACTTTCGAGTAATTAATTACCAGGCACCCATTGTATATTTAAACAAATAACGTAACTATTTATTGAATGCACAATAACTTCAGCATAGAGAAAATTGAACGGCAAAGTAATTTAATTAATGTCTGGCGCCACCCTGACAGGCAACATCTACCTGAGGATTCAATTACAACTCAATGACTGCCATCTATTTCAGCATAGTGTAACTTCCAGACTTGCCAGAACCTATTGTCATGTTTGTGGGATCTCATTAACAGCCAACTTCTGCTATCTGGTTAAACACGATGCTCTTCTCGGTGGTCTCTCTGTCTACAGGAATCAAGACTGATCCTACGATTAGCCTCCGTTCCTGGCCTTGCAAACAAACAAATCTGGTTTGGTCTGTTCCTTTTGCCAAAAGCTGTCTCAAAGGCCACAAGTTATTTTTGTGAGAAGTTTACAGTTCACACCAGTTTTAATGAAAAAAAAAGTTCTGTGAAGGTTCTATCACCTGTGCTCCCCGTTGTTTTGGGTATGTTACTCATGTTCTTCTTTGTGATGTCTGGATGGGTATATGAACAGGAGCGGTTTAGACGGACATCGGCCAAATGGGACTGGATTAATTTAGGATATCTGGTCGGCATTGATGTGTTATACCGAGTTCTTTCTGTGCTGTACATGTAAATGATTCCATGACTCAAAGTCTGAATTTAGTTTCTCAGCCATTTCTTTTCTCCCATTGTACTTTTGCCCATTTCTGACTGTCAAGGAATTACGTTCACCAATTTTGTTTTCTTTGAATACTGATAGAACCTTATGCAGAAAAGTTTACTTTGATATGATCTCTGCCAGCTTACTCTCATACTCCATTCTACCGCTTCTTAATCAAACCCTTTGGTTCTCATTTGCTGACTTCTAGTGTGTTCCCAATTGTCAGAGCTATACTTGTTTCTTCCACTTGTTCTGCATCCAATACTACCTCTAACTTCCATCGTCAACCAGGTTTTGGCCACTGTTCTGTTTGCACTCTGACGTCAGACAGGAGGAGACAATTACTGTAGTTGAACACGCTTGTCGTTCATGGTAACGACACTGGGTTTGAAAATAGAAACAGGGAGATTAGGAAGAAATCGCAGGAGAAGGTCAAGCAGTCAGATTGGCATCAGGAAAATGAAATCATGTCTGACTAATTTATAAGTTTTTTTCTGAGGAAATCTCAACTTGAGTGGATGGGGGGAGCCAGCAGATATATTTAATTTGGACTTCCGTGTAGATTGTAAAGGATACCTCACAAAAGCTTAAATCAGAAGATAAAATCCCACGATATTCGAGGTTGTCCATCAGTGTGGGTACGATATGGATAATAGACAGGAAACAGTGAGGGTTATAAATGAATCTGTTACAGGTTGGCAACTCGTGATCATTGGAGTTTTACAGGGCAAACAGCTTGGAGGAAGAAAATTGATCTACTGTAGGCAACTATGCAGACGACAGAACATAAGTGAAATGGCCGGTTGCAAGAGGATTACCAACAGTCTACAGAGAGATATTGGCAGGTTAAGCAAATGTGTAAAGAGATGGCAAATGGAGTATAATGTGGGAAAATACAAAATAGGTCCCTTTTAAATGTATCAATTCTCCCTTTAAACCGTTGCTCTTCTAGTTGGAATCCCCTACACTAGGAAAAATACTTTGACTATTGGAGGAAGAGGAAATGAAGTGGTGGGGGGGGGGGGGGGGGAGGGAGGAAGGTGCATGCCACTGAGAAACAACTGAAAAAGGGAAACACATTGGCTGCCACCTCCCCACCCTGTTCAACAGTAAAACAGAAAGAGGCAGCTGTGACATGGACACACAAGCAGCACCTCAGAAGATGAAGTTGTGTGGAAGGATGGCCACCAACAGATAAAGAGATACAGCACCACGAGAGAGAAGGAGAGGATTGCACTCCAAATCCAGAAACATCAGATGTCCCGAGGGGCGCAATGAAGCCCAACCAGCAGCATCGTGATCCTGGTTGTTCCATCTGCACCACCGGTCCGAGAAGCTGGGATGCTCTGAACCCAGAGCAGAGGATGGCTGTCCCTCTGTCTGACACAGAGTCGGAATATACCCGGCTTCATTCTTGTCCAGGTGACACTGGCACAGAGCAGCCGCCCCAGGAGACAGCTACCTCAGTGCAGAGAGTTTCAGAACGTTCATCTCCACACCACCTGGATACAGAGAATCCTCCAGGGACCAGAGCCTCAACCCGGGAGGCAGCTACATCAGTGTGGAGAGTGTCCGAACCTTCACCCACACTTCACGGGAATACAGTTTGGCCCCCGGTGGCCAGAGCCCACCCCACTCCCTCCGGGAGACAGCTAAATCAGTGTGGACTGTTTAGGAACGTTCACCCCACACCACGAGGACTCAGGAGTCCACTGGTGACCAGAATACCACCCCGAGAGACAGCTACCTCAGTGCAGACAAACTCCAACATTTGCCCACACACCAAGGGAATACAGGGAGCTCCCCGGTGACCAGAGCACCACCCCAGGAGACAACTGACTCAGTCTGGCGACTGTCTAAACGTTCGCCCACACCGCACTGGGATGCAGCGAGTCCCCTGGTGACCAGACCGTGGGTGAACAGAGTTTGGGTCTCTTGCTAATTCTATATACTCCCAAAATGGGGTTTGAAATTGCCTTTTCACCTGGCCAACTTGAAGGCGGACCTCCTGTTTCTGCAGGAGTGTAGGATTCACCACTCCACCAGCTCCAAGAAAGTGTTGAGCTTAATGGTCCGCAGTCCTTCGATCTGATCGGGGGAACACAATACCGTTCCTTTGGCCCGTGCATTCTGCTGTGAGATGGCAACTTCACCATCTCCGAGGTTAAGGAGGCGGTGGTAATGGGGCTTCTCCTTGTAGCAAAGGCTTCCTACAGGAACACTCCCGTGAGACTAATTCATGTATACGCCCCAATGGTAAAGCGTGCACAGCTGGATGTCCTGCAGCAGCTCCCACTGCTGCTCGCGATGTTCTGGGCAGAGACTTCAACTGCAACATTGATGCAGTTGGACGATGCTGACAATGAACTACATCCAGATTCCTGATGCAAACGGTTAAAGCTGCATGATAACTTCCGCCCCCAACTGCAGATGGATCGCAGCCTGGATACACCTGGACTTGGCCAAGGTGCTATCTGCTCAAGGATAGATTTCCTGTTTGTATCCGGCACTTTCTCGCTCAGGGTCAAGATTAGAGTGGTGCTGAAAAACACAGCAGGTCAGTCAGCAACCGAGCAGCAGGAAAGTCGACGTTTCGGGCAGGAGGCCTTCATCAGGACTCCTGACCTGCTGTGCTTTTCCAGCACCACTCTAATCTAGTCTCAGATCTCCAGCATCTGCAGTCCTCACTTTCACCTAGTTGATTCTAACCTTACTGCGAATCCTCTTGCAAGGATGGTAAACTTGAAGACGTTCTCCCCCTCTCTCCACAAAGATCTCAGTGAGTGTCTCTCTCACTGTAAACTAACATCCTCTGCCCTGAAGCAATTCCTGATGAAGGGCTCTTGCCGAATCGTCGAGTTTCCTGCTCCTTCGATGCTGCCTGACCTGCTGTGCTTTTCCAGCACCACTCTGATCTTGAGTCTAATCTCCAGCATCTGCAGTCCGCACTTTTCCCTGTGTTCTCGCTCAGATCCCTCCACTTCAAGCTGACGTTCTTCTCTGACCACTGCCAACTACTGGCTATCACGGGAACGCAGAATCTGAACGTAAAACTGCTAAAACCGGAAACCATTGAGAAAAATGGATTTCACAGGTTGGAGAACTGTGAAGCCAGTCTTTGAGGTTATATTAGACGAGTGGGAAACGGTCAAGGGGGACAATAAGAGGTTCTTTATCCACAAAGATGTTGAAAAGTTGGGAGAACCGGGGGAAACTGTGCAAACTCCAGAAAAGTGTGCAGACGATGCTCCTGTGACAGACGATGGGAATCGATGTCACAGACGATCTCCAGAAGGTGAAGAGCCTGTCAGCCTCACTCTTACCTCAAAAGTCTCCAAGATAATCTCCCAGTGCAGAGCAGGATGAGACGTGGTCACCTTTCTTCATCCAGAAAGTACAGAGGTAGAGCTCTGTGATCCGTAGCCTGAAAGAAGAAGATGGTTTATTAAACCCAGTCTGACATCCTGAGGATCAGCAAATGCTTTTATGCCAGACTACATGGCATGCAGCCCACAGACCACACAGCCAACCCAGTCATTCCTGTACTCAATCATGGAGTTCTTCGCCAACAACCCACAGGAGAGGCTTAACCAACTCTGCGTGAGCTGACCATGGCCCTTGAGTCCTTAGAAATGAGTAAAATTCCCTGAAGCGATGGCTTATCGGCCGAATTGTATTCACCTCTGTGGGACTTATTGACCCGGACCTTCTGAGAGTGTACAATAGTCTGCTTCGAACAGGTCGCCTGTGTGATCCCATCAACAAAGGTATCACCCACCTCATCTACAATCAGAAGGGGGAGAGGGACGACTGATGAAAAGTGTTTCACTGCTAAATACAGTTTCCAGAATCCTGTCTAAGGTCAACTGTAGCAGGCAGGATGACCTGTGAGAACCTCGTGCTCCTCAGGGATAGGATCGTCTATGTGCAGGGTGGGGGTATGGACGCCTGTCTCATCAACCTGGACGAAGAGAAGGCTTTTTATAAGCTATTGCACACCTCCATGTGGGAAGTGCTCTCCAAACTGGGCTTTGCGGATGCAACCTGTGAATATATCTGACTGCTCAATATCAACATCATTAGCGCAGTCGCAAGAAATGGATGGGAATCACAAAGCTTCCTGATCAGATTTAAAGTCAGGCAGTGCTGCTCACTCTCTCCTTTCCTGTTTTATTGTTGCACGAGACGGCAGTGAATAATTGTTGTCCTTTTCTAAATCTTTACCTAATGCCTATGCACTGACTACATTTTTAGTGAGATTGCTGAATCCATCATTGCCCATTTATGCATCAATTCTTTGTTGTTCTTTTTATTTCGATTCAGGACCTGGGTTTCAGAATCAATTTCTTCATTTTCCATCTTAAAAATAACGAGGATTCAGAGATTACTGATCCCAATACAATAATACTATCTTATGGCGCTCATAACTTTTAAAGAAAGAATGAAAAATTGCTCCCTGCTTGTATCTGTGCTCTTGTATTGACTCAGTGATGCAAGATGTGACAAACTGGAATCCCTACATTGTGGAAACAGGCCCTTCAGCTCATCACGTCCATACCAACCCTCCAAGGGCATCACACCCAAATCCATTCCCCGAGCTAATGCAAAAAACCTGGTGCCCCTGAACACATTGGGCAACTTAGCATGGCCAATTCAACTGACCTGCACACCTTTGGATTGTAGAAAGAAACCGGAGGCAACCCGCAGAGACACAGGGAGAGTGTGCAATTGCCTGAGGCTGGAATTGCAACCTGGTTCCCGGGTGCTGTGCGGCAGCAGAGCAAACCACAGAACTACCAGGCCACCCTGGAATTAGTCGTTTCAATGTGCCATGTGGCTTTAAGGTCTTGACTGATTATAAGCAGTTCATGATTTTGACATGTTCTTCCAATCTGTTTCAGATAAAATGCCTCATGCATCATCACAACTAATAAATAATAATGGTGAGCTTTCAACAGTGTCTGTATCACTTAATTCATAAGTTGTTGAGGATCTCCCGAAAATTAAAAACAAACGCTCCAGAAGGAATCCTGTTCCCAAATCTTTGAGACATGTGAGGGAATTGTTTGATGCGGATGACCAGGATTCTTTAGCAGCACATCTTTCCAGATCCAGACACATCAGCAATAATTGAGAAGTCCACAAGCCCTTCTTCCTGGAACCAACATTTCTCACCATACGTTCATCACCCTAAATGAGCACACGGAGTAACTGGTGATCAGCTTTTCAATCTCTTCACCAATTAGCAGACTTTTACTTCCAAAAATTCATTCCTGTTTCTATTTGTCATCATAATGAGGTCAGCCAGCAGGATCACATGGGATATATGTTCCCTGACTGGTGCTGTTACTTGGGTCCAGTCAGGGAGACCGAGCTGATGTCATAGGGTGAATGTCAGGGATATTGAGATGCTGAATCCCTGACTCAGTGAAAGCCTATTGCGAAAGGTGATGCATTTCGAGATGAAAGGTGATTGATGATAGGATGCTGGACTTCGAAGGGTTACGACGTTGCCAAACAATTCTGGCGACAATGCCGACCAGAACCTCTCGGTCTTCACATTCCACACTATCCAGCTCGTGTCCCTTTCTCACCCCAAGCCGACTCCACACTCAAGATGTGCTGAATTTGGTCTGTGACGTCTTTCACCGTGGACACTGTTGAGGCAATATTTCATCCTGGACTCTGTCAAGTCAGGACAGAGGATTCTGAGTCAGTCAGCTATTTTGGGGTTTGTCCACTGCTGCCATTTGATGTTAGCACAGGATCGATCCTGACTTTATAAAAAGGGAAAAACAAAAAACAACACCTGGGGAATTGAGAGTCCATGTCGATTTGAGTGCAGCATTGGTTGACCAGAATGACAGCTCGTCAGCAAGGGTTTGATGACGAGGAAGTGAAATGGCACAAACCCAGTGTTGTGCTCCTCAAATTTAGAAAGATCTGAGAGGAATAAGCATTTAAAGAGAATATTGGAATTTACTCGCACTGAATGGACAGAGAGGTTTCTTGTTTGCTCTTGATTTAGAACTAAGTTAACAATCTATACATTTATCAATGGTCTGAAAGCTTTCCAAGACTGAAATGAAGGAACAATACATTTCTCCACATTATATTGCACGGCCTATTTTGTGCTCGTTCACTCACTGAACCATTACTTCCCCTTATCAGCGATCCTTTGTCCTCCTTGTATTTTAATGACACACCGAATATTATGTCAGCCAATGTAACACATGATTGCATCGTCTCAGTCATTGATAGAGAATTTCAATGACTGTGTCTCAAGTAGCAGTCCCTGTGGGACTCACTAACACCTACCTGACTAGCTGATAATGATATATTTATACCTGCTCTCTGTTTTCTCTCCGTTATCTTTTCACACCAAGTCCCATTTCCCCATCACTCCAGGCCTCATAGACAGTACGAACCCCCGAACAAACATTTCTGGAATTTGACATTTCTGCACCCGTGTATGTGCAAATCTCTCCCTGACCTCACCTCTCCATCTCCCTTCAAACAGTACCATCGCATCTTCAGTCAGATGCTTTAGGTTTCTTCACTATACATGTGCAGTACAGTGCAGGTTACAATCATGCCTATCTGCTGCTGCATAGATCGTGTGTGTGTCAGAGTCAGATCGCAGACATCTCCAGGATAATCTCGTCATGGTGGGGTGATCTGTATTGATTTGAGTTTATGTAACCTTTGAGGGCAATTTTCAGTGAATATTTTACTTGTTTCAAGTATTGCCTTCATTGAAGAAGTTATGTTCGATTGAGAAGTTGTAATCATGCAAGGTGAGGAATTCCATTGCGATGTCGGATTTGTTAAAACCTGCAATGTGTTGTCTCCATTAACCAACTATCATCCCTTCACAGAATAGCCGCTGATAACCAGGGAAGCCACATTCCAGTGTTGATGAGAAAGTTCTCAGAGAGATATTCAACAGCCGGAATTTAATTTCCAAATGGTCCAAGGCAAGGAATGATGAACCGAACTAAAAGGAGTTTGTAAAGTGGGCTGGATAGTGTTGCTTTGTCAATGTTGACATATAGGGTGACACTCTGCTGCCTCACAGTGTCAGGGGCTGGGTCTGAGTGAGATTCCTTTGTAGGGTCAGTGTCTCCTCGATCGGCCTTCTTACACGCTGTAGTGATATTTTCAACTTACTCAAAATGCATTTTACAATATTTTCCATTGAGCAATTGAGATTTGAACCAATAAACCTCAGTTCTAAAAGTACTCTGTCACAACTGGGAGTTAACTCACCATCGTCACCTGCTTGTTCAATTTTTTTAAAAATGAATTGAACCACATTGTCATGTAACAGTCCCCCAGACGAAGTCCGCACGTATTAATGAAAGACTTTGAGATTGTATCACCTCAGCAGTGAGTAGAGAGTGATTGCCTACATCAAGAGATTCAGGCAGAAAATAATGTTTTATATTAATCATGTGCAGAAAATGTTTTAAACAATCCTTACGATTGTAGCAATTCCTGGTAAGTGGCTTTCATGATTGAATTGATGTGAATCTGTCTGAGGATTCTCTGTCGTTTCACGCCATCATTGGCAATGATACCTGGGCATGTTGAGGCCGCCTTCACACAAGGACAGGTGATTGGTGACTTAGTGTCAGATTCCAAGGACTCTGTAAAATCCCCATCACAGCGGATACCGAAGTAACTGTCTGGGAATTTGAACTTTCTTCTGCACACCTTTTCAGTTTTTCTGGGAAATTTCGGGAAATCCCCCTTTCAATTGGAAACTGCATAGAGTTGGAAGGGATGGCGACACCCTGCCCCCTGTAAAAGCGCCACACCCTGCCCCCTATAAAAACGCCATCCCATGTTCCCACTTCCTTCGCCTTCACCGCATCTGCTCCAACTCCAATACTGAACAACACAGATGGCCTCCTTCTTCAAAGAACACAATTTCCCCTCAGATGTGGTTGACGATGCTCTCCATCGCATCTCCTCCACTTCCTGCTCCTCCACCCTTGAACCTCACCCCTCCAATCGCCACCAGGACAGAACCTACCACCTGACCAACCTCCAGATACATTTTATCATCCTTCGTCATTTCTGCCACCTCCAAACAGACCCCACCACCAAGGATCTATTTCCCTCCCCACCCTATCAGCGTTCCAGAAAGACCACTCCCTCCGCGACTCCCTCGTCAGAACCACACACCCCCACCAACCCAACCTCCACTCCCAGCACCTTCCCCTGCAACCGCAAGGAATGCAAAACTTGCGCCCACACCTCCCCCTTCACCTCCATCCAAGGCCCCAAGGGATCCTTCCATATCCATCAGAAATTCACCTGCACCTCCACACACATCATTAACAGCATCCGCTGCACCCGATGTGGTCTCCTATACATTGGGGAGATGGGCCGCCTACTTGCGGAACATTTCAGAGAACGCCTCTGGGACACCCGCACCAACCAAACCAACCGCCCCGTGGTTGAACACTTTAACTCCTCCTCCCACTCCGCCAAAGACATGCAGGTACTTGGTATCCTCCATCGTCAGACCATGGCAACATGGCACCTGGAGGAAGAGCGCCTCATCTTCTGCCTGGGAACCCTCCAATCACAAGGGATGAATGCAGATTTCTCCAGCTTTCTCATTTCCCCACCCCCACCTTTTCTCAGTCCCAACCCTCAGACTCAGCATTTCCTTCTTGACCTGCAATCTTCTTCCCGACCTCTCCGCTCCCACCCCCTCTCCGGCCTATCACCCTCACCTTAACCTCCTTCCACCTATCGTATTCCCAATGCCCCTTCCCCAAGTCCCTCCTCCTTTCCTTTTACCTGAGCCTGCTAGGCACACCCTCCTCATTCCTGAAGAAGGGCTTATGCCCGAAACATCGATTCACCTGAGAGCAGGTAGATGGCTTATTCAGTTGATCCAGACGTGAATGACATCTTTCAATGCCATAGCTAACCTGCGGTTGTTTGGGATTGTAGAAAGGCTGAGGGGCATTATAGCGAATTCACTTAATGGGCTGTATATTTCCAGCAGTTCTAAAGAATGGTTGGAACACTGTGTGTTGTTAATGTGAATTCCACAGGCTATGGTTACCTTCCAGCTGCTCCTTGAAGAAATGACTGCAGCCTCTTTTTACAATGCATGAAGAGGAGGAACACTTTTAACAGAGTTTAAAACACAAGAATCTATGAATTTTAACATTAGGTTAATATTGCTTGCCTTGTTTAGTTTTTCACATTATAAAAGGTAGTTGTTTTTTAAAGAAATATTGTGAAATCACGTTCTATCCATGAACTAGAGATTAGCATTTATCAGTTTATATTATAATTACTCCTAACATGACCAGAACATAACTGGGAGTCAGAGAGATCGGAATTATATCATATTATATTTTATTATTCATGAATTAGAACAGCCACATTCAGTAATCGCAATAGTGGACTGTGTTTGTTTTGCCATTGTGTACTTTATTGAAGAAACGTCAACAAGCCAATTTTTTAAAAAATTAAGTCAGACAATGCAGAAAATACAAGAGAAAGGTTATATTTCCCTATGTGAAATTTGTGCTCTTTGTTGACTCAATTTCCAAGCAAAATTAGAATATTTACTAAACGTTATAAGGAATTGTTGTCTTTCCAAAACAGGCCATGCGGGACTCTGTAAGTTAACAGTTCCACACTTTATTATCACAGAGAGGGCTTACATCGTGTTTGGTGCCTTGAATGATGAAATAAAACTTTGTAAGCTGTGTTCGCATTTTCCATCGAATAATGACATCTTCTCAAGTGCAAAAACTCAGCTTTTTTTGTAATACAGCACCCAGACCAAACCCCGGCATGCTAAGTGCAGTCGAAAAAATGTTTCATAGTAGATAAATATCAACAAACTGAAACTCAATTCAATTTTTGAAATGAATGCCTCTCCTTTGTTTGCAACGAATGGATCTTGTGCCGAGAGAAATTTGTGATGATGTTTACAATCCGGTTACCCATTTTCAGATGCAGATGTCCTGGTCACGTTGTTTATCTTTCCACAGATGCTGTCGTGCCTGCTGAGTTTAACCAGTTACTTTTGATTCTTTTTCATGTTACCAGAAACCACGGTTCTTTGCTTGATTTGATTACAATATTTCAGTTCCCAACCTGCCGCCCAGCAGCAATTCTTGGAATCATACTCATCATCTTGAATGTTATGAAACTTCAAATGTTCATCTCGGTAAAGTCTGAAGCACTGAATCACAAGATACACCTCACGCTCTGGTTGAGAGCCTTTTCCGCCAATCCCCTCGAAACCGCTTACCTTTCACCTTTAAAATTATGCGTCTTCTCGTCGTGTCAATTGCCTCTGCCCAATTAGTTAAAGCCAGGAGTGATCAGCTTTGAAACGAATCACGCTTGTAGCTGTCATGTTTAAATGTGAGATCTGAACTCTCCCTCCTGATCGAGTTAGGTGGTTGCATCTTCCATTGCCCTCTGGGCAGAGCGGAGATTGTTTGATCAGTAATTTCCAATTTCCATTTTACCTTCTGTCTCTTCCAGTTAATTTCCTGGCAATTCTGGTTTTCTCATGGGGAAAGTGCAGCCCCTCGAAATGCAAAATTTGCTGCCTGTTGGCGTGGCTACGTCGGATCTCCTGTTCATTGCGGCAGTCAACCACTTTGACTTCCCAAGGTGTTTCCTGGACATCATGCCTGTGTACAGCGTTATATTTGTGCTGGTCAGTGCAGCCACAGAGTGCTCCGTCTGGTTCACTGTCCTTTTCTCCATTGATCATTTTGTGGTCACTTGCTGCCTGAAACTGAAGAGAAAATATTGGACAGCGAAAGTCTTGGCTGCATTTCTGGCTATAACTGGCATTTTGTTCTGTTCAAAAAAATATTCACTTCTATTTTCATATTCAAGTTAGGAGGACAGTTGATAATGTTCCATAGTATTGCGATATAAACTCAAGTTATTTTACTGATCCATGGTGGTTGGGGTTTAAGTGGTTTGAAATCGTTTTCACCTCTTTCATCCTATTTCTGTTAAATGTTTTGACGAACATTCTGACGGTCAGGCACGTTTTGGTGGCCAGTCGAGTCCGAAAGTCGTTGAAAGTCAGAGGAAGGGAGAGAGTCACAAGGACACAGATATGCAGAGCCGAAGGAAGTCGGTGATTTCCCTCTTCACTATATCCATCAGCTTCATAGTTGTGGTCAGTGAACGGTGCAAACATTTTATACTTCAACTTTAAAGAGACAAATGGTGGGAAGTACAGATATCTCGGCGTTTTTACGTACGTCGGAGAAATGCTGGAAGATTTCAGGTGCAGCACAAACATGTTATTTTATGCAATGACTCTGCCCAATTCAGAGCGAAGTTCATGAATGCAGTGCACCAACTGGTCACGTAAATTCTTCGCTTAATGACTCAGCAAAACAACTGAGAGAGAGCCAGAGTCAGCCGCAGTGTTCCCAGTGCAGGGATTGTATATGAACGGTCAAGAATCCATCAGCACCATTACATGCGTCTGAGGAGAAACACGCAGCAGTGGATGGGAATGGATGAAACAGGATGGGTCACCAATCACCACATTCAGGGACACGATGCTATCCCTGATTAACTAGCGAATTGAAAGACACAAGCTTACACAGATAAGGAGCAGCAGGAGGACTTTCCTCCCTTCGAGTCTGGTCCTTCTGCTAGCCCAGAGAACTGCAGCTACTCGTTTGTACCATGCGTGCCTGAGGACAATGTACGATGTGGTTCTGTCTCTGTCTGATCATGAGAATCCCTCTCCTGAATAAAGCAGAAGTGACCGTTCAGCACGTCACAATGCACAGATTGATTTCAATGGCATTTTCCTGGCAACCTGGGAAATATCGAAATATCAGTATCTGTACCTCCTGCACACTGATAGCTGAACTGTTACTTCAATTCAATGACCTAAGCCCAATGAACGAAAGAAGACAGAATAATATTCAGTGAAAGGCAAGATTCGATTTATTTTATCCATGTTTGAACCAAGGATGCAACAAATATTTTTTTTTTAAATTCGGAGCTGTTTGTGTCCACACATAAATTTTGTTACTTCTTGGATCATGAGGCCATACAATGTAGGCGCTGAATTCGGCCATTTCGCCCATTGAGTCAGCTCTGCCATTTCATCATGTAGGATCTACTCTTCAATTCTATTCTTCTGCCATCTCCCCATAACTTCTGATTCACTTGCCAGTCAGGAACCTAATTGAACCTAACTTGCCAATCAGGAACCTAGTTTTAATTTATTTGTTATGGACCAGGTCAGACGATCTCAAAACATTTCAAAATGGAGGCCCAGATCCTCACATTTCGACTTGTTTTGAGCAGGTGTAGAGTGGATATTCCAGGAGTGATGGAGCTGTTCAAGATTACTCAATTTTAATGAAAACAGGATTTCTTCACAGATTACCAAATAAAACACAAGCAAAAGAGAATAGAAACAAAAGAGAATAGAATATAGAATAATTAACCTATCAGAAAACCCAACAGACTACCCCAACTTAATGATTTTTCTAAATTCCTGCAACAATCCCCATAAACACCGTTTGCCACATAAGGTAAAATCAAACACAGGGTCTTACAGGAGAGATGTCAGAGAGAGATTCAGCATGGAGAAACTTCTTCCATGCAGCTGTTACTTTGAACAACAGTCTAAAAAAAACTTACAGCTTGCTAACACCAAACGAATCAAAATCTGACTGAGCTGGGAGAATTGGCCACTCCCCTTTCATTGGAAAAAATGTTTTTACACTTGAAAGCCTTTTGCCTGCGGCACTAGCTGTTAGCTAACATGACATTGGCCCTCCAACCCATGCAAATTCGACATCCCAGAAGCGCTGCATTTACAAACATTCTAAGAAAAAAAACCCAAAGGACATCAAAACCTGAGTAAAGGAGCAGCAGCATCACACACTCAATGTCCTGGCCTCTACAGCCTTCTACAGCAATGATGTCCTTAGATTAGCCATCCTTTGACTGAAGAAATTAATCCTCATCTCAATTCCAAAGCTCGTCCCTTCGCTCTGTGGCTGTGCCCTCAGGTTGTAGTCTCTCCGACATGTGGAAAAGTTACAAGCAGAAACTGAAATGGGGGGATGCGTCACAAAAGGAACTACAATGCCGATCTGAGGCTGTGAATGACAGTCTACAGGACTGCTTAGAATCGGTGGACTGGACCTTGTTCAAGTATTAAGAAGAAAACCTGGATGTCTAACCACCGTCACGGACATTATTTGCAAATGCGTGGAAGACTGCATATTGAATCAGTCATTCTGAGTGTTCCCCAAGTGTGACCTTGTGTGAACCAGGAAATCCACTCCCGACTGAAGACAAAACAGGCAAGATTTAAGTGAGAAGAGCCAGACTTAAATCGGGAATCCAAATCTGATCTTCACAGGGCCCTCAGGGACGCTAAGAAGGAGTACCAGACGTGAGAGGCCCATACCTACTAAACAGATCCCGCCAAGTATGGTAAGGACTAATGAACATTACTGGATGAAAAATACAGCAGAGAAAGATAGCAGACAAAAGCACATTCCTCCCTGAGGCGCTCAATCCTTTCTCTGCTCTGTTTGAGCAGAATGCCAGTGGCGCCGTGACACCTGCCCCAACAGCACCAGACACACCTGTTCCTTCGGTTACTGCTGCATATGTCAAAACAGTTTTACTGAGAGGCACCACAAGGAACGCGACAGGCCTGGATGGAGTCCCTGGCTTTGTGCCTAGATCCTGTACAACTGGTGGAGGAATTCACCGACATTTTCTAACTCTCCCTCCAACAATCTGAAGTTCCCATCTCCTTCAAGGAGACCACCACCATCCCTGTACCTAAGAAAGCACATACAATGTCACAACATGCCTTCCCTTGCATTTTGTTGGGTCATCTGCAAATTTAGCAACAGTGCATTCCTGCAAGTCCTTCATATCCACATTATTTCATTTGATATATTGAAGCTTTTTTTGTCTGGACAAATATTGTTGTGTATTGGAGCTGATTGTGTTTACATGGAACTTAAATATTGATCGTATTGAAGATGTTTGAGTTTATATTGAAATATTTTGCATATTACAAGTGTTCCTGGTTTTTATGTAAATCCTGTTGTGTATTGTAGCCGTTCCTATTTATACATCAACATCGTATTAGTTAATGTTAAAGTTGTGCCTTTCTACTTCCCATCAGTAATACTGTACCTGATGGTGTGAGGCTGTTGCTGTGCTCCTGCAGCACTTTGGGATGTATTTGCAGTCCCAGCATTGGGCAGAGGGGCGGCAGCACAGAGCAGTGGCGGTCGCGTTTGAGCGGATGTGGGAAATGATCATGTCGGGAAAACCGTCTCTGGTAATCGTAGAGATTAAACACATATTCTGGAAAGGAGGTGAAGGTGGAGGGCAATAATAAAACAGCAATTGTAAAAGAGGGATAGATAAATACAGATAGAGAGATGGTTAAAAATTGCAATAGGGAGAGAATAATGGGGAGAGAATTAATAGACAACGGAAGGGAGTAAAGTGGAGAATATTAGGGAGAGGTTTAAATGCAGGAAAAGGGGGAGGGTTAAATACAGAAAAGGAAGAGCATTTAATAGAAATTAATAGGGGTAGAAGTATACATGGAATAAGCAGGAGAGTCCAGATTACAGGGACACAGGAAGAGGGTTAACTCAGGGTAAGCTGCAGGGATTGCGTTGAAGTCAGTCAGATGGATCTCATTGAATATGAGTCCCCTGATTGTGGCTGTTACCCTGCTAACATCAGGGACTCCTGGCTGACAGATATAAACAGGACTGTCAAGGGTTATGCTCAATCAATGAGCCATCTTTGTATTGGCTGGTTCTGCAAGTGTGAATGCAGAATGATTTGATGATGGATTACCTCCTTTGCGGAACTTGAGAGGATAGGAGGGAGAGAGTTGAACACAGGGGCGTTACATAAGGAGAAAAGTAAGGGGCGTTAACACTGAGCAACAGAAAAAGAAACAAGTAGAGACTAATCAGGACAGTGTTGTATACAGCATAGCAGGGACAGGGTTAAATGCAGGGGAACAGAATGGCTACGTCCAGAGTGGGGAGGATTAAACAAAGAACAATAGTGAGAGGGCGAATTAGAGAGTAATAGGGAGAAAGTTGAATACAGAATAAAGATTAATGGTTGGCATGTGTGCAGTTTAAATGGACCGGGTGCGATAGAGAGTAAGTGTGAAAATATAAAATTCGGAACAGCATTAAAAAGAGAGTAACAGGGAAAGGATTGAATACAAAGAAACGGAGTCGGTTAACTACAAGGAAATAGAGAACATCAAACACAGATAGCGATCGAGTTGATTAAAGAATAATAGTGGAGGCTCAATTCAGTCTGGTAGAGAGAGGAGTAATTACAAGAGAGTGCGGAGTGGGGATGGAACACAGTTATAGGCTTAAATACAGTGAGAGAAACAAGTGAAAGACAGAGTAATCAGGAGAGAATTAAACACTGGGGAAGAGACTGAATTACATACAGGGTAATAGAGATTAGTAAATAATGGGAAATAGAAAAATGATGAAATGCAGAGTATTAGAATGTAATCGGGTTTAGATGGAGAGGAATTTGCTAAGTGGGTACAAGAAAATTTTCTGATTCAAATATGGGGATGTAACTCCTTGAGAAGATGCAAAACTTGACCTACTATGGGAAATAAGGCAGGGCAGGTCACTGAGAAGTCAGTGGAGGAAAACTTTGGTGCCAGCGACCATAATTCTATTAGTTTTAATTACTGATGGAAGAGGAGAGGCCAGATATAAAAGTTGATGTTCTAAATTGGAGGAAGGCTAATTTTGTTAGTATTAGGCAAGAACTTTCAAAAGTTGTTTGGGGGCAGATGTTCAGCGGTAAAGGGAAGGCTGGGAAATGGGAAGCTTTCAGAAATGAGATAACGGGAGTTCAGAGAAAATATATTCCTGTTAGGGTGAAAGGAAAGGCTGGTACGTGGCGGGAATGCTGAATGACTGAAGAAATTGAGGGTTTCATTAAGAAGAAGAAGGAAGCATATGGCAGGTATAGACAGGATAGATCGAATGAATCCTTAGAAGAGTATAAAAGCAGTAGGAGTATACTTGAGAGGGAAATCAGGAGGGCAAAAGGGGGACATAAGATAGCTTTATTAAAATAGAACTAAGGAAAATCCAAAGGGCTTTTACAAATACATTAAGGACAAAAGGGTAACTAGGAGAGAATAGGCCCCCTCAAAGATGAGCAAGACACGCTTTGTGTGGAACGGCAGGAGATGGGAAAGATACTAAACGAGTATTTTTCAACAGTATCACTGTGGAAAAGGACGCAGAAGATATAGAATGTAGGGAAATAGATGATGACACCTTGAAAACATCCACATTACAGAGGAGGAAGTACTGGATGTCTTGATATGCATAAAAGTGGATAAATCCTCAGGACTTGAAAAGGTGTACCCTCGACCTCTGTGCAAAGCGAGGGAAGCGATTGCTGGTCCCCTTGCTGAGAAATTTGTGTCATCAATGTGCTGGAAGACTGGAAGTTGGTTGACGTGGCTCCACCGTTTCAGAAGGGAGGTAAGGACAAGACCGTGTGCTATAGAACGGTGAGCCTGATGTTGATCGTGGGAAAATTGTTGGAGGGAATCCTGAGGGACAGGATGTACATTTATCTGGAAAGGCAAGGTCTGATTAGTAATAGTCGACATGCCTTTTTGTGTGTAAAATCATGCCTCACAGACTTGATTGAGTTTTTTTTTAAGAAAGAGGATTGATGAGGGCAGAATGGTGGACGTGATCTCTATGGACTTCAGTAAGGCACTCGACAAGGTTCCCCATGGGACCTTAGCTAATTTAGATCTCATGGAATACAGGGAAAACTAGCCATATCGATTCAAAACTGACTCAAAGCCAGAAGACAGAGCGTGATGTTGGAGGATTCATTTTCAGACTGGAGGTCTGTGGTCAGTGGACTGCCACAAGGATTGGTGCTGGGTCAACTCTTTCTCGTCATTTATATAAATGATATGGATTTGGGCAGAAGAGGTATAGTTAGCAAGCTTGCAGATGACACCAAAATTGGAGATGTCGTGGAATTGTAACTTCAGATGACAACAGGATTTTGATCAGATTGGACAATGGGCTGAGAAGTTGTACATGGTGTTTAATTTAGATAAATGCGAGGTGCTGCATTTTGGGAAAGGAAATTTTAGCCGGACTTTTGCAATTAATGTTAACGTCCTCAGGAATGTTGCAGAAAATATTGCTGAATGTGGTAGTGGATAATTTCTCGTTCATGTTTTCAGTGGTAGGTGCGTGGGTTGGATGTAAATGGTCCTCAGGTGCACATGGAAATGTGGATTTGATGTTACAATTGGATGAGCCGCGATCCTTTGGGTTGGCAGGTAGACAACACTCAAATGGCTGAATGGCCTCCTGCTGCTCATTGTCTGTGTGTCCCCGTGTGTGTCAATTGTCAGTCAATCAGGGTTAGCAGCTTATTCCTGAGCGTGGTGAATGGCGACCCATCCTTTTTCCCCAACCCCATCCACCATTGGGTGTTATACTCAGATCCATGTGATTGTGCTGATGGAATCCTGTCTGCACTGGGAACACAGCAGCTCCCTCTGGAGCTCTCTCAGTTGTTTCGCTGAGTCCTTAAATGAAGAATTTACATAACCAATTCTTGCACAACATTCCTGAACTTGGACAGAGTGACTGCACAAAATAATTTGTTTGTGCTGCAGCTGAAATCCTTCAGCATATCTCTGATGTATATAAGAATGTTGAGAAAATAGTACTTCTCATGATATCTTCCTTTATTGTCAAAGTATAAGATGTTTGCACCTTTCACTCCCCACAGAAGTATAAAGCTGATGGATATGTTAAAGAGGGAAATCACTGACTTCTTCTGGCTCTCCATCTCTGTGTCTTTGTGTCTGTCCCCCTTCCTCTGACTCCTCAGCCTCTTGCGGACTCAACTGGCCACTAAAGTGTACCTGACCGTCAGAGTGTTCATCAACAGAATTAAGACAATTGGGAAGAAAGGGTGTAAAACGATACCAAACCACTGAAAGCCCAGCCACCTGGCATCGGTAAATAACTTGACTTTGTTTTGCAGTACCATGGAACATTGTCAATTGCTCACCTCGGGTGAAATCGAAAATATAAGGGAATATTTTTTGAACAGCACAACATGCTGGTTGCAGCAAGAACCAGAGCCAAGGCTTTCTTTGATCAACTTTTTCTCTTCATTTTCCAGCATCACATGGCCACTAAATGATCAAAGGAGAAAAGGACAGTGAACCAGATGGAACAGTCTGTGGCTGCACAAGCCAAGACACAGACAGCACTGCACACATGGGTGAGGTCCAGGAAACACCTTGGGGTGTCAAAGTATTTGAGTTGGAGCAGTGTGATGTTAGAGAAAATGAACAGTAGATACCCTGCTGCCATAGCCAAAGGCAGTGTCTTGTGCAGTTAGAACGGCTGCACTGTACCTGTGAGAGAACCAAATCAACCAGGAAATTAACTGAAAAAGACAAGATAAAATGGAAATTGGAAATTACAAATCAGATAATATCCGTGTCTGCCCAGAGAGAAATGGAAGATCTTAGCACCTAACTGGGTCAGGAGGGAGGGTTCAGATGTCACGTTTAAACATGACAGCTCAAGCCTGACCTATTTCAAAGTTCCTCACTCCTGGCTTTTACTAAATGGGCAGAGGCAATTGACAGGCGAGAAGGTGGTATAATTTTTAAGGTGAAAAGTAAGCAGTTTCGAGGAGATTGGAGGGAAGGGTTTTCAATCAAAGAGTGAGGGGTATATCATAATTACCTGGATGAACACTTTAAATCAGTTGAACTTTGCCAGATGAAGCATCCCCTCCCCCCAAAACTGGGAAGTGAATTCCAGACATACGATCACCCTCTGGATGAAAGGGTTAGTCGTCATGTCCCCTGTAACCCTTCCATCAATCAGTATACCTCTTGTACCCTTGGGAAATGATCCTCCATTCAGGGTGACAGGTCTCCATTCAAGATACTAATTACTTGGACGCTAAATCACATTACCTCTCTTTTTTCTCTGTTCTGGGGAAACTGAACCTGACCTGTCCTTCTTTCCTCAACGCTGCACTAATTTTCATGTATTAGCAACATTCTTGTAAATCAACCCTGTTCTCTCCTCAGTGTAATTCTGTCCTCGCTGTTAGGTAGTCACCAGAGCTGTGCATAAAACTGCAGCTGAGTGATCCAATGTCTCATGTAATTCCGGTGTTACCGGTCTGGCAGGGGGAGAGGGAATTTGTTGTGGATTGGCTCTGGTGCAGGCTGACCGGACAGTAATTTGGGGAGTGGTAATATGGTATTATGTCTCAGCATGGATGTCTGGTCAGGATCTAGGGTATATAATGGAACTGTTGGGGCACACTCTGATCGAAGTACAGGGTTAGTTAATCAGTTCCTCACAGTTAGATGATGTGTTCAATAGTCTTGCCTCTGTTGTGATACCAGATGATGTAATCAAAGACCAAGCCAGACCCCAGATGGAAATCCAGCTTGATAGATTACAACCTGATTTGTTTTGGTTTAACCAAGTGATCTCTTCCTGAATTGCACACGCCCAAAGCTGGATTGTTTCAGCAAAAAACAGGAGTTTGTTATAAAAGGAATGATGATACAAAAGAATAAATCAAGCTACGTACTTCTGATGAAGATTCAAAGGCAATGAACACGCAATAAATGTATAATCTCATTAATTTCAAAGAAATGCATAAATGAAAAGGAAGCAATTGTCTTTTATAGATTAGACATTGCAGTACTCCCGGTGCCATTACAGAGAAAACATGCCTTGTATTATAGTCACAGCAGAATCTAACACTTGTGACTTCCACTATTAAACTGGAACTCCATTAAACGTCTTCCTGGAGCTAAGGCACAGCTGAGAGTGTAGGGGAGAAAGTGAGGTCTGCAGATGCTGGAGATCAGAGCTGAAAATGTGTTGCTGGAAAAGCGCAGCAGGTCAGGCAGCATCCAGGGAACAGGAGAATCGACGTTTCGGGCATAAGCCCTTCCTTAAAAAGGTCTGAAGAGACTACTTAAAGCTGAGTACATTGACACTCAGAGCTGAAAATGTGTTGCTGGAAAAGCGCAGCAGGTCAGGCAGCATCCATGGAACAGGAGAATCGAGGTTTCGGGCATAAGCCCTTCCTTAAAAAGGGCTTATACCCGAAACCTCGATTCTCCTGTTCCATGGATGCTGCCTGACCTGCTGCGCTTTTCCAGCAACACATTTTCAGCTCTGAGTGTCAATGTACTCAGCTTTAAGTAGTCTCTTCAGACCTTTTTTTTAAACCAACCCTTCTGGTCTGCAGTGAACACGAACTTTTCACTCATCAGTCAAGTGATTGATTAAATCTTTCATTCCCTTCTCATGAGCGCAACTATATACTTCCACCCAGTTCCAGGATTTTAGAAGGACTAAGAGAAGTAACAAAAATTATTCAAGTAAAGCTGAATGTTCCTCAGTTAAGGGTACCTTCCTTAATTGCAGATTCAAGAAGTCACTAACAAATCTTTGAGTAAATAAGCAGTGCTTCTGAAGTTAATACTCAACTTGTAAGAATTTATGTAATCATAGCAATTTGTTTTAAAAACTGCTTTTGAAGTTCACGTGTTGGAGATCGCCTGTGACATCAATCCCCATTGTCTGCAGTCGGAGTAGCCTCGACATGCTTTTCTGGAGTTTGGACAGTATTTCCCATCTTTCTCACCTTTTCAACACCTTTGAGGATAAAGAACCTCTTGTTGATCCCCTTGACAGTTTCCCACACGTCTAATGGAACCTCAAAGGCAGTCTTCACAGTTCTTCAACCTATGAAATCAATTTTGAGCTTCTCAACGTTTTCTGGGGTCAGGAGGTTTACATTCAGATTCCACGTTGCCTTGTTGGCCAGTAGGAGGCAGTGGTCAGAGAAGGACATCAGCATGAAGTCGGTGGATCTGATCGAGAACATGCCGGATACAAACAGGAAATCTATCCTTGAGCAGATAGACCCATCTGGCCAAGACCAGGTGTATCCAGGCTGCCCTCCATCTGCAGGGGGTTGCTGAAGATGTCATGCAGCTTTAACTGTTTCCATCAGGTATCTGGCCGTGCTGTCTGGTTTGCTGTCAGCATCTTCCATCTGCATCGATGATGCAGTTATAGTCTCTGCCCAGAATGACTGACCTGGGCATTGCTAGCAGCAGTAGGAACTGCTCCAGGACATCTAGCTGCTGCTATGAGGAGAAGCACAGCTGCAGCCACCTCCTTAACCTCGGAGATGAGGAAGTTGCCTCCTCGCAGCAGAATGCACAGGCCAGAATGGAAGTTACCGTAAGCCCTGTGGCCAAAACGTCGATTTTACTGCTCCTCACATGCTCCTCGGATGCTGTGCTTTTCCAGCACCACTCTAGACTCTGGTTTCCGGCATCTGCAGTCATTGTTTTTACCTGAAAAAATAGGAGGTCTGCCTTCACGTTGGCCAGGTAATACAAGCAACTTGAAACCCATTTTGGGAGCTTATGGATTTACCGAGAGACCCAGACTCCGTTCACCCACGGTCTGATCACCGGGGGATACACTGTATCTCCGTGGTGTGGGAGCGAATGTTCGGACACTCTCCGTACTGAGGTAGATGTCTCCCGGGGTGGAGGGTGAGGGTGGGGGTGGTGCTCTGTGCTAGCGGCGTCCGGAAAAGAATGAAGCCGGGTATGATCCAACTCTTGAGTCAGACAGAGGAACGGTCATGCTCTCCTCGTTGCTTCCTGTTCGTTTGGTGTAATTGGAACTCCTTGGATCACGATGGCTGCTGGCTGGGCTTCACTGGACCCCTCGGGACTTCTGATGTTTCTGTTTTTGGAGTGGAAGCCTCTCCTGCTCACTCACGGTGCTGTCTCTTTTTCTGTTGGTGGCCATCCCTCCACAAATCTTCATTTTCTGAGGTGCTACTGGTGTGTCCATCATGCAGCTTCCTCTTCCTGTTTTACTGTGGAATGGGGTGGAGAGGTGGCAGCCAATGTGTTTCCCTTTTTCAGTTGTTTCTCAGCGGCATTCATCCCCCTCCCCCCCTCCCACCACCACTTCATTTCCTCTTCCTCCATTGATTCTGTCGCTTCAGGTCGAGGTTGCTGCGTGAACTACAGGAAGAGGCTGAATAGGCTGAGGCTATTTTCCCTGGAGCCTCAGAGGCTGAGTGGTGACCTTATAGGAGTCTATAAAATCATGAGTGGGATGGATAGGGTAAATAGCCAAGGGCGTTTCCCGAGGGTAGGGGAGTGCAGAACGAGACGGCAGAGGTTTTCGGTGAGAAGTGAGGCATTTAAAAGGGACCGAATTTGTGTTTTCCCACATTATACTCCATTTGCCATCTTTTTACACATTTGTTTAGCCTGTCAATGCCTCTCTGCAAACTGTTCGCAATCCTCTTGCAACCTGCCGTTTCACTTATGTTGCGTCCTCTGCAAACTTGCCTGCAGTAGATTCGTTTTCGTCCTCCATGTCAGAAATATCTTGTAAACATTTGTTCTCCCAGCACTTACCCCTTTGAAACCCCACTGATCACGAGTTGCCAATTTGAAGCAGAATCCTTTATCCCCACTCACTGTTTCCTTTCCATCATTCATTTCTATATCCCCACTGATGTACTACCTCTAATATCGTGGTCTTTCTTTTTCTGATTTAACCTTTTGTGAGGTACCTTGATCAATATCCTCTGGAAGTCCAAATACAACACATCTGCTGGCTCTGCTCTATCCAAACAGACCCACCACCAGGGATATATTTCCCTCCCCACCCCTCTCCACCTTCCGCAAAGACCGTTCCCTCCGTGACTACCTGGTCAGGTCCACGCCCCCCTACGACCCACCCTCCCATCCTGGCACTTTCCCCTGCCACCGCAGGAACTGTAAAACCTGTGCCCACACCTCCTCCCTCACCTCCATCCAAGGCCCTAAAGGAGCCTTCCACATCCATCAAAGTTTTACCTGCACATCCACTAATATCATCTATTGTATCCGTTGCTCCCGATGCGGTCTCCTCTACATTGGGGAGACTGGGCGCCTCCTAGCAGAGCGCTTTAGGGAACATCTCAGAGACACCCGCATCAATCAACCAAATCGCCCAGTGGCTCAACATTTCAACTCCCCCTCCCACTCTGCCGAGGATATGGAGGTGCTGGGCCTCCTCCACCGCCGCTCCCTCACCACCAGACGCCTGGAGGAAGAACGCCTCATCTTCCGCCTCGGAACACTTCAACTCCAGGGCATCAATGTGGATTTCAACAGTTTCCTCATTTCCCCTACCCCCACCTAATCCTAGTTTCTAACCTCCAGCAACTCGACTTGTCTGGACTTGTCCGACCTGCCCAGCTGCTTTTCCACCTATCCACTCCACCCACTCTTCCCTGACCTATCACCTTCATCTCCTTCCCCACTGACCTATTGTACTCTATGCTACTCTATCCCCACCCCCACCCTCCTCTAGCTTAACTCTCCATGCTTCAGGTTCTCTGCCTTTATTCCTGATGAAGGGCTTTGCCCGAAACGTTGATTTTGCCTGTCCTCGGATGCTGCCTGAATTGCTGTGCTCTTCCAGCACCACTGATCCAGAATCTGGTTTCCAGCATCTGCAGTCATTGTTTTTACCTCTATCCATTCCAGTTGAGATTTCTTCCAAGATCCCGAATAAATTAGTCAGACATGATTTCGTTTTCATGATGTCAATCAAACTCTCCTTGACTCTCTCCTGTGAATCCTCCCTTGTCTCCCCGTTTCCAGTTCCAAAACGAACGTCTTTCTCTTGAAGAACTTCTCAAGAGTGTTGAACTGCAACAATTATCTATTCCTGTTTGGTGCCAGAGTGCAAACAGAACAGTGGCCAAAGCTGCCTTACGAGGGAAATTAGAGTTAGTAATGTTTGTAAAAAAAAAAGTGGAAGAAACAAACACAGCTCTGACAATTGGGAACACTTCAACAGTCAGCAAAGGAGGACCAAGGGGTTGATTAAGAATGGAAAGAATGAAGTCATGGAGTCATAGAGATGTACAGCATGGAAACAGACCCTTCAGTCTATCCTCTCCACGCCGACCAGAGATCCGAACCCAATCGAGTCCCACCTGCCAACACCAGGCCCATATCCCTCCAAACCCTTCCTATTCATATACCCGTCCAAATGCCTCTTAAATGTTGCAATTGTACCAGCCTCCACCACTTCCTCTGGCAGCTCATTCCATACACGTAGCACTTTCTGTGTGAAAATGTTGCACCTTAGAACTCTTTTATATCTTTCCCCTCTCACCCTAAACCTATGCCATCTAGTTCTGGACTCCCCGACACCAGGGAAAAGACTTTGTCTATTTATCCTATCCATGCCCCTCATAATTCTGCAAACCTCTATGAGGTCACCCCTCAGCCTCCGACACTCAGGGAAAACAGCCCCAGCCTGTTCAGCCTCTCCCTATAGCTCAAATCCTCCAACCTTGGCAACATCCTTGAAAATCCTTTCTGAACCCTTTCAGGTTTCACAACATCAATCCGATAGGAAGGAGACCAGAATTGCACGCAATATTCCAGCAGTTGCCTAACCAATGTCCTGTACAGCCACAACATGACCTCCCAACTCCTGTACTCAATACCCTGACCAATAAAAGAAAGCATACCAAACGCCTTCTTCAACTGCGACTCCACTTTCAAGGAGCTATGAACCTGCACTCCAAAGTCTCTTTGTTCAGCAACACTCCCTAGGACCTTACCATTAAGTGTATAAGTCCTGCTAAGATTTGCTTTCCCAAAATGCAGAACCTCGCATTTATCTGAATTAAACTCCATCTGCCACTTCTCAGCCAATTGGCCCATCTGGTCAAGATCCTGTTGTAATCTGAGGTAACCCTTTTCACTGTCCACGACACCTCCAATTTTCATGTCATCTGCAATCTTACGAACTGTATCTCCTGTGTTCGCATCCAAATCATTTATATAAGTGACAAAAAGTAGAGGACACAGCACCGATCCTTGTGGCACTACACTGGTCACAGGCCTCCAAGTCTGAAAAACAACCCTCACACTGTGTCTTCTACCTTTGAGCCAGTTCTGTATCCAAATGGCTAGTTCCCCCTTTATTCCACGAGATCTAACCTTGCTAATCAGTCTCCATGGGGAACCTTGTCGGATGCCTTACCGAAGTACATATAGATCACATCTACTGCTCTGCCCGCATCAATCTTCTTTGTTACTTCTTCAAAAAACTCAATCAAGTTTGTGAGACATGATTTCCCATGCACAAAGCCATGATGACTCTACCGAATCAGTCCTTGCCTTTCCAAATACATGTACATCCTGTCCTCAGGATTCCTTCCAACAACTTGCCCACCACTGAGGTCAGGCTCATCAGCCTATAGTTGCCTGGTTTGTCTTTACCCCCCTTCTTAAACAGTAGCACCACGTTTGCCAACTTCCAGTCTTCCAGCACCTCACCTGTGACTATCGATGATACAAATATCTCAGCAAGAGGCCCAGCAATCACTTCTCTAGCTTCCCACAGAGTTCTCGGGTACAGCTGATCAGGTCCTGGGGAATTATCCACCTTTAACCGTTTCAAGACATCCAGCACTTCCTCCTCTGTAATCTGGACATTTTGCAAGATGTTACCATCTATTTCCCTCCAGACTATCTCTTCCATATTCTTTTCCACGGTAAATACTGATGCAAAATATTCATTTAGTATCTCCCACATTTTCTGAGGCTGAGAGTAAGCTTGCAGAGATAATATCAATGTAAACATTTCTGGATCAGGTTCAATCTGTATTTTAAAAAAAACCAAAATTGGTGAAAGCCAATATATGGCCTTCACAGCCAGAAATGGGCACAATGGGGAGAAAGGAAATGGCTGAGAAACGAAATTCAGACTTTGAATCATGGAATTATAGACATACACTGCACAGAAACAATTCGGTCCAACTCATTGATGCCGACCAGCCACACTGAATTAATACAGCCCAATCTGGCCCATAACCCTTGCAATCCTTCCTGTTCATGTACCCATCCAGACATCACAAAGGAGAACATGAATAACATACCCAAAACAACAGGGAACACAGGTGGTAGAACTTTTATTGACTTTTCATTATGTTATTTCATTGAAACTGGTGTGAACTGTAAACTTCTGGCTGCAAATAACTTGTGGCCTTTGAGACAGCTAGTGGCAAACAGAACAGACCAACCAGCTTTGTTTGTTTGTAAGGCCAGGCCTGAGGCTAATTGTAGTCTCAGTTTTGATTTCTACAGACAGAGCGACCACTGGGAAGGGCATCGTTTTTAACTAGATAGCTGTTAATGAGGTCCCACAACCCATGGGAATTGATTCTGGCAAGTCTGGAAGGTACCCTATGCTGAAACAGATGGCAGTCATTAAGTTATAATTGAATTCTCGGTAAGATGTTATCTGTAAGGGTGGAGCCAGACATTAATTAAATTACTAAGTTGTTCAATTTTCTCTGTGCTAATGTTGTTGCACATTTATTAAACAGTTAAGTTTTTTTTAAGCTATAAAATGGATGTCTCGAAATTAATTACTCACATATACTATGATTAATTACTTAAAATCTTGTTCAGAAACGTTGGATTGGTATTGGTGGCTTCATTCATACTGGTGTCTTTGTGAAATTGCCCACAGTGTTCAGGGGTGCGTAGGCTAGGTGCGTTAGTTCCAGGAAATGTAGAATAACAGGTGTAGTGGAGTATGTCTGTGTGGGACACTCTTTGCAGGATCGATGTGGACTTGTTGGACCAAATGGCCTGTTTCCACACTGTAGGGATTCTAATTCTTTAATTAAAAATAATTAATCTAAGCTCATATTAACTTCTGTCCACACATATATACACACACACATAACATTGGTCTCTATTCAATCATGTCTGCATTTTTGTTGGTTAAATCCGTGATGACATATCTGTTATTAAAATCTTACGACTCGCAACATGTACGATTTATAAATTATGAGTCTGTAACATGAGACTCCAATGATATACTCTCATATTCTTGTTTTTAATTCATTCCAAGAATGTAAGAGGATTGTGACCTGTGTGTACAAATGTCTCTGACACATTGTTCGTGACATAACCATTAAAATGTTGTCAGGCCAGTACCAAATTCAATCATTCTTTTTCAACCGTACAGTATTTTCTTTGGTGGGTGTTGTGTCTCTTTGGAAAGTAACCAGTTGGCAGTTTGATTCCATCATCACCTTCCTGTAACAGCACAGCTCTAACCCCTGTGTGGTAAAAACCTGATGAAGGGCTTTTGCCCGAAACGTCGATTTTGCCTGTCCTCGGATGCTGCCTGAATTGCTGTGCTCTTCCAGCACCACTGATCCAGAATCTAACCCCTGTATCACGAGCATTGATGGCAACTTTGAAGGGGATAAAATTTCGGTGTTGCTAAAACTGATGCTGAGGTTAATATTGTTTTAAAATTGTCAAATGCCTCCTGGCATTGTTCTGTCCACCAAAACACTGTGTTCTTCTTCAGCAAATCTGTTAACAGTGCCACTGAACTGCTGAAGCTTGGAGCAAACTTTCGGTAGAATCCGCTTCGTCCCAAAAAGCGAAGCACATCTTTATTCAAGTTTGATCGTGAAAATTCCTCGATCACATTCGTTTTTGGATCCTGAGGGAATAAACTTCCACAGCCGATGTTATGTCTGAAGAATGTCACCTCTGCTTTTGCGAATTCAGTTTTGTTTAAGTTTAGAACTAGTTTTGCTTCTCGTAGTCATTCAAAGAGCTCTGCCAACTCTATTATGTGATCTTTCCAGGACTCAGTAAAGATCAATACATCGTCCAAATAGACTGCAAAGTTTGTTAACCCAGCCACAGCTCTGCTCATGAGTCTTTGGAATGTGGCTGGTGTATCTTCATTCCAAAGGGCATCACTTTGAATTGATATCACCTATTTGGGGGTACAGATGCAGAAATTTCTTTTGCTGTCTCTGATAAAGGTACTTGCCAGTAACCACGCAGTAAGACAAACTTTGTGATGTAACTGGCTTGTCCAACTTTCGCTCTACAGTCCTTCAATCTCGCTATTGGATATGAATCCAATTTTGTTACAGTGTTGACCTTCTGATAGTCCACGCAAAATTGTTGAGTCCTGTTGGATTTGGGAACTAACACAATCAGTGATCTCCACTCGCTCTGACATGGTTCGATGATATCTTCATTGAGCATCGCCTGGCTCTGAAAGGATTAAGCTGATAGGGGTGTTCTTTTATTGGAACAGCATTTCCTACATCTACCTCATCTAAAATGGCATTAGTCCTCCCTACTTATTCCTGCATGTGTCCTCATACTGCTGGAACAAACACTTAAACTGTGTTCTTTGTTCCCGAGACAGATAGTTTATAAACCTAACCAACTTCTCAATTCCTTCCTCATTATTTAATATATTTTGAGGCATATCAAGTCCCACAACACCTGGATTTGATTCTGCACTCTGTGGGACTGTGACTAACACCTGTTTCTCCAAATCCTTCTCCCTGTTATAATAAGATTTTAGTAAGTTCATATGACATATCTGATACAGTATTGTTTCTATCTGGCATCTTTACCAGGCAGTTCACCTGACTTAACTTTTTCTCAATTTGCTAGGGACCACTAAACCTGGCTTTGAAGGGATCTCCTATCACTGGTAATAATACTAATATGTCATGCCCTCAGGAAAACATCCAAATCTCAGTGTTCTTATCTGCTACCTGTTTCATTCTATAATCAAAAGAGAAAATGCTGGAAAATCTCAGCAGGTCTGGCAGCAGAGAAAAGAGCTGACTTTTCAAGTCTAACTGACCCTTTGTCATTCTATAATGTGCACTCTTTCGGTGCTGTTTAGCTAACTCACCTACTCGAATTAATCTCTCCCTCACCTCTGATACATAATCCAAATGTGAGATCTCTGACTTTGGTCCTGTCAATTTCTCTTTAATTAATTTCAAAGGGCCTCTCACTTCGTGTCTGCATACTAACTCAAAATGGCAAACAATATGAATGGAATACCATTCTCCCCATCATTCGGGTAATCCTGAGAGTATGCTCTCAACATGTTCGTCGGGGTCTGATGCCACCTTCCTAAAGGGGCGGCAAAGTGGCTCAGTGGTTAGCACTTCTGCCTCACAGCACCAGGGTCCCAGGTTTGATTCCTACCTTGGGTGACTGTCTGTGTGGAGTTTGCACATACTCCCTGCGTCTGCGTGGGTTTGCTTCAAATATGTGAAAGTCAGGTGAATTGGCCATGCTAAATTGCCCGCAGTGTTAGCTGCATTAGTCAGAGGGAAATGGGTCTGGGTGGGTTACTCTTCGTAGGGTCGGTGTGGACTTGTTGGGCTGAAGGGCCTGTTTCCACTCTGCAGGGAATTGAATCTAATCTAAAGCTCACTGGGATTCAGGATGTTTCACACGATTTAAACTTCTCGCTACCTGAGCTATCCATGACTTTCTTAAACAGCCTAGAAGTAAATTTAGACCCGTGGTATGACTGCATCTCTCTGGGTCACCCATACCACGTGAAGAAAGCTACTAACTCCTCTTCCACCCTTTTGATGTAATACCCCGTAATGGATTTGCCTCCAGAAATCTTGCAGACACATCTATTATGGTTAGCAATAACTGGTTTCCACATTTAGTTCTCAGGAGGGGACCTCCACAATCAAATCTTTTCCCCCAGTGCCTCCCTTTAACCAGCAGCACTGTGATTGTACGTGTCCCACCTTCTGGTGGTGAAAACTCCTTTTCTCAGTGTCCTTCTGAAACCACTGTCACTTTAGTTTTGTGTGTCCCACTCTGTTAAGTGAAAACATCTGAGGCCTTTCACCTCCTTTCCACCCACTTGGTCTTGTTTTTTAACTTGTGGTAAGCATTTCCCGGCATTCTCTACTCTTTGTTAGTGTAGCATTTCTTCTTCTCCCAACTTTTGTCCATCACAGGGTGAAATTCTTGCCAGAAATTGTGACTTATACACCAATGTGTATTCATCTGCCATCTCTGTTGCTCTTCGCACTTCCTGAACTTTCTGTTCGACCACATGAATTATGATCACATCTGGAGGTGAGTTTTTAAACTCATCCAGCAGAATAATCTCTCATAGAGCTATTTTGAAGGTCCATACCTATCTGTGAAAATTACCACATTTACCTCTTTCCTTCTCAACATATGTCTGACTTGGTTCCTTCTTTATGTTTCTGAGCCGCTGTCTATATGCTTCTGGTACCTGTTTATAAGCACTCAAAACAGCCTGTTTGACTTCTTCATAATCTCTTGCCCCCTCATCTGACAGCACGGCAAATACCTCACTAGCTCTGCCTACCAGCTAAGTCTGAACCAGCATTACTCACAAGTCCTCTGACCACTCTATATGTCTGGCCAATGTTTCAAAAGAAATAAAGACATTTTCGACATCTTTCACATCAAAATGTAGCAGTTTTAATATATTTAAATATCACTGCCTTCTCTCTTCATCTCCATCTTGTTAACTTGAACAACCTGACTAAGTCACATTCTGACCTTCAAATTCTCTCTCCTTTTTCTTTTCTCCCTTTTTCTCTCTCCCTTTCTTCTCTCTGTCTTTGCTCAGCTAAGTACCTTCTCCCCCTTTCTTTTTCCACTCTCTCTTTCTTCTCTAACTCTTTTTCTTTGTCTCTTTGTTTATATGTTGACTTCATTTTCCTCAATTGTAATTTAAGCTTTTTCTAAGTCTACTGTACTTGTCTGTTGCTCTGATACCCCTCAGTGGTTGAGTAACTCTCAACAATTTCACTTTTACTTTTGTCCTTGGTCAAACCTAATTCTATCCTATTTGCTGATTCTAAACAAATGGTCTTTTTCTGTCCTTCTACACTATCTTGGCAAATTTGGGAATCTTCTTCACACAATGGACCTCTTTCGCAACCCTCAGAACCATTTTTCCCTCTTTTAATTTAAGCAAACACCAGTCACTGAAATTAAACAAATTGTCTCACCTGCGTTTTATTTAAAGATCTAGGACGCTAATCGACAACTGTTTAAATCTGCTGGGATTTTTTTCTACCCCATATCTGTGCAAATCTCAGACTTGATCCATCCAAATCGATTCAAATCCTGGTCAAGCACCCAAACTGTTACAATACAGCTTGAACTCTTCTGCTAATTAAATTAAACATGAAGGATAGTTCACCTCACCTCATAATCTGCTCACGTATGTGTGACAGCAAACTCACTTCCAATTCTTAATGAAAGAAATATCAATTTAGTCTTTAGCACTAAAAGCAAACACTAAACAACAATGATTTATAACTCCAAGCCTCCTTTCTCTTAAATGTTTGTTGTCTACCTCTCACTCTATAACAATATACTGATCCACAAAATAGCCCTATTAAAATGACATCAACTTACCTTTCAAAACCAGGCAGCAGCTGTCATCGTCAGTGTCTGTAATCTTTCATCTATAGAGCTCCCTGGGTAGCCTTCAGGGTTTTGTTGCAAAGATGTTCCATATGAAAAGGGTACCTTTGATAGAGAATGTTTTGGATAGCAGTCTCTCTCTAGATGGCAGTTTGTCACTATCTCTCTGGCTTTCAAAGTGTCTGTTTTTTTATTTACCCCATACATCAGATTGTCTTATTAGTTCAATATTGACAAAACAGCAAAATTCAAATACGGTTGTATTTTAGTACTATCGTGTATAATTTAAACTGGTTTAATTAAAAACATTGTGAACATAACAGCCAAATGTTACATATCTTCCATTTTCTATTGGTAGTCTTGTCTGAAGAGATTTTTCTGGGACTGCTTTTCAGTCATATGCCAGGTGCCTGCAAATTCTCACTGCCAAAACAGACTTCATGCTCTCTTAAAGGTACAATACACATGTTTGACTTTCCAACAAATATGGAAAAATAAGAAAAACATACTGGGGATTTGAGAGCCCATGTCCGTTTGAGTCCAGCTTCGATTGATTAGAATGCTATCTGGACAGTAGGGGTTCAATCATGAGGGAGTGAAGTGTTCCAAACACAGGGTTAAATTCCTCACATTTAGAAAGGTCTGAGATGAGTAAAGTTTTCAACAGATCAGTATTGACTGAAGCTTATGAAGCTATTTTTCAGTGACTTATTTTACTTCTTTCAATCATTACCTTAATTGGAGAAGTTACATTTAATTCAAAGTTTTATACGTGCAAGGTTAGCAATTCTATTACGACGTGGGATTTATTAAAACCTACAATGTGTCATCTCCATTAACAAACTATCAGCCCTTCACAGAACAGCTGCTGATAACTGGGGAAGCTACATCCCAGTGTTGAGGAGAACATTTCTCAGAGAGACACTCAACAACTGGAATTTAATTTCCCAATAGTCACTGAAATAAAATTAGATTAGCGTTGGATTGATGGTGTTGGGGTGTCAGTGCTGGTATACAGGGTGGCACAGTGACTCAGTGGTTAGTCCCGCTGCCTCACAGGGCCAGCGGGTGTGTCTGGGTGGGATGCCCTTTGCAGGGTCAGCGTGGACTCGAAGGGCCCATTGATCAGCTTCCACTTTGTAAGAGTTCTATGATTTTATTTAATAAGCATTTTCCAATGTTTGTTATTGACAGATTGAGATTTGTATCATCCAGTATACCTCAGTTCTAAAAATACTCTTTGTCAACTGGGAGTTAACTCACTGCTGTCTCTCGTTTGCTCAAATTCTTAAATAAATGAAATAGACCACATTGTAATGTAACAGTGCCCCAGGCGGTGGCAACAGGTATAAAGGAAAGGCTTTGAGATTGTATCACCTCGGCATTGAGTACAGAGAGATTGCTTGCACAAAGAGATTCAGGAAGAAAATGACGTTCTCAATTCATCATGTGCGGAAAATATTTTACACGACCCTTCCATTTGGAACAATTCCTGGTAAGTGCCTTGTACCATTGAATTTGTGTCAGTCTATGTGAGGATTCTCTGCTGGTTCGCTCTGCCACTGACAATGATACATGGGCATGTTGTGCCCAAAAGTCACATAGTGGCAGAGAATCAGTCATGTCGTCTCAGATTACAGAGACCCCGTGGAACCCCCATCATCGCAGATTCCGCAGGAACTGCCTGGGAAATTATTCATCTCTTCTGGGAACGTTCCAAAAATCTCCATTTCAAACGGAGACTGCAGAGAATTTCGATGGAATTAAGAAAAGGGATCTCTTTGGAAAAATATATAAGCAATGGTATTTTGATATAAAGGGTGCAAAATCATTCACTTTGAGTTTGGTTCTGGTTTGTTCTGTGGATAAGCAATGGGCTTCTCTGTGCATCTGAAGCTAATGGCTAACTTGGAGTTATTTCTATAAATCACAGAAATGTTTTTTCAACAATTGCTTCCACAACAAAACAGAAGTTTATTGCAAAAGAAATGATACAATAGAATAAACCAAACTCTATACTTATACTGCAGATAAGTTGAGGATTGGCTGCAGGCTGAATGGCTTTGTGCACGAATGAACCTTTGATTATTTTTGATGTTTGCAACCCAGCATGGTATTAATGGAGCCTGAAAGATTTGTTGGAGAGTTCTGGAATTCGTGATTAAGGAAGAAACTTTGAGCTGAGAAAGCTTTACTGTCATTTTTATCATTTTTGTCATTTCTTTTAGTTCCTGTAAGACCCTGGAACATTGAGGGAAGTTTCCCCAGAAGAGAGGTGAATGAGAGTTGACGTGATTGAGATGTACAAAATAATCAGGGTGTCAGATGGAAACCTGTCACCCCAAATGCAGGACCATTCACCAGGAGACACAGAGTGAGAAAAACTGATGGAAGGATTATCGAGGACATGAGGCCTACCCTTTCATTCAGAAGGTGATGGTGTGTCTGGAATTCACTGCCCAGTTTGGGTGGGTGTCTTCCGGTGGCAACCCTCAACTCATTTAAAGGGAACTTGGATCTGCACCTGAGGTAGAGAAACCTTCAACTCTGTGGACCAGGTGCTGGAAAATGGGTTCAGAGCAGATAGCTAGTTTATTCAGTTGATGCTGACATGAATGACCTTGTTCAGTGTCATAATCTTCCTGCGGTTCTTTGGGTTTGTAGAATACTGAGGAACATTAATGTGAATTCACTTGGTGGGCGGAATGGCCTGTTTCTGTGTTGTCTGTTTCCAACACTGGAACACTGTGGATTTTAAAAGTAAACTCCAGAGGGCTATGGCTACCTTCCAGTTGTTCTCTGAAGAAATGTTTGTAGTTTTACAGTTTTACAATGCATAAAAATATTTACATGGGGAGGAATAATATTGACTAAGTTTAGAACATAAGAACTTATCAATTCATTAGGTTAATATTGCTTGCCTTGTTTAGCTATTCTCTTCACAAAATATAGTGTTTATTTTCAAAAAACAAGTATTGAGGAACTTTATACTGACTACGAACTGCTGAGTATTCAGATTATCGCTTTAAACGTTAATTGCCCCAACATGATCAGAACACAACAGAGAGTCAGACAGACCTGATTTTTATCATATCACCTTTTGTTATACAATGGATTGGAGCTGTCACATTCAGTAATTGCAGTAGTGAACTGCCTGTTTTATTTTGCAGTGTGTAGCTTATTCATAAAATACCATCAAGCACATTCTAGAATCATTTTAGTCAAAGAATGCAGAGAATGCAAGAAAAAAAAGTCACGTTGCCCTACTTGCATTTTGCATTATTTGTTGACTGAATGTACAAGCAAAATTAAAACATGGCAAGGAATTGTTCATTTTCCAAAATAAACTATGTGGGATTCAGTGAGTTAACCGTTCATCAGTTTTCCTTCACAGAGAAGGCTTAGATCATGGCTTGTACCTTTAATGAGGAAACAAAGCTCTCTCAGCTCTGTTAACATTCTCCATCAAATAATTACATTTTCTCAAGTGCAACAACTCATGCTTTTGTAATATAGTGCACAAGCAATTCTCAATAATCCTAACTGGAAGGCCAGAAACGATTGTGGCTGTTAGAGCTGATCCATTTTTGCAGTATTTTAGGTATCAGAGATTATTTCCATTAATTCCTGGAAGAGTAATCATTGTTTTATAAACTGCATTGTTTTGGAAATTTGGGGAAAAGAAAGATCAAAGCAACAACAGTTTAAAAAGGAGGAAGAGAGAATGTTGGAGAGCACATGGTCAGTGAGTCAGAGAGAAGAGAAAGAAACTGACACTGCTGTCGGACACACCCATGAATCCGCACAGCTACTGCTTTTGCTGTTTGAGTTCATGTACTTCTGGGCATCGGTGTGCACCTGAGAAAAATTAACAAACAGCAAAAATCATAGCTGACCCTGGAGGAACCTGTGTGGGAGAGTTCACAGCACAGAGCAGATAAGTGCATGATTTTTAAATGTCACCTTGCTGACATGTTTTGTGTAAATCGACAAGAGTGAGTAGAGTGAGTTCTTTTTGTTTATAGGTTTTATTGAGATCTGTTTCTTGATTAAAATGTAAAAATATAAAACGTAGGCAATACAGTAGCCTGGAGCTGTGTATTTTAGAGCAGTAAGACGGTGGTATTATCTGTGTCTGTAGATAATTCATGTGCAAAAATAGCCTTCACTAGACTGATGTCCTCTTCCGGTCGGATGTGGGAGATTAGTGAGAGCTTACATGTTACTGATGATTATGTTTGCAGTAAGTGTGTTTGGCTGCAAATCCTATCAAATCGTATGGATCGGTTGGAGCAACAGTGACAGGCAATGAAGGATTTACAGGAGCCCGAGTGTGTGACGGATAGCAGCTATAGTAAGAGAGAAAAATCTCAGATACGGTTAGGTTACCTACAAGAAAGGTAGGAGAGGCTGATACTGAAGGAGTCTCTTGTGGCTATTCCCATCTCAAACAAATATGCTGGTTTGGAAAATGTAGGGGGTGATGGAATCTCAGGGGAACGTAGCAGGAACAGCCAAGTGTCTGGTACCGAGTTTTGCTCGAATGCATTGAGGTTATGTCAGGTTCCGAATGATCAGTTCTGATACAGGACTTTCTCGTCAAAGGCACAGGCAGGTCTGTCTGCGGCCAACAGCGAGGAATCAGAATGAGGTGTTGCCTCCATGGTGACAGGATCAAGGATATCTCAGAGAGAGTAGAATATTCTCAAAGGGGTGTGGGACCAGCAGGAATTCATAGTACACATCTGAACTAACAACATTGAAATGGAAAAGAATGAAATTCTGAAGGGAGAAAGCAGGAAGTTAGATAGAAAAGTAAGAGGAGGTTCTCGAGGATAGTAATATCTGGATTATTCCAGGAGCTCCGAGTTAGTCAGGATAGGAATAGGAAGATAGAGCAGATGAATGCATGGTCTAGGAGCTGGTGCAGGGCAGAATGGTTCACATTTTTGAATCGTTGGAATCCAAAAGAGAAAGCAGCAGGTCAAACAGTCAGGAGAGTTAGGAACAAAGCAGAGAATGAGGCAACAGTGACAATTTAAATTGCATTTATTCTTATATAAGAGGACTAACAGGGAAGGCAGATAAACTGAGGGCATAGTTAGGAGCACGGGACTGGCCTATTATGGCAATTTCACAGATGTGGCTCAGGGATAAACAGGACATGGCAGATTAAACTTACAGGATAGAAATGCTGTTGGGAGGAAAGAAAAGGGATGAGAGAAGGCGGGGGTGGGGTGGGGGGGGGGTTGCGTTTTTGATCAGGGAAAGATTTATGGCAAAACGTAGGGAGGATATTCCTGGGACTAGATCCAGGGAAGTCATTTGGATGGAACTGAGAATTAAGAAAGGGATGATTACCTCACTGGGATTGCACTCTCGACCTCTCAATAGTCAGTGGGAAATCGAGAAACAAGTTTGTCAGGGGATCTCAGTTATTTGTAAGATTAATAGGGTGGTAATGGTAGGGGATTTTAACTTTCCAAGCACAGACGGGGTATACCACATTATGAAGAGTTTAGATGGAGAGGAATTTGTTAAATGTGTATGTGGTAATATTCTGATTCAGTATGTGGATACACCTACAATAGCACGTGCAAAACTTGACTTCCTCTTAGGAAATAATGCAGGACAAGTGACTGAGGTAGAGGTGGGGGCCAGCGACGAGAATACTACTAGTTTAAAATAGTGACGGAAAAGTAGAGACTGATCTAAATGTTAAAGATCTAAATTGGATGAAGTCCAATTTTGATAATATGAGCAAGAACTTTCAAGAGTTGATTGGGGGGCAGATGTTGACAGGGAAAGTGTCAGATGGAAAGAGTTCCGAAAAGACTTATAAGGACTTTGCCAGGGTTGGAGGGTTTGAGCTATAGGGAGAGGCTAAATTGGCTGGGTCTGCTTTTACGCAGAAGTGGGTACTGCAGACTCTGGGTCTGTTTTTAATGGAGGGTTGGAGGCTGAGGAGGTGACATTACGGAGGTTTATAAAATCATGAGGGGCACGGACAGGATAAATAAACAAAGTTTTTGCCCTGGGTGGTGGAGGAGCCCAGCAATAGAAAGCATAAGCTTACAGTGAAGGGGGAAAGTTTTAAAAAGGACCTAAGGACCTGAGTTGGATCAATGGGTCTGCTTCTGTGCTCTCCATCTCTATGACTCTAATTACTCCCATTATGTTAAGAGCAGTCAAACAAATGTTCCATTGCAGAGTAATATCAACATTTTCAATCTCAATTCCCTTTTGGAACTCAATCCCTGTCCTTTGTTTTCAATGATAGGGCCATGTGCAAAGTGAAAACCGAGTTGATGTTTTGATTTCCTTGACAAGTGTTCATACAAAGGTGGTCTGTTGAAGAATGGTTGCATTAACTGTGTTTCTCTTTCCACAGATACTACTATACCGGTTGAATTTCACCAGCTATTTCTGTTTCTGTTTCATATTTCCAGTATCCCCAGCCTTTGATTTATCACATGAAAATGTTTCACATCCCAACCTACCTCCCAGAAGTAATTCGTAGAAGCATGGAACCTGAATGTACAGAAGAGAACTGTCAGTCCATCAAGCTTGTGCTTTCAAGACTAGATAAACTCTGATCTCGTCTCAAGTAGTTTTTAAATATTGTGAGGTTTCCTGCTTCAACTACTGTCCCAAGCACTGAATTAGCAGAACCCCCACCACACTCTGGGTGAAAGCCTTTTCCTCCAATCCCCTCCAAACTTCTAACCTTCCACTTTAAAAAGTATACCTCCTTGCCATCTTGTCAATTCCATGCCCAAAATGAATATGAAGATCTTCCATTGCTCTCTGGGCAGATTCAGAGAATGTTTGATCAGTAATTTCTGATTTGTATTTTACCTCCTGTCTCTTTCAGTTAATTTCCTGTTGATTTTGGTTCTATCACGGGGAAAATGCGGCCTCTCTAACTGCACAACGCGCTGCCTATTGGCAATGGCAATGGCGGATGTACTGTTCATTATCATGCACATCATGCTGTGGCGACTCAAAGACCTTTACTGCCAATGGAATTATCTGGACCGAACCCCTGCATGCAGTGCTATTTTTGTCTTGGTTAGTGCAGCCACAGACTGTTCCGTCTGGTTCACTATTCTTTTCTCCTTTGATCGTTTTGTGGCCATTTACGGCCTGAAAGTGAAGAGAAAATATTGGACAGAGAAGACCTTGGCTGTGGCTCTGGCGACAACTGGCATTTTGCTCTGTTCAAAAAACATTCCTTTCTTTTTTCGGTTTGAACCAGGAGGATAATTGACAATATTCGGTGGTTCTGCCAAATAAGGTCAAGTTATTTTACTGACCCCAGGTGGCTCGGGTTTAAGTGGTTTGGTATCATCTTAACCCCTTTCATCCCATTTGTGTTAATCCTGTTGATGAACAATCTGACGGTCAGGTACATTTTAGTGAGCAGTCGAGTCCACAAGAGCCTGAGGGGTCAGAGGAAAGGAGAGAGTCACAAAGACGCAGAGATGGAGAATCGGAAAAAGTCGGTAATTTCCGTCTTCACCATATCCATCAGCTTTATACTTCTGTGGATAATACACGGTGCAAACATCCTGTATTTTAGCATTAAAGGAGTAGATCGTTGGAGGAGCAGGTCTCTAACCCAATTTACATGGGCCGGAGAAATGCTCAAAGATTTCAACTGCAGCACAAACACAGTATTTTATGCAGTAACTCTGTCGAAATTCAGAGCGAAGGTGAAGAATGCCGTGCACCAACTTGTCATGTAAATTCTTCACTTAATGACTCAGCAAAACAACTGAGAGAGCTCCAAAAACAGCCGCAGTGTTCCCAGTGCAGGAATTGCATATGTACGGCCAGGATTCCATCAGCACAATCACATGGATCTGGCTATAACACCCAGCTGTGGATGGGGAGGGGGGAACAGGATGGGTCACCATTCACCATGCTCAGGAACACACTGCTATCCCTGATTGACTGACGGATTGAGACACGCGGGGACACACAGACAATAAGAAATAGGAGGCCATTCAGCCCTTCGAGTCTGGTCCTCCTGCCAGCCCAGATGATCTCAGCTCATCCAACTGTAACATCAAACCCACATTTCCATGTGCACTTGAGGACCATCCACAACCAACTCACATACCCACGACCAAACATCTGAAAAAGAATTTATACACCTCCACCTTCAACAATACTGAAGGATGTGACAAAGGGACAGCGGGTAATGGAGAAAGAGGTGATTGTCAGGGGCAGGGCGGGATGAAAAGAGGCTGCAGGAGTGATTCAAAATGACAGACTGTCTGTGAGTGATGGGTTCAGCTGGAACATTGGGTCTTCACTGACTGCCCTGTGGATGAGTGTTAAAGACCGGCAGGAGGGATCTCTGCATTTCCCCTGCAGCAGAGGAGGGGGAGGGTCAGAAACAGTCCCTCCTGAACCATAATGATTGTCAGACTCTCTCTGTCAGCTCACAATAAACACCTTATTCCAACAAGAGAAAGTCTCTTGGTGCTGGTGATCCTCTCATCTGAGTTGGTTATTATTCCATTCACTTTTCTTTATTTTTGAGAGAGTTTCTTGAGCCCAGCTCCTGGCTCCTCCCATCACAAGGAAGTTGCCCTCTCTCTATTCCTCTGCCTCTTTCTGTGTATCTTTGTCTCTGTCCCTCCCTTCCTCCCTTTCTCTGTCTCTGTATCTCTCTCTCCCCATCTCTGAATTTTTGTCTCTTTGTGTGTCTCACTGTCTCTTTCTCTCTGTCTCTGTCCCTCTCTTATTCACTTTGCCTGTCTGTCTTTCTCTTGCTCTCCTCTTCCTCTGTCTCTTTCTCTCTCTCTCTCTCTCTCTGTCTAACTCTGTCTCTCTCTATGTCTCTGTGCTTCTCTATGGGGATGTATCTGTGTTTGCTGAAAAATCTTGCTCTCGTCAACTATGTCAGATACTTGTATATGTTCATGTGCTTTGGTTCAAATCCATTCCTGATCCTTACATTCTCTGATTTTACCCCAGAATGTAATTCTGCAAAAAATACAAAATGCACGGACCCTGCCAGCAATATCTTGTCACAATACTCATTACAGTTCTGTGAGTGCACTGTCCCTCCATCTCCTGCACGTTGATTATTTACATCTGCGTGTATGTGTGTGTGTGTGTGTGTCTGTGTGTGTGTGCGTGTGTGTGTTCCTGTGCATTTCTCTTCCATTGTGTGAGGGTGTGTGTGTGTATGTCTATGTGTGGGTATGTTTCATTGCTTTTGTGTGGATGTCACTGTGTGCATGTTATTCAGTTTTTGTCTTTGGCTCTGTTGCTGTGTGTATTATGTATGTTTTGCATATTGTCTATTTTGCATTTCTACCTGTGCACAGGATATGCTGTTTTTGCTTGTGTGTGTCAGCGTGTCATACTGGTTCGGTTCCTCGATGTGTGCCTGTCATTGAGTGCAGGTGCATTATTGCGTGAATGCAGTGTGTGTCTCTGCCTGGCTGTGCACCTGTTTATGTAGGTGCATGTATTTTTCAAACTGTGTTTGGCTTTTGGTTTGCATGTCAAGATCTTCTTGTGCCTCTGGCAGGATCACTCTGTGCCTCTTTATGGGTGCGTCTCTGTCTTTGTTTAAAAGTGTTGCTCTCTGTCTGTATCTGACAGTATGAAAAGTTCTGTGGCTGTGGCTGTGTGCTCATGTGTGCATACAGGAATGCTTCTGAGAGTTCTGGCAGGTAGGTGTGTAATGTTTCTTAGTATATATGTTTTATATGTGAGTGAGGATCTGGGTGTGATTCAGTGTCTGTGAATAAATGTGTTCCTATAATAGAGGATGACTTTTTCGTGTGTATGTGTGTGTTCCCAGTCTGTGTGCCCATCTGTTCCTATATCTCAGTATAACTGTGTTTCTCTGTGTGTGAAAGTGAAGGTGTGGTTGCGTTAATGTGTCTGTGTATTACTGTGTTTGCATTCTGCAGTATGTTTGTATTCCTCTGTGAGTCTGTGGGAGCGTGAGTGTGTTTCTGTGTTAATGTGTTCCCATATCTGTGTGTGTGTGTGTGTGTGTATGTGTGTGACAGAGAGTTTTTGTGTTTGTGTGTCTGTGTGTGTCCGTGTCTGTGAGCATATGTGTGGGGGTTTGGGTGCCTTCCTGTTTCATGGTATAATCCTATGTCTCAGTCTGATTGTATTTCTGTGCGTGGGTGTGTTTCTGTGTCTGTGTGAACCCATATCTCAGTTTGTCTGTGTGTGTGCGTGTGCTTGCATGCAAGTGTGGGGATGGAAGGGGGTAGTTTCAGTGTGTATGTTTGCCTATGTGTGTGTGTGTGTGTTTGCGTGTGGGCGGGGTGTGTTGTTGTGTGGATTTGTGTGAGTTTGTGTATGTGTGGGGAGGATTGCAAGCGTGTTTGGGGGTGTTTCTGTTGTCAGTATGTTCCTATATCTCAGTCTGAGTGTATTTCTCTGTGTTGGTCTGTTTCTGTGCCCTTCAGGCTGTGGCTATGTCTCTGTCTCATAATGACATTTCCTCTCCTAAAAATGGCTGAGTGAAACCTACATCAAGTTATGGTGCACAGATCACTTTCAATGGAATATTTCTGAGAAACTGGAGAAGATCTAAATATCAGTATATTTACCCCAGAAACCCGAAAAGTTGAACTGTTACTTGGTTCAAAAACCCAAGTCAAGCTAACTAAACACGACAAGGAAATATTGAATGAAAAGCAGGGCACGAGGAAGCTCAGAGCAACAGTGGGATCTTGGGATGCTTGCCCACAGATCCCTGAAAATGGCATGATAGTTTAGTCGATTAGTTCAAAAGACATTCGGGACACATGTTGTATCAATCATGGTGCTGATTATAGAAGGTCATGTTGGAGCTTTGGTGAGGATACAGCTGGTGTACTGTGTGCAGTTCTGGTGAGCACATAATGGTAATATATATACTCGTATAGACACATTAAACCTCAAAATGCTGCTGAAACGTGGGAACAGTAGCAGAGTTTAATATGGGAAGTAGGTGAATGTGGTATTCTTGTAAACATCCTCTGGACCACTTCCAATGCCAGCACAGACTTCCTTCGATACAGGGTACAAAACTGCTCACAATATTCCAAACACGGTCTGACCAGAGCCTTATCCAGCCTCAGCAGTGTGTTTCTACTCTTGTTTTCTAGCTATCTTTAAATGAATGCTAACATTGCATTTGCTGCCTATTATGAAGTTGTGTAGAGTACTCCGGAAGTGGAAGGCAGGAAGCTAGAATTTGTTTGTAAAAATGACAGGAGGAAAGAGTGTGTGGCCCCTTTAAGAGGTCAAGTGCATTTCTAAGCTTAGAGATTAATACAGAAAAATGTATTTGCAAGCAGCTGCAGATTGCAGACAGTTCTGACATTGAAACATGTATTATTTGGTTGTGTGATTGGAAACCTTAGGCTTGTCTTGATGTTACGGCAACCAGCTTGAATATTCGCAATTAATTTAGACTAGGTCATCGATTCCAAAACCCAATTAAATTTAAATCTTATGGCTTTGACTACCTCAAACCAGTCAGATTGTAAAGAAATTAATAGATTGTCAAGGATATAAAAACGAGGACATTTGGAATATTGTGGAGAGCCAACTGCCATCTGAAGAGGTAACAACTTTCATCTCTCAAAGAAAGCACCATCAATCCATAAAAAGTACCATGGCAAGTTTATCTAATACTCCAGACAAAAGGAATGGCAGACAAAACATCCCTGAAAGCATGGTCAGCTGAAGAAAGTCATTTGTGACTTGAGATCAGAAAAGATGCTGAGAGACTGTGGAGAAGGCAGAGCAATCTGAAAAACCCATTCTGGGTGAACTTTGAGAGACAAAGTTTTAATTTATTGTTTTATTATTACTTAGATTTATTTATGTGCGACCTAGGTTTATTGGAACAGCATGCTCAGTTAGGGAAGAGTTATTAGTTTGGGGGAAATTGTTCAGATGGTTTGTAATTCTGTTGATTTGTTCACTGTTAGGCTTAAATAAATAAACTGTTACTTGTTACTTATAAACTGACTACCAGGGAAACCTTTCATTTTACCACACTTTTCACAAATTACGAGAGGCAAAGTGAGCTTCTCTGGCTGTTTCAGGTTTAATTATTAGAAGGAAACCTCTCCTTCCACCAAATCAGATTGGGACTTGTTTGGTTTAATTATCAGAAGTGACCCACCTGTTCATTAACCTGAAGAGAATCCTGTACATGGACTCCTAAATCGCTTGTGAGCTTCAGGTTTCCAAAGACTTCCCCTTGTTACAAAATAGTCTGCACTTCTATTCTTCTGACCCAAGTTCATAAACTCTCACTTGCAACATTGTATTCCATCTGCCGGTTATTTACCCACTCTCCTCATCTGTCTGCGTCCTTTTGCAGCTGCTGTGCTACCTCAACTCTAACTGTTATCCACCAATCCTTACATCGTGTGCAAATTTTGTAAAAATGACCTCCATCATCCAAATCATTAATCTATAACTTGAATATTTGTGGTCTGAAACTAACCCCTGCGGAACTCCACTAGAAGCCAATTGCCAACCTGAAAAAGATACCTTTATTGCTGCTCTCTGCCTTCTGCCAGTCAGCCAATCCTCTATCCATGATAGTACCTTGCCTGTAATACCATGCGCTTTTATCTTATTTAGCAACCTCCCATAAGGGCCTTCATGATTACCTGCTGTACCTGTGTCTTGCATTTTCTGTGCTTTGTGCACAACTACTGCGAGTCCCTTTGTGTTGCAGTTTTCCCCAGCTTTTCCTTTTTAAATAATGCTCTGCTGTTTTATCCTACCTTCCAAAACGAACGACTTCATCATTTCCCAAATTCAATTGACAACCTTTTGCTCACTTACGTTACCTATCAAGATGGTGGCAATCTGAAAAGTCTGCTGTGTTGGGATCTGTGCCATACCCCATGCAAGGTGGGTACCTAACTCACCACACCCCCCAAACCCATTAGCCAGTCCTGAGGAAGATTTTCAGTATAAAGCAGGCAGAGCAACTAGAACCTTTTAAATTGCGATTTGGAGGTTCTGGAGTCGAAATGAAGACGACGAAAGGAAAGGGAGCTCGGGCTGTGCAGGCAGGCAGAGAACTCCCCTGCTGTGTCGGGCACACCCGTAACCACTGCTTCGACTCCCGTGGGGGCGCCTTTAAGCTCGGTGGAGCAGCAGCACCTACTCACAGAGTTTGCAAAAAATCGAAACAGCGCTGGAACCGATTCTTGCCGTGCTGACAAAGCATGAGAACTGGACTCAGGCGTTGGATCAATGCGTGAAAGCGGTCGAACGAAGGACCGCAGTCTCGGAGATTGTGTCAGAGAACTCCGAGGGCCTGGTCCGGACTAGCTCGTGAGGAATTATAATGTCCTTCTGTTTCTGGCGAACCCAGAAAATCCGTGCCCTGGCTAATACACAAGGTTAAGTTATTCGGCAGTTTATCGGATACAGGATAAATTTTTCAAAGTCGGAAGTCATGCCCGTGGGGGGGAGTGGTGGAAGTACCAAAGCTGGAGGATGGAATTCAGTTTCCTTTTAGGTCATCACAGAAAGGTTTTCTCTATCCGGGAAGTTTTATTACCCCTATCTTCCATCAGCTGCACAGAGCTATCTTTGTGCAATTGTTTGATAAGATAAAGCAGGAGGAGAAAGCGAGGACTGCAGATGCTAGAGATCAGAGCTGAAAATGTGTTGCTGGAAAAGCGCAGCAGGTCAGGCAGCATTCAAGGGCTCATGCTCGAAACATCGATTCTCCTGCTCCTTGGATGCTGCCTGACCTGCTGCGCTTTTCCAGCAACACATTTTCAGCTAAGATAAAGCAGGACTTGCAGCGGTGGGAGGTGCCACCAATATCGTGGCTAGGCCGTATAACTCTGATTAAAATGAATGTACTTCCTCAGTTGTGATATTCCATCAGGATGCTCCTGTTGTTGTTACCCAGACAGTTGCTGTGGAGGTTTATCAGTTGGCTTGGAACCTTTATTTAGTGCCGTAGGCGCCCCCTAGTTAAGTTTACCAAGCTGCAACTTCCACAGGATATGGGGTGGGGGGACCTCCTAGATCTGAAGAGATACCAAAATAGGCAACCTGCTGTCATATGTGGGTGACTGGGTGCGTAAGGACTCGAGGTCGATATGGCTTGATGTTGAGACCTGGCAGGCGAGATGTCCCCTCATCAACTTACTGTTTATGAACAAGATGTGGATCTGTGGCTGAATACTGTGAGAGCTCAATTATCTTAAATACGGTGGATGCATGGAGGATAATACGGTAGGTTGAGGGCAATTTAATTAAGTCTTCGCCCTTCACCCCATTAGTGGGAGTCCCAGGGTTTATGTCGGGTCAATGGACTCCAGCTTTAGAGCATGGGAGGGTAAGGGAATCTCCTGTTTAGGAGATTTATCAGAGTGAGAGGTCTTGTATTTCAACCAATTAAGTCAGAAATACAGGATTCCTAATAGGGGTGTTTTCCGATACTTCCAGGTTAGGGTTTATATACTGAAGAAGACCCCACTCTTGGCTTAGCCTCACAGGTCGGATATAGAGAGAAGGGTGCTCCGATGTGGGGGCGCTCACTCTGTTCGTACCATTTACCATCTGCAGAGAGGGAGTGTCTTGGGGGATATGGAGAGACTCTATGAGATCTGGAATCCGGAGGTAGTGGAAGAAATCTCATCGGAAACATGGCAGGGTATATGAGGGGATGTAAAGAAAATTTCGACATGCAGTAAAGCACAAGCTGTGCAATTGAAGATCCTTCACAGCGCCCATATGGCACCAGAGACGTTAGCAAAGTTTAAGGGTCTTCTACGAAATTTCCCAAATGGAAAACCAGCACAGGCACCCTCACGCGTTGCTTTTCATCCTGCTACAAGATTCATTGATATTGGAGTGCCATCGTAAATGAGCTGGAGAAAATCCTGGGAATTAAAGTTAAGGAGGATCCGGTATCCCTTCTTTTGGGATTATCGAGTTTGCCCTCTCTGTGTGAGCACAGGAAGAGGTTATTTAACATTTTTACCCACTGTGTGAGGAAGAACATTCTAATGAACTGGATATCAGAAATATCTCCAGGTCATACAGGATGGTGCAGACTTGTGATGGAGCACATCCCCCAGAATATCAGACAAGTATGGTGCACCACAGAACAGAGCAATTTTACAAGTCATGGTGGCCATTTATAAATTACATAGACATGGACCTATCGGCGGTAGAGATTAGGGCCTCGATCTGTTAAGAATTTTTATGGACTTCTAGGACTCTTATAAATCAGGGACACCTGATCTCTCATTATATATTCAGGGAACAATAATTGAAGAGCACCGGGAAAGAGAGAGAAAGTTAAATATAGATGGGTGGGGTGGGAATGGTCAAAGATTATAATAGGGAGGGAATTCACTAGAGAATAATATAGAGAATAATAGGGAGAGGATTAAATAGACAACATTAAGAAGAGGGTTAAATAGAAAGTAATAGGAAAAGGATTAAATACAAGGGCAACAAGGAGAGGGTTAAATACAAGAACAGAGGATGGGATTTAATACTCAGTAACAGGGAGAGGTGCAAATGGAGAGTAATAGAAAGATGATTGTTAGAAACAAATTTAATAAAACTAGACGAGACCACCAAAACTGGAAACAAGACAATTTATTCTACGATCTTGCAATAAAGGGCATCAAATGCAGAAGCAAATGAGCAATGAACATCCAAACTGGTACACAGTTATACTTTTGAGCTGCATGAGGTCACCTCTTCTGACTCCTACATTACCCAATCAATTTTATTCTCTGACTAACTTGCGATCCGCTCTTATTATTCTCCCCCTTCTCCAAGTTGGTGACCCTTCCCTCTGTAAGTGCTGATATATGGGAGATTTTGCTAAACTTGGATCTTGATGTTCCTTTCACTTTATCTGTTTGCTTGTAACATCTTCCATTGTTCATAGGTACATTCCGTTCCTGAATATACAAGTTAACAATGTGTCTTTTTTGCCAAGTTTATGTATTTCAGCTATCTCAGCTATTTTGCTGAGACTAAATTATTTAAACTATCATGATGAAAGAAATAATTTACTAGAATAATTATGCACTAAAGTCAGTACCCAATTATACATTTCCCTAGTGCTTGCTGATTTAATCATTGTCTGCAGCTGCCCTTTACACTCGATTTATCAGCACTATACTTAAGCTTATTATCACTACCTTTTTGCTATATCTGCGAAAACACGCTTCCCCATTTCTTACAACTCCCCTATTTCTTTTCTTTTACCATTTGTTGTTTTGCAATTTTATTTTCTGCCCTCTTTTCACCCTAAGGTGCAGAGGTTCACAATCTTGCCATTTCTGCCCTCCGAAGTCTGCCTTTTTTTCAAACTTAAAAATCACACAACACCAGGTTATAGTCCAACAGGTTTAATTGGAAGCACACTAGCTTTCGGAGCGATACTCCTTCATCAGGTGATTTTTTTTCAAACTCTAGGAGTAATCTGCCACTCTCTCTTTCTTGTGCACGCGCTGTTGTCATGACCAACATTGATTGTTGTCCTCCTAAAGACATTACCAACTTACTCATTATCCACTTTAACATGTTAAATCCCATCAGTAATACATAAATGCCTAAATTAACTCGTCACTTCCCCCAACCAGTCAGTCCCCAGTCGCCCCAACCCCAACAATCATCTTTTCGAAGTTCATCCCCAATTTCTCTTATATTCTTTTTCTTTACTATTTCTTCCTAATCCACCACTGTGGAAGAGGTGTCTGGGATGAAGATGCAGCATTCCTTACCAATCAGAGCACAGATTCCCCTTTTTCGGCCAAGAGATAGTCTAAAGCCATTTGATTCTGTAAAGCTGTTACTCTTTTGTGGGCGGCACCGTGGCACAGTGGTTAGCACTGCTGCCTCACAGCGCCAGAGACCCGGATTCAATTCCCGCCTCAGGCGACTGACTGTGTGGAGTTTGCACATTCTCCTTGTGTCTGCGTGGATTTCCTCTGGGTGCTCCGGTTTCCTCCCACAGTCCAAAGATGTGCAGGTCAGGTGAATTGGCCATGCTAAATTGCCTGTAGTGTTCGGTAGGGGTAAATGTAGGGGTATGGGTGGGTTGCGCTTCGACGGGGCGGTGTGGACTTGTTGGGCCGAAGGGCCTGTTTCCACACTGTAAGTAATCTAATCTAATCTAATCTTGTGGCAATCATTTCGGTGGTTATGGCCGATATTTGGGACTGAGTTTCTCCCATTACGTCGACAGTTTCATTAATTAACTTCTCAAGGGCAGCCGCCAGTTTCTGTATTTCTAGCCCTGCCCTTGCATGGCCGTAGTTTGGGAATAGTATCCACAACAGACGGTCTCCTTCAGAGACCTCTCGGGCCTTATGTCTTATTCCCCCCTCCTTTCTCAGGTGTGCTCATGTTTTTCTAATCGGAGGTGAGGAACTATATAAGTGAGGTAACAGCAGCCACTCCAGCATTTCTGACTTTGAGGCAGCGTTTCATCAACATCATAACATGTATGCATTCCTATATATTCAGTTACGCAAATGTATTTTTCCCCGGGAATAAATAGATAGGCCTTCAGGCCGCATACCCAATATGTTCCATTTAATAAAAGGGTAACGGTTGTGGCAGTGGCTTGGCTGGTGTAGACACAAGATGATTTTCCTAATTGGAAGGGTGAGGCGTCATTCTGATTACAGAAACAGGTGGTATTTACTGCTCCTTTCAGTGGGGAAACTCTTAGGCCATCGACAGCACCCTGGGTTTTCGGGGCTGATCTAGGGAACCATCCCGCAAAGTTATATTCACCCCTGTCAAAATTCCACTTTGTATCATTTGAGCCTGAGTCAAATTGTTGTACATCGTACACTTCTCTTTTGGTGAGCGGTATTACCGAGGTACGGATCCCAGATTCGCCATGGTGTGCGACCTCTGCACAAACCCAACAGTTGGCAAGTCCTTTTTGTTCAGCATAATTTTGGCATTGTGAAATGAAGTGATTTTTCCCGCCTCCTTGAACAGTTCATATTACTAACGTTATAATACTATACCAGTACCCGCCCATCTCAAACCCCTGCCTACCGTCCTGTCTATCTGTCTTAATCCTTTAGGTGCCAGGGAGAGGTGAGTCCACGCAGCCCTTACAATCAATAACAATATATATCATCAAATGTTAAAAAGAGTCTTTTTTCTCAATTTCATTCCTTCTTCCTCAGCTTAACTTTCAGAGGGTTGTGTGTAGGATGAGCATGCCACTCCGCCGATGGGGCATTCACAGGACCTTTAATGCGAGTGTGATTAATCTACCCTTTCTCAGCAGTCTGGATAGATGTCTCAGTCGTCAGCAGGGTTAGGAATGGTCCCTCCCAGCTCAGGTGACAGCCAGCGCCCATCTGCTGTCTTTGCAGCTCTTAAATCTTTTAGTCCCTTTTCCTCCATTGCAGTAAACAACGGGGAACCCTGAAGATTTGGAATTGTAGGTTTTAGGGAGTATATCACTGCTCCTTGTGGATTCAGGGCTGCTTCTTTATCTACCTCATCGGCCAGTCTATTTCCTCTTACTTCCGGTTCATTCCCTTTCTGATGTCCGGGTATATGGACTATCGCTATTTCTCTCGGGAGTAACAGGGATTCCAGAATTTGTTTTATCAATTCCTCATGAGCTATTTCTTTTCCTCTGCTATTTATCAGTCCTCTTTCTTGCCAAATTTTTCTGAAGGTATGTACCACTCCAACTGCATATTTGGAGTCTGTACATACCATTCCTTTTTTGTTTGTTTTCTAAGGTTCTGAGAGCTCTTTCTCGGGCATAGAGTTCAAAGGTTTGGGCTGACCAGCCGTTCGGCAGTCTTTCAGCCTCGATAATGCTTCCCTCTATCCCGTCTACTACAGCATATCCATTGTGCCTTTTACCCTCAATCATCCGGGAGGACACGTCGATAAACAACTGAGCTCCCGCATGCAACGGTACGTCTCTTAAATGCATTTGCACTTCAGTCTGATATTCAGTAATATCAAGGCAGTCATGTTCTGGATTGCCAAGGGCCACCCCCTCTCCCTGCCACAGAAATGCAACTGGATTCAAGCAATTATCTGTGACTAACACAAGGTCATTCTGCTCTATTAAGATGGTCTCATATTTCAAGATCCTAGAGTCTGTGAGCTATCGTCTTGCTTTCTGATTTAGTTTGGTCCGTACCTGATGTGGGGTGCTGACTCTTAAGGCTCCCCCAAAAGTAAGTTTCTGACGCTCCTCTACCAATAAGGCTGTTGCTGCCACTGCCTGCACACACTCTGACCAGTAATGTAGCTTTCCATTCTTTAGTTAACAATGAATTAATCAGTCATGTTTTCAATTAACTATGAATCAATATGACAGGTCACTGAGAATGTGTGAAGGAATCGTGCCAATTAATATTGATTCAGGCTAACACAATTGACTTATTATAAATATTAATTATTAATTTTATGTATATATTATATAATTCAGGGTGGAAACGCAACAAGTGACTAAAACATTTTAACAACTGTAATTGCGCAGTTCTGTTTGTTTACCAGTCACTTGTGACTTCTCATTCTGTTTCTGTAATTGTTTTGCTCATTCATTTTTTAAGAACCTCAACAGATTCCATAGCACCATTTGCAGTTAATTCAATCCCCAATTGATGGCAATATCTCGTCGTGAGTGCAAAACTGATTCTTTGTGCCTCTCATCACAAAACTGTTGCCATAATCCGATTAACGTTTTTGTTCCCACTCCCTTGGACTTAAACTTTAAGGATGACCTTGCTGCCCCCCGTATCAACTAGGAAAACTACGTCCTCTTTGTAAGTTCCCACCTTTAAATTTATCAAGGGTTCTTGGTGGGTCCCGGGGGGCAGGAACTCCTGACATCCCTATTTTTCATCAAGATTCATAAACGGTGCTGCCTTTACTTCCTTTTTCGGATCGGGACACTCTCTCTTTAAGTGACCTGTCTTTCCACAGTAATAACATCCCGCCTGTGGGGATTTTCGCTTTGATCCCTGCTCTTGTCTAATAGACCCCTTAACATCTCCTCCCCGATCCCTTCTCGTCCCTTTGTTTTCAATAACCTCCACCATTCCGGTTTCCTTCTCCTTTTAGTTATGTCCTTTTCTTTATTACCTCATCAACCGTGGCTATCATTATTTTTGCGTTCTGTTTCTGCTTCTCGTGTCACGTTGCCAGATCAATTACTGAGCCGACTTAACCAACTGAACAGCTTTAGGGCTACCTCATGACCATTCCTCATCACCCAATGTTTTGTTTAGACCTTGATTTTTTAAAAAAGAAATATTGCAATATTTCTTGCTCCCCAAATACAATTTATCAATTTATGCTTGTTTTTCTTTAAAGCCTGTTCCTAACTATACATATTGGAATCTTACTTGTAAATATATATTATAAATTCATTTATTCAGTGTTTAATATTCAAAATGCAAAATGCACACAGTTCCCAACTCTGAAATCCACCACAATTACCCGGTTCCAGTCCACCGATTCAAATCCAAAACTAGTGCTCCCAAGTTGTCCTGACCACTCATTGCTCAATTACAATGCTATAGGTCGTGAAATAACCAGAGCTGCCTTAAAAAGGATTTGTCTATTCAAGTTAAAAAAAAATTCTCATAACTGAGATTTCAACTGTCCTCCATAAATCGCTTTTATCTAAGGATAAAAGAGATTAGTTAGAAACTGATAGTAAGGCAGTTATGACATGTAAAAAGAGCAGGAGTTAACATTTTATTTCATAATCTGTAAAATCCTTAATCTTAAAAGAAATTATGTTAAAATTTCCATAGAAATCAGATTCAAAGCAGTCCCGGATCTCAAGCTCCAGGGAACAAAGCACAAACATTCAATCACCAACAAACAAATGTGCATTCAAACCGAATCACAAAGGGTTAAACTTTCTACGAGCTGTTCAGCTCTTTTCTCTCTCTCTCTCTCTCCAGCTCTCTCTCTCACACACACACACACAGACACCATCTCTCACAGACATTTTGAGCTTCCTGCAACGACTCCTCTAGCTTTTGAATATTTTACTGGATGTCTGGCCATAAGTTAATTACGAAGTGCACCCTCAGTAGCCCTTTAGCTACTAGCCCTTCTGACACGAAGCATAATCTGATTCCTCCTGACTGTAAGGCTGTTTTTCAGTGACATTTTATCACTTTTTTTATCCTTTCCTCACGTCCGAGGATTGTAATTCCAAACTCTTAACATTTTTCTAAAGGACTGTCCATTGGGATGTGGTTCTCGGACGTCCCTCTCATGTCTCCTTCAACACTTAAACAACTATTCTTATTTCCCATTTTAATACTCGGCCGTTTCTTTATGTAATTTAATTAACCTTACTGAGGTCCGGTGTCACCTTCTTCCACACCCACTTCAGGGTCCTGCCCTTCGCGTGGGGAAATCCCCTCTTAACAACCAGTCGAAGGCTGGGTGGTCGAATCAGGTAGACACCTTACTCGTCAGATTAATCTAGCCAATTAAATACTTTATTTTATATGTTGCCAATTCCCCATACTTCTCGTATGTCCCCGACCACATAGGCAATACTTAAAGGTCCATTTTCTTTACCTTGGTCTGTGCACAGAGTTACCTGGTTGTTTCAGCGCGCCCCGTCCATCAGTAATACCCGGATACATCCACCTGGCAGCAATTACCGCTGCCTACCCCGGTCGCCCGGATACATCCCCTGGCAGCAAATACCGCTGACGGGCACCCGGCTATATCCACCTGGCAGCAACTACCGCTGCCTACCCCGGTCACCCGTATCCCCGGTTCCCCGGATATATCCAACTGGCAGCAAATACCACTGCCTACCCCGGGCGCCTGGATAAATCTTTTAAGACCTTTTCTTACCTGGGTCTTGTGCATACAAGAGTTACCCAACCGAACCCGCCGCGTCTCCCCGTCTTGTTTCTAGGGTCTCTCAGTCCGGATCATGCTTGCCCAAGACGCCGCAGCAAGGAGGGAAACTAGAGACCGCCGAAATCGGCGAGGTGCACCTTCTCCCTTTTTGCAAAAATGTTGAACGACCAGAGCTTGGAATCCCGGGACGAGCCCCCAAATTTGTTAGAAACATATTTAATAAAATTAGAAAAGACCACCAAAACTGGAAACAAGACAATTTATTCTATGATCTTGCAAGAAAGGGCATCAAATGCAGAAGCAAATGTGCAATGAACATTCAAACTGGTACACAGTTATACTTTTCAGCTGCATGAGGTCACCTCTTCTGACTCCTACATTACCCAATCAACTTTATACTCTAACTAACTTGCGATCCGCTCTTATTATTTCTCCCGCTTCTCCAAGTTGGCGACCTTTCTCTCTGTAAGTGCTGACAAAAGGGAGATTTTGCTAAACTTGGATCTTGATGTTCCTTTCACTTTATCTGTTTGCTTGTAACATCTTCCATTGTTCATAGGTACATTCCATTCCTGAATATACAATTTAACAATGTGTCTTTACTTGCCAAGTTTATGTGTTTCAGCTATCTCAGCTATTTTGCTGAGACTAAATTATTTAAACTATCATGATGAAAGAAATAATTTACTAGAATGCACTAAACTCAGTACCCAATTGTACCTTTGCCTAGTGCTTGCTGAGTTAATCATTGTCTGCAGCTCGATTTATCAGCACTATACTTAAGCTTATTATCACTACCTTTTTTGCTATATCTGCGAAAACAACACACTTCTCCATTTCTTACATGATTGAATACAATGGAGCAGGGAAATGGACTCCCTCATGTGGTCTCCCCTCAACCCCACCCCAACATTGGTTGCATTCCAAGTTTAAACCTAAACCCCGCCCTGAAGCGCCTCCAAGGCGGGGTCACTCAGAGCAACAACAACAACAAAAACATGCCCGGGTTCTGCCGCCCAGATACACATGACGCAATAAGCGGTCCTGCTGTCTATTGCCTGTTACTTTGTATTTAACCCCCTATCTGTATTCAATTTTCCACTGCTGTGTTTAATCCTGTCCGTATTATGCTCTGTAATACTGTACCTATCATGTTTTATTTAACCCTCTCACTATTACTATTTAAATTTTCCCAATTACAATTTTTTCCTATGATTAATCCTCTCCCTACTACTCCATATTTAACTTACTCCCTGTATTTACCCCTTCACCTGTATTATCTCCCTGTTCCCCTGTATTTAAGTCTCTCTCTGTTCCCTTGTATTTACTCCTTCCCCTTTTCTCTTGTATTTAACACTTTCCCAGTTCCCCTGGATTTAACCCACTTGTTTTCCCCAGATTTAATCCTCTCTTGTTCCTTTGTATTTAACACACTCCTTGTTCCTTTGTATTTTGCACTCTCTCTGCTCCCCAGTATTCAACTGTATTTCTGTTCCCCTGTATTTAACACCCTTCCTGTTTTGCTACACAATCGCTGTTCCTGTTTTTAACCTTCACCTATTCCCCTGTATTAAACTTGTTCCTTGTCCCCCTGTATTTAACACTCTCCCTATTGCTGTGTTTAAGCCTTGGGTTCCCTTGTGTTTAAATTGCACCATATTCCCCTGTTTATAAACCCTTTCTCTATTCCCCTGTATTTAACCCTCTCCCTGTTTTAACCCCTTCCCTATTCCCCTGTAACTAACCCTCTCCCGGTTTTTAAACCCTTCCCTATACCCATGTAATTAACCCTCTCCCTGTTTTTAAACACTTCCCTATACCCATGTTATTAACCCTCTCCCTGTTTTTAAACCCTTTCCCTGTTCCCCTATATTTAAGCCTCTCCCTGTTTTTAAACACTTCCCTATACCCCTGGAACGAAACCTCTCCCTGTTTTTAAACCCTTCCCTATACCCCTGTAACCCTCTCCCTGTTTTTAAACCCTTCCCTATACCCCTGTAACTAACCCTCTCCCTGTTTTTAAACACTTCCCTATACCCCTGTAACTAACCCTCTCCCTGTTTTTAAACCCTTCCCTATACCCCTGTAACTAACCCTCTCCCTGTTTTTAAACCCTTCCCTATACCCCTGTAACTAACCTTCTCACTGTTTTTAAACCCTTCCCTATACCCCTGTAACAAACCCTCTCCCGGTTTTTAAACCCTTCCCGGACCCTATATATATAACCCTTTTCCTATTCCCATGTACTTAAAGCTCTCCCTGTTTTTAAACCCTTTCCCTGTTCCCCTGTATTTAACCTTCTCCCTGTTTTTAAACCCTTTCCCTGTTTTTAAACCCTTTTCCTATTACTCTCTTATTAAACCTTGCCCTCATTATCCTCCATTTAATTCTCCCCCTTTTACAATCTTTAACCCTCTGTCAATCTCTCTTTAACCCTCGCTCTTGCCCCTGGTGCTCTGTAAATACATTCCCCCCATGCCGAATATTTGTTCCTGACCCAACAGTGAGAGACCGTGTGCACCCGCCTAATCATTCCCCGCAGGCGCTAACACGCGACCGCCGGTGCTCTGTGCTGCTGCCCGTCCGGCCGTCGCTGGCACTGCAGATCCATCCCGTAACACTGAGGAGCTCAGCAGCAGCCCCACGTGGTCAGACATTGTAGTGCTGGTGGGTGGAAGGCAGCTGCAACTTCAACACTCCCTAATATTTATATATAAACAAGAGCAGTTTCAACATGTGATGATATGTGTATATAAACACGAACAGCTCCAATTCGCAACAAGGCCTATAACATGTATACACACAAACATCTCCAATACACAGCAATATTTATCTATAAACACGAACAGCTCCAAAAAAAAGTTGTACATAATTGTGTATTGGAACTGTTCTTATTTATTTATAAATATTGTTGTAATGCAACTATTAGTATTTATGTATAAATATAACAGTGTATTGGAGCTGTTTATTTATACATAAATAACAAAATAAAATGTCGTTTGGCATATATTTAATAGAATTTATATATAAGCACAAACAGCTCCACTGAACAAATAATATTGATAAATAATTAAGAACTGTGCATGACAATTTTTATTCATAAATGCAAAATATTCAAATACACAACAATGTTTATGTACGAACACAAATGGTGGATACTAGATAGCATTGGCAGGTAAGGTTAAGTATAATATAAAGAAATTCTGCAAATTATATTAAGGGTAAGAGGGTACCTCGGGTAAAAGTAGAGTTCCTACAAGATCAAGAAGCTTTTCTTTGTGTTGAACCTCAGGAGATGGGAGAGGTGCTAAATGAATATTTTGCATCAGTTTTATTACTGTGCAGAAAGAAAAGGAGTCCAGAGAATGCAGAGAAATAAATGTTGATGTTTTAGAAATGGTTCGCATTATAGAAGAGGAAGTTCTGAGGGTCTTAGAAAATATAAAGGTGGATCAATCTCCAGGATCTGATCTAATGTATCCAACAACATTTTGAAAATAAGAGAGGAAATTGCTGGAACTCTTGCAGAAATATTTGCTTCATCGATAACTGTGAGTGAGCAGCATAATCACTGGAGAATGGCTAATGTTGTACCTTTGCTTAAGAAAGGTTGTAAGGAGAAACCTGCGAACTATAGAGGGAGGGTGAGGGAGGGTGTTATATCCCAGTGAGGGGGTGTAATATCCCAGTGAGCGGGATTTAATATCCTAGTGAAAGGGTGTGTAATGTCCCATTGAGGGGGGTATAATATCCCAGTAAGAGTGGGTGTAATATACCAGTGAGGGGGGTATAACATCCCAATAAGGGAGGGTGTAATATCCCAGTGAGAGGGTGGCGTATTATCCCAGTGAGGTGGTGCGTAATACCCTAGTGAGGGGGTGTAATATGCCAGTGAGGTGGGTGTAAAATACCAGTGAGGGGGTGTAATATACCAGTGAGGGTGGTGTAGTATCCCAGTCAAGGGGGGTGTAATATCGCAGTGAGGTGTGTGTAATGTCCCAGTGAGGAGGGTGTAATATCGCAGTGAGGGGGGTGTAATATCCCAATGAGGGTGTGCGTAATATCCCAGTGAGGGGGTGTAATATCCCAGTGAGTGGGGGTGTAATACCCTATTGAGGGGGTGCGTAACATCCCAGTGAATGGGGTGATGTTAATATCCCAGTGAGGGGGGGGTAATATCCCAGTGAGTGGGGGGTTGCATAATATCCCAGTGAGTGGGGGTGTAATATCCTAGTGAGGGGGTGCGTAATATCCCAGTGAATGGGGTGATGTTAATATCCCAGTGAGGGGGGGGGGGGTGTAATATCCCAGTTAGTGGGGTGCAATAGCCTGGTGAAGGGGGTTTAATATCCCAGTGACCGGAGTTGTAGTATCCCAATGAGGGGTGTGTAATATCCCAGTGAGGGTGTGTAATATACCAGAGAGGGGGGTGTAATTTCCCAGTAAGAGGGGATGTAATATCCCAGAGAAGCGGGGAGGGTGATATCCTAGTGAAGGGGATGTAATATCCCAGTGAGGATGGTGTAAATATCCCAGTGAAGGGGGTGTAATATCCCAGTGAGGGTGGTGTAATATCCCAGTAAGGGTGGTGGTAATATCCCAGTGTGGTGAGTGTAATAACCCAGTGAGAGGGGTGTAAGATCCGAGTGAGCAGGGTGTAATATCCCAGTGGGAGCAGTGTAATATCCCAGTGAGGATGGTGTAATATTCCAGTGAGTGGGTGTAATATCCAAGTGAGGAGCGTGTAATATTTCCCGCGAAGGGGTGGTGTAATATCCCAGAGAGGATGGTGTAATATACAAGTGAGGGGGGTATATTAACCCAGTAAGTTGGGACGTGAGGCGGGGGGGTGTAATATCCCAGTGAGGGGGATGTAATATCTCTGTGGGGGGATGGTATAACATCCCAGTGAGGGGTTGTAATATCCCAGTGAGGGGTGTGGTGTAATAACCGAGTGCAGATGCTGCAATATCCCAGTGAGGCGTTGTATAATATTGCAGTGAAGGGGGGTGGAATGTAATATCCCAGTGAGGAGGGCTGTAATATCACAATGAGGGGGTGTGTAATATCCCAGTGTGGGACTGCAATATCCCAGTGAAGGTGGTGTAATATACCAGTGAGGGTGTTTGTAATAACCCAATGAGGGGGTGTGTAATATCCCAGTGAAGGGAGTGTAATATCCTCGTGAATGGGGGTGTAATATCCTAGTGAGGGGGTGCGTATTATCCCAGTGAGGGTGTGCATAATGTCCCAGTGAGGGGTGTAATATCCCAGTGAACAGGGTGTAAAATCAGAGTGTGAGTGGATGTAACATTCCAGTGAAGGGGGTGTATATTATCCAACAAGGGGATGCGTAATATCCTAGTGAGGGGTGTGTAATATCCCAGTGAGAGTGGATGTAATATTCCAGTGAAGGGGTGTATATTATCCAATGAGGGGATGCGTAATATCCTAGTGAGGGGTGTGTAATATCCTAGTGGGCGGGGTGTAATATCCCAGTGAGGTGGAGTGTAATATTCCAGTGAGGGGTGGGGTAATGTCCCAATAAAGGGGGTGTAATATCCCAGTGAGGGGGTGTAATATCCCAGTGAGGAGGGTGTAATATCGCAGTGTTGGTGTGTGTAATATCCCAATGAAGGTGTGCGTAATACCCCAGTGAGGGCATGTAATATCCCCGTGAGGAGGGTGTCATATTCCAGTGAGGGTGTGTGTAATATCCCAATGAGGGTGTGCGTAATATCCCAGTGAGGGTGTGTAGTATCCCAGTGAGATGGGGGGGGGTGTAATATCCCAGTGAGAGTGGATGTAATTTTCCAGTGAAAGGGGTGTATATTATCCAATGAGAGGGGATGTAATATCCCTGTCAGGAGGGATGGTGTAACATCCCAGTGAGGGGGATGTAACATCCGAGTGCAGGTGATGCAATATCCCAGTGAGGGGTTGTATAATATTCCAGTGTGGGGGTTGGATGTAATATCCCAGTGAGGAGGGCTGTAATATCACAATGAGGGGGTGCATAATATCCCAGTGTGGGGGTGCAATATCCCAGTGAGGGTGGTGTAATGTACCAGTGAGGGTGTTTGAATATCCCAAGGAGGGTGTGTGTAATATCCCAGTGAGTGGGGAGCAATGTCCCAGTGAGTGGGGGGTGTAATATCCTAGTGAGGGGGTGTGTATTAACCCAGTGAGTGGGGGGGGGTCGTAATATCCCAGTGAGGGTGTGCATAATATCCCAGTGAGGGTTGTAATATCTCCGTGAGGGGTGTGTAATATCAGAGTGAGAGTGGATGTAATATTCCAGTGAAGGGGGTGTATATTATCCAATGAGGGGATGCGTAATATCCTAGTGAGGCGGATGTACTATTCCAGTGATAGTGGATGTAATATCCCAATGAGGGTGTGTGTCATATCCCAGTGAGGGGACGCGTAATATCCCAGTGAGTGAGGGGATGTTAATATCCCAGTCAAGTGGGTGTAATATCACAGTGAACAGAGTTGTAATATCGCAATGAGGGTGTGTGTAATATCCCAGTGAGGGGGTGTAATATACCAGTGAGGGGGGTGTAATATCCCAGTGAGATTGGGTGTAATATACCAGTGATCGGGGGGCTATAATATCCCAGTGAGAGGGGGTGTTAAATCCCAGTGAAGGGGGGGTGTAATATCCCAGTGAGAATTGTGTAATATCCCAATGAGGGGGGGTGTAATATCCCAGTGAGGGTACTGTAAAATCCCAGTGAGTGTGTGTGTAATATCCCAGTGAATGTGGTGTAATATCCCAGTAAGGGGAGTTTTAATATCCCAGTGTGGTGGGTGTAATATCACAGTGCGAATGGTGTAATATCCCAGTGAGGAGGGGGTGTAATATCACAGTGAGGGGGTGCATTATCCCAGAGAGGGTGGTGTATATCCCAGTGAGGCGGTGTAATATCACAGTGAGGGTGGTGTAATATCCCAGTAAGGGTGGTTGTAATATCCCAGTGTGGTGATTGTAATATCCCAGTGTGGTGGTTGTATTATCCCAGTGAGAGGGCTGTAATAGCCAAGTGAGGAAAGTGTAATATTTCCCATAAAGGGGTGGGGTAATATCCCAGAGAGGGTGGTGTAATATACCAGTGAGGAGGGTGTAATATCCCAGTAAGTTGGGTGGTGTAATATCCCAGTGAGGGGATATAATATCCCAGTGAAGCGGGTTGTCATCTCCCAGTGAGTGGGGTGTAATATTCGAGTGAAGGGGATATAATATCCCAGTAAAGGGGGGAATGTAGTATCCCAATGAGGGAGTGTGCAACTTCCCAGTGAGGGTGTGTAATATCCCAGTGGGGGTGGTTATAATATCCCAGTGTGGTGGTTCTAACATCCCAGTGAGAGGGGTGTAATATCCAAGTTAGGAAAGTCTAATATTTCCCATGAAGGGGTGGGGCAATATCCCAGAGAGGGTGGTGTAATATACCAGTGAGGAGGGTATAATATCCCAGTAAGTTGGGTGGTGTAATATCCCAGTGAGGGGATATAATATCCCAGTGAAGGGGGTTGTAATATCCCAGTGTGTGGGGTGTAATATCCGAGTGAAGGGGATATAATATCCCAGTAAAGGGGGGATGTAGTATCCCAATGAGGGAGTGTGCAACTTCCCAGTGAGGGAGTGTAATATCCCAGTGGTGGGGGGGCGGAATATCCCAGTGAGAATGGATGTAATATTCCAGTGAGGGTGTATGTAATATCTCAATGAGCGTGTGCATAATATCCAGTGAGCGGAGCGTAATATCCCAGTGAGTGGGGGTGTAATATCCTAGTGAGAGATTGCAAAATATCCCAGTGAGTGCAGGGGGTGGTTTAATATCCCAGTGAGGGGGTGTAATATACCAGTGAGGGGGGTGTAATATCCCAGTGAAGGGGGTGTACAATATCCCAGTGAGAGGGGGTACAATATCCCACTGAAGGGGGTGGTGTAATATCCCAGTGAGAGGAGGTGTAATATCCCAGTGCCAAGGTGGTGGTGTAATATCCCATTGAGGGTGTTATAATAACCCAATGAAGGGGGGTGTAATATCCCAGTAAGGGGAATTGTAATATTTCAGTGTGGGGGGGGGGATGATATCCCAGTGATGGGTGGTCTAATATCACAGTGAGTGTGTGCATAATATCCCAGTGAGGGGGTGTAATATCCCAGTGAGGGGGTTGTAATATCTGAGTGAGAGTGGGTGTAATATCCTAGTGAGGGGTTGCGTAATATCCCAGTGAGTGGGGTGTAATATCTCAATGAGAGTGGATGTAATTTCTCCTGTGAAGGGAGTGTAATATCCCAGTAAAGGGGCGTGTCATATCCCAGTGAGAGGGGGAGTAATATCCCAGTGACGGGGTTATAATATCTGAATGAGAGAGGGTGTAATATCCTAGTGAGGGGTTGCGTAATATCCCAGTGAGTGGGGTGTAATTTCCCAGAGAGCGGGGCGCGGGTATTATGCCAATAAGGGAGTGCATAATATCCCAGTGAGAGTTTGTAATATCTCAATGAGAGTGGGTGTAATATCTCATGTGAAGGGAGTGTAATATCCCAGTAAAGAGGGGTATAATATCCCTGTGAGAGGGGGTGTAATATCCCAGTGACGGGCGTGGGTGGGTGTAACACCCCAGTGAGAAGGGGTGTTATATTCCACTGACTGGGTGGGGTGTGGATGTAATATCCCAGTGAGGGGTTGCGTAATATCCCAGTGATGGGGTATAATATCCCATTGTGGGGGGGTGTAATATCCCAGTGAGGCGGGTGTAATATCCCAGTGAGGGAGGTATGATCCCAGTGAGGATGGGTGTAAAATCCTCATGAGTGGGGGTAATATCCCAGTGAAGGAATGTATTATCCCAGTGAGGGAGTGTAATATTCCAGTGAGGGGGTGTAATATTCCAGGGTGGGGGGTAATATTCGACTGAGAGTGTGGTCTCATCAGGGCCCTGTACAGCTGCAGAAGGACATCATTTACTGCATCCGCTGCACCCGATGTGGCCTTCTCTATATTGGGGAGACAGGCCGCCTACTTGCGGAATGTTTCAGAGAATCCCTCTGGGACACCAGGACCAACCAACCCAAACACCCCGTGGCTCAACACTTCAACTCCCCCTCCCACTCCACCAAGGACATGCAGGTCCTTGGACTCCTCCATTGCCAGACCATAGCAACATGACGGCTGGAGGAAGAGCACCTCATCTTATGCCTAGGAACCCTCCAACCACAAGGGATGAACTCAGATTTCTCCAGTTTCCTCATTTCTCCTCCCCCCACTTTGTCTCAGTCCCAACCCTCAAACTCAACACCACCTTCCTAACCTGCAATCTTCTTCCTGACCTCTCCACCCCCACCCCCACTCCAGCATATCATCATCACCTTATCACCCTCACCTTACCCTCCTTCCACCTATCGCATTTCCAACGCCCCTCCCCCAAGTCCCTCCTCCCTACCTTTTATCTTAGCCTGCTTGTCACACTCTCTTCATTCCTGAAGAAGGACTCATGCCTGAAACGTCGATTCTCCTGCTCCTTGGATGCTGCCTGACCTGCTACAATTTTTCAGACCTAACAGTCTATTCAACACCAGTTCCTGCCGAACATAAATTACCTTCAGTTCATCCATTATCCTCATGATGGGGGCTGAGATCCCAATCGGGGAGGGTTACTATCCCAGTGAGATGATGGGAAATATCCCAATGAGATGGCGCGGGGGGGGGGGGGGGTGATATCCAGGTGAGGGCGGGTTACTATCCCAGAAAGATGGAAGGTAATATCCCAATGATGGAGGGTTAATATCCCAGTGAGGTGGCGGGTAAGATCCCAATGAGGGAGGATTAATATCCCAGTGAAATAGGGGTAATATCCCAGTAAGATGGGGGTGCTTAATATCCCAGGATTGTGAGTGCGTGGGATTTGGGCTCAAGAAACTCTTGCAAAAGTAAACAGAACAACAGAAAATAATTTCAAATTTCAATGAGAGGGGGCCATCAGCACCCGGAGCCTTTCCCCTGTGTTTATTGTGAGCTGAACAGAGAGAGTCTGACAATCATCATGGTGCAGGAGGGACTGTTGCTGCTCCTCCCCCTCCTTCTTTGCAGGAGAAATGCAGAGATCCCTACTGCCTGTCTTCTATACTCATCCACAGGGCAGTCAGTGAAGATCCGATGTTCCAGCTGAACCCATCACTGACAGCCAGTCAGTCATTTCCAGTCAATCTTGCACCCTCTTCCCATAACAGTCTCCTCTTGCTTCCATACCTGCTGTCCCTTTGTCATGTCTTTTAATAATTTCAATGCAGAGTATTGTTAAACTTTGGGCAGGGAGGAGTGGGGTGATCCTCAGGGACAGAAGTGAATTCGAATTTGACATTATAATTGGATGAGCTGTGATCTTCTGGGCCAGCAGAAGGGCCAGAATGGAACGGCTGAATGGCCTCCTGCTGCTCATTGTCTGTATGTCCCCGTGTGTGACAACCTGTCAGTCAATCAGGGATAGCAGTGTGTTCCGAGCCTGGTGAATGGTGACCCATGCTGTCCCCCTCCCCCTCCCGTCCACCACTGGGTGTTATACTCTGGTCCATGTGGTTGTACTGATAGAATTCTTGACCGTACATGTGCAATGCCTGCACTGGGAAAACTGTGGCTGCCTCTGGAGCTCTCTCAGTTGTTTTGCTGAGTCATTAACTGAAGAGTTTACGTGACCAGTTGGTGCACGGCATTCCTGAACTTTGCTCTGAACTTGGACAGAGTGACTGCATAAAATAATGTGTTTGTGCTGCAGCTGAAATCCTTGACAAGGTATCCAATTGGTGCAAAAACACCAAAGGTTGTTCCGTTAATGGCAAAGCATAAGAAATTTGTAACGTACACTAACCACAGAAGTATGAAGCTGGCGGATATGGTGAAGAGCGTAATCACTGACTTCCTCCGGCTCTCCATCTCTGCATCTTTGTGACTCTCTCCCTTGCTCTGACCCCTCAGCATCTTGCGGACTCGACTGACCACTACAATGTACCTGACCGTCAGAGTGTTCATCAACAGGATTAACATGAAAGGGATGAAAGGGGTTAAAACGTTGTCAAACCAGTTAAATCCCAGCCACCTGGGATCAGTATAATAGATTGCTTTTGTTCGGCAGCCCCATGGAACGTTGCCAACTATCCGCCCAGGTTGAAACCGAAAATAGAAGGGAATGTTTTTTGAACAGAGCAGAATGCCAGTTGCAGCCAGAGCCACAGCCAAGGTTTTGTCTGTCCAATATTTTCTCCGCAGCGTCTGACAGCAAATGACCACAAAACGATCAAAGGAGAAAAGGACAGTGAACCAGACGGAGCAGTCTGTGGTTGCATGAATCAGAACAAAGATGGCACTGCACACAGGGGTGATGTTCAGGAAATTTCTTGGGAAGTAAAAATTATTGAGTTGCCATAGTACGACGTTCACGAGGAGGAACAGTAGATCCGACGTTGCCATGGCCACCAGGCATCGCATTGTGCAGTTAGAGAGGCCACACTTTCCACGTGCGAGAACCAAAATCACCAGGAAATTAACTGAAAGAGACAGGGGGTAAGATGTAAATCGGAAATTATTGATCGAACCTTCTCTGCATCTGTCCAGAAAGCAATGGATGGTCTTAGCACTGAAATGCGTGAGCTGGGACAGGTCTGAGCAGAAGTGGGTACTGCAGATCCTGGAGATCGATGCTATGGGTAAAAGCCTCTCATCAAGCATTTGCCAGAAACGTCGATTTTTCTGCTCCTGGGATGCTGCCTGACCTGCTGTGCTTTTCCAGTGCCACTCAAATCTTGACTCTGATCTCCAGCATCTGCAGGACCCACTTTCGCTTAGTTTACCTGGTCGAGTTCGGGTAAACATTTCACAACATGAGTTGATGCACTGGACAATATAGAATTATACGATGGAGAATGACAACTGAACTGAGAAAGACTTGTTTCATCATTAAGGGCACATGCCACGATCTAAACTCTGTTAATATAATGATTAACTTCAGAGACACAAAGAAACACACCGGGTTAATTACTCAAAACCCGAACGAAATTTACCCTAAATGCTTTAGCACTTAGTGTATACAATTTCCACAATTTACATCACACTGTTCCAAAGTGACTAATCTACTTAATTCCATTGAAACTCTCCGAAGTCTCTGGTGAAAATGGAGATTTCCAGAAGGTTGCAGGAGGAGGTGAATTATCCGGCGGGAAATTCAATTGTCAAGCAATTCATGATGAGCCTGCGATGCTGGAGATTCTGCAGTGAGCCTGATCTGAATCTAAATCATCCATTGTCTGCCCCTGTATGAACTTGGTTACAACCTGCCCATGTATCATTGTCAACGGGAGAGTGAAACCGCAGAATTACCTCAGATTCACACAAAGTCAGCGGTGCAAGCCACTTACCAGGAAGTGCTACAATCGGAAGGATCACGTAACATATTTTCCGCGCCTGAGATATCGTTTCATACATTTTCTGCGCGAATCCCTTTGTGCAAGCAATCTCTCTGTACTAAACGCTGAGGCAATATTATTCCCAAATCCTTTCATTTATACCTGATGGTATCGCCTGGGGGACAGCCACGTTGCTACACCATTCAATTGTATTATTGAAGAACTTGAGCAAACAGGTGACGACAGTGAATTAACCCTAAATTGTGAGAGCATTTTTCATACTGTGGTTTACTGGAAGATACAAATCTCAATCGGTCAATCACAAATATTGGAAAATGCATCTATGATACCCAAACACTATCCGTCACACTTTGAAATCTCCTTTGATTTCAATGTCGTCCTTCCCTTAAATTTGACAACTTCGTAATCAAATTCCGGTTGTTGTGTCTTTCCTCAACACTGGGATGCGGCTTCCCTGTTTAACAGTGGCTGTTCTGTAAGGAGATGGTCATTGGTTAATGGACGTGATGCGTTGCAGGTGTCAACAAATCAAACATCGCAATAGAGCTACTCGAAGTGCACAGTTGCGGCTCAATCCACGATAACTTCACAAACTAAAATCAAACTTTACAAATAACTCACTGGAAGGAATCCTTAAAGATTACATATGCTTCAATAAATACAGATTCTCCGACAAGTTGAAACTGTTCTGGGGATGTTTCAGAGCTGACTCCGAGTCACACGCAAACTGTATAGCAGCAGATGGGCATTAATATTTCGCGGTCCCCCCAGTGTACTGGACAAGTTCGGTGAAGAAACCTGAAACAGCCGACCGAAGAAGTGATGGAGTCGTTTGAAGGGAAAGAGAGAGGTGAGCGCAGGGAGGAATTTGCAGTGACCCGGATGCAGAAGTGTCAAAAAGCAGTGTTGTTTAAGGTGATGTCAAATTTGTCAGCGAGCTCAAGGCCTTAGTGTCAGGACTGATAAAGGACAGAAAACAGAGAATGGGAATAAACATGTCTTTTTCAGTTTGTGAGGCCGGAGTTAGTCAGTGCCACAAGGAATATTAATTGAGACAAAACTATTTATACTCTCTGTCAATGACTGAAATGATGCGATCATGTGTTTTCTTTTTCTGAGTAGGCACTATTAGGTGAGACAGTAAGATACAAGGAGGACAGAGAAACCCTGAAAAGGGGAAGCGCAGGTTTAGTGAGTGAGTGACAAAGAAATAGTCTGTGCAACGTAAGCTAGGGAAATGCTAAGCATCGTTCGTTCATTTCAATATTGAAAGGATTTCAGACTACTCTTAGATTTATAGATGATGTATCTAAATTTCGAACAAAGAGCAAGAAGCCTTTCTGTGCAGTCATGCCCCAATTCCCATTTTTCTCTGGAAAGCTTTACTCCTCTCAGATCTTACCAAAGTTCAATAGTGCAACCCTGGGTTTGTGTGATTTCACGCCCTCGCCATTGAACCGTTGTTATCCAGCATTCATTCTCTTGATACTTGGCTGCACTCAAATGGACACGGACTCCCAAGCCTCCACTCTTCCTTGCTTTTCACTGTTAATGAAGTCAATGTCAATGGCTGCGTTAACATCAAGTTTTGTCAGTGGACAAACCTAAAACAGCTGACTGACGGACCCCTTCAGGATCATCAGTCCTGACTTGACGCAGTCCAGAAAGATGCGTTGACTCAACCGAGTACCCGCTCAAGAAGGACCTAGAACAGCTCCAGGACATTTTGGGAAGTGGTGGGATGGGGATGGGATAGAGCGGGAGCGGGAGCTGTGCAAAGTGAAGATCCAATGGTCCTGGCCCACAATGGCACCAACAAGGTCCATTCGTGAAATAACCCTGCAGAGGGTGAGCACCATAAGCAATCACCCTTTATTTACAAATGCGTAGCCTTTAACAATAGCCTCTCAATGAGTCAGGCATTCAGCATCACAATATCCCTGACATTCACCACGCTGTGTTAGCAGGTCTTTCTGATTGGTGCAGATTAACAGCCTCCATCAGAGAGATCAAATCCTGTGAGGTCCAGGTGGCTGACCTTAATGACAGTCACTACAGGTAGAGGCAGCGATGAATTCTTGAAAGTAGAATTGACATAGATGGGCAAGAAATTGAGAAGCTAATTAGGCCGATGGACATGCGAATGGAATTACTTGGTAGCAGGAGGAAGGGCTTTGGTAGTCGCGACTTTTTCAGTGGTTTCTGGGACTGTTGTGATCTGAAAACATTGTAAAGGTGGGTTTCCTTTTAACGGGGTGAAAATTGCTACCAGTCTCGGGAAACATGGTACTGTTGTTGCAGAATATTTAATCAAATCGGTCAGAGGCTGGGAATCCGTGATCGAAATCCGTTAAGAGAAAAATGAAGCTGGTCACGGAAAGTTGAAAGTCTGTAATTGAAAGATAAAAGCAACAGGAACACGCTCTGCATGCACAATGATGCTGTGCTTCAGAAGCCGAGTCTTCAGGAGAAAGCACCGCCCTCACATACCTCACAGAGTCAGGGGCAGGGTTCCACTTTGTGATATTCGGGAGACGCTCAATAACATGTGCACTAAGTGATATTTTTACTGTCGAAACCTCATTTTCTTTGTGATGATGCGTGAGGCATTTGGATGGAATCAGAATAGAAGAACCCATCAATATTTTGGACAGTCTCCAAACACCCAAATACTTAAAGCCACAACGCACAAGCAGAAGGATTAATTTATTTCATCTCCTATTGAGTTGACACAAGAGCACAGATGTAAGCATGGAGCAGTTTATTATTTTATTTCAAAAACAATGTGGACAAACTGAGACAGCATTATGTAACAATATTATTGTATTTGGGAAGAATAGCTATAAAATACTGAAATTGTTTATTAAGATGGAGAATGCAGAAATTGAATTTGAAACTCAGGGCTTTGAATCCAAATAAAGAGAACCACAAGGAATTGATGCATAACTGGGTAAAAATGGACTGAGTTCACAGTAGATAGGCAATGCTGGAAGACTGGAGCGAGGTTAATGTGCTGCCACTATTTAAGAGAACTGGTAAGGAAAGGCCAGGAAACTATAGACCAGTGAGCCTAATGATAGTGATGGTTAATTTGTCAGAGGGTGAAATAACTCTCAAAGGAGGCAGTTTCCCTGTCAAAATGTTATCTGTTATTTTACACGTGCACAAAACAACTTGTTCAGATCCAGTTGCAAGAATGCGACGACACTATGAGACTGCTTGTTTCTATCTGTCAGCCAGGGCTCCATGATTAGCCTGGAGATACAGCCCCAATCAGCGATCTCATACTTGAGGAGATTTACCAGGTCCTCATTCTAATCACTACAAAGGGGACTCTGAGGGATAGGATTCACATGTTTTTGGAAAGGCAAGGGCTGATTTTGGATGGACAAGAAGGCTTTATGTGTGGCAAATTGCATCTCTCTAACTTGACTGAGTTTTTTTAAAGAAATGACAAAGAGGACAGAGAGTCATACAGCCATAGAAATGTACAGCATGGAAACAAACCCTTCGGTCCAACTCTTCCATGCCGATCAGATATCGCAACCCACTCCAGTCCCACCTGCCAGCACCTGGCCCATATGCCTCCAAACCATTCCAATTCATATACCCATCCAGATGCCTTTTAAATGTTGCAATTGCACCAGCCTCCACCACTTCATCTGCCAGCTCATTCCAAATGACCACTGCATGAAAAAATTGCCCCTTAGGTCGCTTTTACAACTTTCCCCACTCACACTAAACCTTTGCCCTCTAGTTCTGGACTCCCCAACCCCAGGGAAAATACTTTGTCTATTTCTCCTATCCATGCCCCTCATGATTTTATAAACCTCTATAAGGTCACCCCTCAGCCTCCGAAGCTCCAGGGAAAACAACCCTAGCCTATTCAACCTCTCCCCATAGCTCAAATCCTCCAACCCTCACAACATCCTTGTAAATCTTTTCTGAACCCTTTCAAGTTTCACAACATCTTTCTGATCAGAAGGGGACCAGAATTACATGCAATATTCCATCAGTGTCTTGTACAGCTGCAACATGACCTCCCAACACCTGTGTTCAATAATCTGCCCAATAAGGGAAAGCATGCCGTACTTCACTATCCTATCCACCTGTGACTCCACTTTCAAGGAGCTATGAATCTGCACTGCAAGGTCTCTTTGCTCAGCAACACTCCCTAGGACCTTACCATTAAGTGTATAAGTCCTGCTAAGATTTGCTTTCCCAAAAATGCAGCACCTCACATTATCTGAATTGAACTCCATCTGCCACTTCTCAGCCAATTGGCCAGCTGGTCAAGATCCTATTGTAATCTGAGGTAACCCTCTTTGCTGTCCACGACACCTCCAATTTTGGTGTTATCTGATAAAATGACAAGGGGCATGGATCAGGTGAATACCGAGGTCTTTTTCCAGGGTAGAGGTGTCCAAAACTAGAAGGCATAGGTTTACGGGGAAAAGAGAAATATCTGTTCCTCTGAATGAATGTATGATTTATTTATTGTCAACTATATTTCAAACAAAACCATGAAAAATGTAATGTAGCCACAATCTGGTGCCATTTGAAGATAAAGGAAGGATAAAAGCAAGTACTTAAATAAAATTCATCGTCATCGGTTAGGATATAGAGAGGAACCTCGATTATCTGGCATTTGGTTATCCGAATTTTGAATTAAATACAAGCAGCACATCTTTCCAGGCCACTCTGGCCATAATGCCCAGACTAACCTCCCTCGTTCTAGAATCCCCAACCAGTAGAAATAGTTTATTGACCCTGTCATTTCTCTGCCACACAAAGCAGTTGACAACAAAATATTCAATATTTTCAAGAAGATATATATAGTTCTGAGCAGTAAATGAGTAGAAGAGCATGGGGAGAAAGTGGCCTTATGATTTTATGCTTATTGTTATCTCCAATCGTTTTTTGGAGCAGGGTATTTTTGGGTTTATGCGTGGAACAAGGCACATTTACATGTATAAAGAATGCTGCATTAAATTAACGCCTCTTTGAAGGTATCCTCTTTTTAATCTGTAATTATATTCAAATGCTGTTTGGTTTAGATTGCAACCTTATGGCTCATTTTTCCTTCTCATTACAGTGTGCTTCACCAAGATATAAAATGTCGTGAACTTTGTATTGCTTCTTGTCTTCAATGCAAACAGGAAATGCAATTTTATTCTGAGCTCTGTCAAACACCAATCCCCTTGACCTTTCATTGTGAAATTGGTACAGTTTGAGTTTGCAATGGTGGGCCCTCTAGTGGGTTCAGAGTATATTGCTGTCAGTCTGTTTGGCTGCTCAATGTTGACTTCACAATAGTCTGCCTTCTTTCGAACATAATTCAGACTCTTCGCTGGAATCCAATTGAAATAAAAAAAAGATTTCTTTCTGCTGTTCATTCTGTTATTTCGAAACTGCAATCTTGCGACCTGCGCTGGAGTTTTAGATGGGGTCAGTTAGATATGGGGAGTCTAGTGAAATGCCAGGAGAACGTTAATAATGGGAGTTGTGAAGTAATGCTTGTTTGATGTTAGACTGAAGACAAGATAAACTAAAAGGTCAAATGTTCAACTGCGAGCAAGAACACAGAACGCTGCTGGCTCATTTCTGTTCTATTACATATTTCCAAGTTTCAATTTGGGGCTGAATTCCTGCCGCAATGGGGAATGTCTCAAAAGCTGTTTTCTGTCCTGCATAAATGCATCATCAAAATGTGAATTCCCTCAGAGAGATAGAAAGGGAGACAGCTCTTTGAAGGCGTGTCCGAGTTTCTGTGTGTGTGTGTGTATGTACGTGAGTGTTGAGAGTTCCATCATGGAATTATTGACACTCAAGTTGGACACACACAGGCACGGTCTCTCGATCACACAGATATGTTCACTCACAGTCAGAACCACACACACACACACATAGACACACATGATAGAAACATAGAAATATAAGTCAGAGAGAGGGAGTTTTTACTGGGAGTCACACTAAGAGCAGGAAAATCCCGAGATAGAACGTCATTTTGGGAGGTTTAGGGTCAGAGAATCTTATGTGTAAGTATCGGACCTCTGTTCAATATTTCCAATTGTATTGATGTTCCTTCTCCCTTGCCTTTCCCTATTTATAAAGTCAATGTCAGTGCTGTGCTAATAGGAAATTGTGGTTGTGAACAAATCTAAGATGTCTGACTTGACTCATTTGTCAGCAAGGGTGGGGAGGGGGAAATGTGTCAAAAGCCATTTCCATTCGCAGATTCTCGCTGAGGTAGCAAATAGAGACAGCTGTTTGGAGGTGATTAAATGCAAATTCGAGAATCTGTTTGCAGTGAATGCCTGAGATAAGGTCAGATTTCAGTAATGTCTGCCTTACCTTCCAAGCTCCATATATTGTATCTGAGAAACTCAAATAGACAAAACCTGAAATAGCTCAGCCACTGAATTCTAGATCTGCAGCCTTGGATTGGAATCTGTCACAGACTGAGAGCACTGCGTGGCTGGGCCCGATCCAAATCTCCCTCAGTGCCTTTGTAACTGTTGGTCAATGTGTGAGTGTCTGTCTGGTTCTCTCCATTCTTTCAGAAGAAATGGAAATCGCCACCTTCCGGTCTGTAACTCACTCTCTATCATGTTAAGTTCATGTTTCTACAACAATCTCCTGGCAACAACAGTCAATGTATCACTTGTCTTCCTATCTGCTGGCACTACCATCATGTTAACTTTCTGATATTCTGCACAAGATCAAACAAACCCCACGGACAACGGCATTCCAGAATTTCTCACCATTTGCATCAGAAACATTCTGCTTTTTCTTTTCTTCCTGCAAATCACATGCCAATACATTATGTTGCACCTGCCAATGTTTAAAATATAACTCAGACAACACAGACAGCAAAGTAGATGATATGATAGGATGTAGCAACTCTGTTACACTCAGTAACTTCATGTTGCAATGTAATAATATCCAGTAAGAAACCTGTCCTCCCTCAAGGACAAAATACCCCTGGGTCTAGAAGTTTGGACTAGGCAAGGAACGGGATTTTAATTCGTCACTAAATTAGTTTGGAAATCTGTGCTGCACATGGACATTTCTCCACATTATATTCCATTGGCCAATGATTTGCCCACTCAGTGAAGCTGGCTATATCGGATCACAGTCTCTTTGGTTGTCCCGACAGCTTTCTCTCCCTCTCAACATGGGTCTTGTCAGTGACCCTGGGAGACACTACATGGAAACATAGAATATGGGAGCAGGAGTAGGCCATTCGGCCTCTTGAGCATGCTGTGCCATTCAAGATGATCAATGTTTGGGAAAAGATTTGTAGCTCAGGTGCTCATTGTTGTGGTTCTGTTCGCCGAGCTGGGAATTTGTGTTGCAGACGTTTCGTCCCCTGTCAGGGTGACATCCTCAGTGCTTGGGAGCCTCCTGTGAAGTGCTTCTGTGATGTTTCCTCTGGCATTTATAGTGATTTGTACCTGCCGCTTCCGGTTGTCAGTTCCAGCTGTCCGTTGCAGTGGCTGGTATATTGGGTCCAGATCGATGTGCTTATTAATTGAATCTGTGGATGAGTGCCATGCCTCAGAAATTCCCTGGCTGTCCTCTGTTTGGCTTGTCCTATAATAGTAGTGTTGTCCCAGTCGAACTCATGTTGTTTGTCATCTGAGTGTGTGGCTACTAAGGATAGCTGGCCATGTTGTTTCGTGGCTAGTTGGTGTTCATGGATGCGGACAGTTAGCTGTCTTCCTGTTTGTCCTATGTAGTGTTTTGTGCAGTCCATGCATGGGATTTTGTACACTAAATTGGTTTTGCTCATGCTGGGTATCGGGTCCTTTGTCCTGGTGAGTTGTTGTCTGAGAGTGGATGTTGGTTTGTGTGCTGTTTTCTGAACCCTTTCAAATTACACATTTTCTGAACCCTTTCAAATTACACATTTTCTGAACCCTTTCAAATTATACAACATCTTTCTGATAAGAAGGAGACCAAAATTGCACGCAATATTCCAACAGTGGCCGAACCAATGTCCTGTAGAGCCGCAACATGACCTCCCAACTCCTGTACTCAATAATCTGACCAATAAAGGAAAGCATACCAAACGCCTGCTTCACTATCCTATCTACCTGCGACTCCACTTTCAAGGAGAAATGAACCTGCACTCCAAGGTCTCTTTGATTAGCAACATTCCCTAGGACCTTACCATTAAGTGTATAAGTCCTGCTAAGATTTCTTTTCCCAAGCAGCACCTCAAATTTATCTAAATTCCATCTGCCACACCTCAGCCCATTGACCCATCTGATCAAGGTACCTTTGTAATCTGAGGTAACCTTCTTCGCTGTTCATTCCACCTTCAATTTTGATGTCATCTGCTAACTTACTGACTATACCTTGTATGCTGGGAGGGAGAAAGAAATTGAGAGATTTTACATGAACGAGAGAGAAACAGTGAGAATGTGTATGATCCAGGCAGAGAGAGACAGAGAGTTTGTACATGAGAGAGATTCACCTTCCCCCTGACACTGAGGGGTTCTGGTATCACACACCAGAATGAAATCAGATGATGTGTTTGGGAGCAGGACATAATCCCTGGAAATTGGACGTCTGTTCATGCAGATGTTCAGAATCAGGAATCTAGCAGAGAAAGCCAACAGAACAGAGAGAACTAAACAAAGAACTTTGTGTTGAATTTGGGGAAGAGTTCAGTTACTGTTGAGAATGTTGAGCCAATGATATATTGGGAAAAGGTGAGGACTGCACTTGCTGGAAACCAGATTCTAGATTAGAGTGGTGCTGGAAAAGCACAGCAGGTCAGGCAGCATCCGAGGAGCAGGAAAATCGACGTTTCGGGCAAAAGTCCTTCAAGGTGGAGAGATAAGTGGAGAGATAAGTAATATATTGAACTTGTTGTACTGCGGTCAAGAGCTCAGGAGTGAGTGAGTGTGTGTGTCTGTGTGTGATGGAGCAGTTCAAACTGAATTTAACTCTGTGTCTGTGCTTGGTTATGCCTGCACTTCAGATATTTGACTGTAACATCATGGAGAGCTCTCCCCGTGCTGTACCTGTCCCAGGAGTCGTTAATGCAGACGGCGTAGAGAGAGCTTTACTCTGTATCTCCCTCCATTAAACAGGAGATATCATCGCAATGTGCAGATGACACAAATTGTAACTGGAGTAAACAGGGAAGAGCAGGAGTCTTTAGGAGGATACAAGCAGACATTGTTTACTGTCATTGGGAAGATGTCTGAAGGTGAAAGTGATCCACAGTATTGCTGATGTCATCTCAGGAAAAGATTCACAGAGAGACTTCCTTCCTGCTGATGGCCAATTAATATGAAGCACAGAATTCCTGTGAAATAGGCATGTGAGGGCTGAGGGATTTCTGTTTGTCATAACGAGCAAAACGGTCACCTAACGTCCTTGTGGGAAGAGGCCAGGCCTGAATTTAGCCCAAATCACTGCAAACCCACCAGACAACTGAGAGATGGACATTTATAAAACACAGCCTGTGGTTTCAGTATAATCTCAAACTGGGCTACAGGGAATGCAGCAGTTTTCTAATGTCCTCCGTGTGGTTGAGGGAATGGGGAAGCTAATTTCAGAGACAGAGCGAGAGAGTTACAGACACAGACATAGAGCCAGGAACACACAGAGACAGGATTGGAGGATCCTGGAGATGTTTCAGAGCTAACTCTGAGACAGACACATTTTATACAGCAGCAGATGGGAGTGAATCATTCTCTGTGACCTACAGTGCACAGTCTCAATGAATGACTGCGATGTTGGGATTGGAACAGAACCAAGAAAATCAAATAAAGAACTTGGTATCGAATGTGTTGAGTTCATCCATTTTTTGTTGTCTGTGTGTCTCTGTGTGCGTATATCTGTGCATGTATGTGCACGCGTTTGTGTGTGAGAGTGTGTGTGTATGTTTGTGTGTAAAATGGAGACAGTAAGGCGTGAGTTTAAATCAGCATCTCTCAACAAATTATATCTGCTGTTCAATATTTTGAGAGTCATATCATCGAGGGAACTGTCCCTAACTCTGTGCTGTCCCTTTCCTGGAAGTGTTTGATGGGGATTCAGTAAAGGGAGCTTTACCGTGTATCTCACTCCATACAGTCCCTGTCCTGAGAGTGTTGATGGAGACAGTGTTGGATTTAACCTGAACAACTGATCCAGCATCCACAGCTGTTTGTGGAAGAGAGTTCCAAATCTCTCCCTCGCTTTGCGTATCAAAGTGCTTCCTAACATTTCTCCTGAATGTTCTCGACCCTCATTCTCAGACTCTCCTCCCTCTCGTTCTGCAATCTCCCATCAGTGGGAATCGTTGACCTTGATCTATTTTGTCTTGTTGCTTTCATAAGATATCGATCAGGTCAACCCTTTACATTCTCAATACATTCTCAATAATATCTCCTCAGAATGAGGTCCAGTATCATTCCTGTAACCCTCCTTTGTGTCACCTCTCTGTTCTCCAGCCTGACAGCCACACACTTGTTTACCGTGAACTCCATCTGACACAGTTTTGCCCATTCACCCAGTCTATCAATCTCCTCTAGTAACTGATGGTACCATCTGCATTGTCTACAATGCTGCTTAACTTTGTCATAGAATCATCGGGTCAGAATCCACCAGCATGGAAACAAGTCCTTCAGCCTATACTGCTCCACGCTGACGACAATATCCATTCACACTAACCCCATTTTCCTGCACTTGGCCTATAACCTTCTAATTCATTCCTATCAATGTATTTGGCCAAATGCCATTGAAATGTTGTTAATGTACCCGCCTCAACCACTTCCACTGGCAGCTCATTCCATCTGCGTACCACCCTCTGTGTAAAAAAGTTACTCCTCGGGTTCCCTTTCAGTCTTTCCACTCTAACCTTACACTGATGTCTTCCAGTCATTGGTTCCCCAACAAGACTGAGTGTATTCACCCTATTCATGCCAGTCATGATCTTATACATTCCATAAGATGCCCCTTCAGTCTCCTACGCTCTAAAGAAAAAAGTCCTTGCTTGTCCAACCGCTTGCTATTACAACTCAGTCCCTTCAGTCTTGGCAACATCTTTGTAAATTTCTTCCACACTCTTTCCAGTTTAATAACATCCTTTCTGTATCAAGGTGACCAAAAGTGAACACAATCCTCCAACGTCCTGTAATACTACAACATAACTTTCCAACCTCTATACTCAATGCCCTAAATGATGAAGGCCAGTGAGCCAAAAGCCTTCTTCACTGGCCTGTCTACCTGTGACTCCACTTTCAGTGAACTGTGCATCTGAATCGTAAAATCCCTCTGTTCCACTAAACTCCATCAGGCCCTACCATTCACCATGAAACTCCTCCCTTGATTGGACTTTCCAAAATGCAAGACCTCACACTTATCTAAATTAAACTGCATTTGCCATTTCTCAGTCCACTTCCCCAGCTGATCAAGATCCTGCTGATATTTCTGAGAACCTCCCTCATTGTCCATGATACCACCTATTTTAGCGTCATCTGCAAACTTACTACTCATACAATGGGCCTAGAACCAACCCCTGAGGCACTCCATTAGTCACAGTCCTTCAGTCCAATAAGCAGCCTTCCACTATTACCCTCTGCTTCAGTGTAGAGGGAGATTTACTCTGTATCTAACCCCATGCTGTCCCTGCTTTGGGAGTGTATGATGGGGGGGATAGTGTCGAGGGAGCGTTACTCTGTATCGAAACTCGTGCTGTCCCTGTACTGGGAGTGTTTGATGGGGACAGTATAGAGAGATCTTTACTCTGTAAGTAACCCCGCGCTGACCCTGTCTTGGGAGTGTTTGCTGGGTTTACTATCAAGGCATCTTTACTCTGTAACTAGTCCCGTGCTGTCCATGTCCTGGGAGTGGCCAAAGTGTCAGTGTAGAGGGAACTTTCCCTGGATCTAACTCCATGCTGTCTCTGTCCTGCGAGCAGATGATAGTCAATGTAATGGAAGCGTTTTCTGTATCTAAACCCATTCTCACCAAACTCTGGGAGATTCAGGTGGGAAAGTGTAGGGGGACACATACTCTCTAGTTAACCCAGTGAAGGAGCTGACCTGAGTGTGTGTGATGGGGACAGGATGGAGGAAGTGAGTAATGCAATCAGTACATAATCGCATGCTGAACATGGCAGGAAATTTGAAACGCTGCAGTGCAGAGGGAGCTTTCCTCTGTATCTAACATCAGTCTCTCTACCAGCCCTGGAGTTTTAGATGGGACCAGTTAGATATGGGGAGTCTGGTGAAATGGCAGGTGAACTGAAATAATGTGAGATGTGAAGTAATGCTTGTTGGATGTCAGACTGAAGACAAGATAAACTAAAAGGTCAAATGTTAAATTGGGAGCAGGAATACAGAAAGCTGCTGGTTCATTTTTGTTCTGTTGCATATCTCCAAGTTTCAGATTGGGGCTGAATTACTGTCACAATGGGGAATGTCTCAAAATCTATTTTCTGTCCTGCATCATCAAAATGTAAATTCCTTTACAGAGATAGGAAATGGAGATTGTAATTTGATGGTGTCTGTGTCTGTGTGTGTACATACGAGAGTATTAAGACCTTGATCATGGAATCATTGACTCTCAAGCAGGACACACAAAGGCACGATCTCTCACTCACATAGATATGCTCACTTACAGTCAAAACCACAACACACACACACACACAAAACAGACACACATGATGGAAATAGAGAAATATAAGTCAGAGAGAGAGAGTTTTTACTGGGAGTCACACTGAGAGCAGGAAAATTCCATTTTTGGGGATTTCTGGTCAGAGAATCTTAGATGTTAGTGTTGCACCAATGTTCAATATTCTCAAACTATATTGATGATGCCAGTCTCTCTTGTTTTTACCTATTTATAAAGTCAATGTCAGTGCTGTGCTAATATAAAATGGTGGCTGTGAACAAATCTGTCTGACTTGATTCATTTGTCAGCAAGGGAGAGGGGGGAATGTGTCAAAAGCCATTTCCATTCATAGATCCTTGTAGAGGCAGGAAATACAACCACCTGATGAAGGAGCAATACTCCAAAAACTACCTTTTCCAATTAAACCTGTTGGACTATAACCTGGTGTTGTGTGATTTTTCTAACTTTGTACACCCCAGTCCAACACTGGCATGTTCAAATCGGAAATAGAGACAGCTCTCTGAAGGTGATTAAAATGCAAATTCCAGAACCTGTTATAATGAATGCCTCAGACAATGTCAGATTACAGCAAGGTCTGCCTTACTTTCCAAGCTCCAACTATCTGAGAGACACAAATATACAAAACCTGAAATAGCTCAGCCATTGAATTGTAGATCTGTAGCCTTGGATCAGAATCTGAGAATCCTGTATGGTTAGGCCCGATCTAAATCTCCCTCAGTCCCTTCCTGACTGTTGGTCACTGTGTGAGTGTCTGTTTTTCTCTCCCTGCTTTCAGAACACATGGAAACTTCCACCTTCCAGTCTGTAACTCACTCCCTATCATGATAAGCTCACATTTCTATAACAATCTCCTGGCAACAACATTTAATGTATCACTTATCCACCTATCTGCTGGCACTACTATCTGATATTTCTGTACAAGATCAAACAAACCTCATGGACAATGGTGTTTCAGAATTTCTCACCATTTTAAACAGAAACTTTCTGCTTTTTCTAATCTTCATGCAAATCACATGCCAATACATCATATTCCACCTGCCAATGTTTTAAATATCATTCACACAACAGTGATTGCAAAGTCGATGATATGATGTGATGCAGCAAACTCTGCTCCACTCAGTATCTTCATGTTGCAAAGTAATAATATCCAGTCAGAAACCTGTCTTCCCCTCAGGGACAAAACCTCCCTGGGTCTGGAAGTGTGGACTATGCAGGGAAAGGGAATTTTAATCTGTCACTGATTTAGTTTGGAAATCTGTGCTGCGCATGGACATTTCTTCATATTATATACCATCTGCCAATGACTTGCCCACTCAGTGAAGCTGGCCATATCGGATCACAGTCTCTTTGGTTGTCCCCACAGCTTTCTCTCCCACCCAACATGGGTCTTGTCAGTGACTCTGGAGATGTTACATAGAGACATAGAAGATAGGAGCAGGAGTAGGCCATTCAGCCCCTCGAGCATGCTCTTTCATTCAAGATGATAAAGACTGATCTTAGAGCTCAATTTCCTAATCCTATCCTCCCCCTCAGGTCACCTTTGTTCATTTAGACACATGAACCAAACCGAGATCCTGTATCAGAGAGAGAGAGAGAGAGATTGTGTATGAGAGAGAGAGAGAGTTGTTGAGATGTCAGAGAGACAAATAGTTGAGATGGTGCATGATAGAAAGAGAGTGATACTCAAATGGTGTATGGGAGAGTGTTGGCGGGACAATATATGAGATTGAGATTGTGTTCGAGAGAGGAAGAGACACTAACATTATGTATGAGATAGATGTTGACAGACGGGGAGATAGTGACATTGTACATGGGAGGGAGAAGGAAATTGAGAGATTTTACATTAGAGATAGAGAAAACAGTGAGATTGTGCATGAGCCAGAATGAGAGAGAGAGTTTGTACATGAGAGAGAGATTCATCTTCACCCGCCCCCACCCCCACCCCCACCCCGACAATGAGGGATTGCAGTATCACACCAGAATGAAATTGGACAGTATGTTTGCAAACAGTACATGGTCCCTGGAAATCAGATGTCTGTTCATGTGGATGTTCACAACCCGAATCTAGCAGAGAATGACAACAGAACAGAGAGAATCAAACAAGGAACTTGGTGTTGAATTTGTGGAAGAGTTGTTACTGTTGAGAATGTTGAGCCAGTGATATATTGACCCTGTTGTACCACGGTCAAGGGTTCAGGAGTGAGTGTGTGTGTGTGTGTGTGAAAGAGAGAGAGAGGGGTATGAAGACAGTTCAACTCAGTTTACCGCTGCAACTCTGCTTGGGGAATGCCTGTCCTTCAGATATTTGACTGCGGCATCATGGAAAGCTCTCTCCGTGCTGTACCTGTCCCAGGAGTCATTAATGCGGACAGTGTAGCGAGCTTTACTCTGTATCTCCTCCATTAAACAGGATAAATCATCGGAAGGTGCAGATGATGCACAAATTGCCAGTGAATTAAACAGGGAAGAGCAGTAGACTTTAGGAGGAAACAAGCAGACATTGTTTACAGTCATTGGGAAGATATTTGATGATGAGAGTGGTCCACAGGATTGCTGATGTTATCTCAGAAAAAGACTCACAGAGAAACTTCCTTGCGGCTGTTGGCCAATTAACATGAAGCACTGAATTCCAGTGAAGCAGGCATATGAGGGCTGAGCGAAGCGATGGTGTTTGGATGTTAGACTGAGGAGGGACAATACAGACTAAATGGTACAATGTTAATCTGGGAGGCAAAAACAGAGAAGACTTTAGTTGTGAATCTGGAATTCTATCAGCACAGAAGAGGGGAAAATATCACAAAAGCACTTTTTAAATTTGGTGACACAATCACATTGGCTTTCTGCGATTTGTGAGCAAGGATCTGGAATAGATTGTTGAATATCTAATAAGTCCTGGAGTAAAGTCATATTTGATCCAATATTGCAGAGCCCTGGTGGCACACACGGACACACACTCTCGCTGATCCCTCAGAATCTCCCGATCGAGGGTGGATTTGGTTGCCTCCCCCCCCGCCCCACATATCAATCATAAACAGGATTGGATTTTCAGCAACCACTAAGGTAATGTGAGGTTTCTGCTGGGGTGGTGGGAGAGTACTGACGACTGGGAGGTTCCGGCTCAGAAGTCAGGCTCAGAGGTTATTGGAGGTGAAAGGAGTCCGGTGAAAGAGACATTCGGTCCTCCAGTGCCCAGGCTTCCCACAGCTAAAACACAAACCTGTCTGCGTAACTGGGTATCGACACCATCTCCCCTTCTTCCAAGGTACATTAGGGAACACCCCTGGTTCCCCTCTCCAGGGTCCCCTTGACGAAGGGGCACTTGGTAGGGGCCTACATCTGGGAAAAGAGAATGTGCCCATGGGATATCCCACTCCCAATGAAACTCATCGATACTGACTGAAGGCGCGTTGTGATCATGGAGCAGCTGAACAAACTCAGTTTTTGTGTGACATTTAGAGCACGACTTGGGGTGGTTCTGGCCGTCCCTGTAATAAATAAGGACCCTCCTCATCTGGGATCTGCTGTTCTCAGACCAAACCATATCGTTTCTGCGTACCATGTCCGCGACACTCCAGGAGACACATTGTAAAATCATAGAGTTAAACGATGGTGTGTCCTTTCTGCCATGAAAAGCTTGATCCCCAGCATAAGTCCCATAGCAGGCAACAAATATTCCCCAAAAGTCCCCTCCGGCTCTTCAGACTCACGTTTACAGACTCTAGGACATTAGTAGTGGGCGGCACGGTGGCACAGTGGTTAGCACTGCTGTATCACAGCGCCAGAGATCCGGGTTCAATTCCAGACTCAGGCGACTGACTGTGTGGAGTTTGCACGTTCTCCCCGTGTCTGTGTGGGTTTCTTCCGGGTGCTCCGGTTTCCTCCCACAGTCCAAAGATGTGCAGGTCAGGTGAATTGGCCATACTAAATTGCCCGTAGTGTTAGGTAAGGGGTCAATGTAAGGGTATGGGTGGGTTGCGCTTCGGCGGGGCAGTGGACTTGTTGGGCCGAAGGGCCTGTTTCCACACTGTAAGTAATCTAATCTAATGTTGATAGGCTGTTGCAGGGTGCGCTCTAACGACTGGACAATTTGGTTCGCATGAGTGTCCTCTTGGGGGTTCCAAGGGACATAGACCCCGATTGTTGGCGGCTCATCCTCCTCATCAGCTTTGGGGTTTGGTAGCTGCCTTGTGGGGAGCATAGTTTTGCGGGTGTCATGGAGATGGTGAACTCCAGTGCAAAGGTCATAAGGTGCCACTGGTTTCCTAGAGCACATCTTAACCCGATCTGCTATACAGGTTTTCCCGGGGCTTGGGTATGGTGGTGGGGATGGAGTCATAGGTGACTCAACGGGAGGCACTGGTGCATTCAGGTAACATCCCATTCCTCCTCTGCCTCAGTATCATTCCCTTCCTCCTCGAACAGGGTCGGTATGCCGGACGTGAGCTCAGAAGTGCTTAGGTTCTCTCGACAGCCACGTCGCTTTAACCCCTCTTGTATATCTTCCTCAGCTTTAGCCTCTTTATGCTGTTTCTCCTATTCCCTTTTGTGACTACCATCCAGCTATTCTCACTCAACCTTCAACGCCTCCCAACTCCCAGCCGCTGTTAATACCTCTGCTCACAAGCATTATTTCCCCAGCTGGCTAGTAAGGTGTCCTGCCATTTACTGCTGGCTCTCACCTTCCATTCCTTAATAATGGATTTCCGATTTTCCTCACGATTTCTTTTTTTCCAAATCAGGTTCACCGCCTGCTCACAGGAGTCCATATCCCAAGTCCTGCCCAGGGCGAAATCTTGTCCCCTAATCATTCATGGAGCATAAGTTTTGTGAATTATTTTCCTGATCAGGTAAATTCTTGCACATGTTCTGAAATGGGGTCCCCTTCCCAGCCACAAGAAGCGATTGTCGCACTATACCGCCGTGCTCTAGTATAAACAAATTTCCCCTGGTCTGATGAGTACTGAGGGGTGAGAAATTTACAGAGCCTACTCTCGTTCCTATTATATATTAATTTCCACCATCCATATCTGAAAGAGGCAACTCCCTAAACCAAACCTGTCAAGGTGGCAGGGTGGTTCAGTGGTTAGCACTGCTGCTTCACAGCACCAGGGACCTGGGTTCGATTCCAGCCTTGGATGAACTGCCTGTGTGGAGTTTGCAATTCTCCCTGTGTCTGCATGGGTTTCCTCCCACCGTCCAAAGATGTGCAGGTTAGGTGAATTGGCCATGCTAAATTGTCCATAGCGTTAGGTGAAGGTGTAAATGTAGGATAGTAAAAGGGTGAGGGCTAAATACAGGGGAAATGGAGAGGATTAAATACTGGGGAAGGGAGAAGGTGAAATAGACAGTAATAGGTTTAATGCAGATTATAGGATTAATTCGAGAGTAATATTAAAAGAGTTGAACACAGAGTTCTCTGGCGTTTCCCTACCACATTTCTAAAATAGTGGCACCACCTGAGCCAACCTCCAGTCTTCCAGCATCTCACCCATGGCCAGCGATGATGCAAATATATCAACATTCGGACCAGAAATCACTTCCCCGAGGTCCCAAACATTTCTAGGTTACATCAGATCGTATCCACCTTTATACGTTTAAAGACATATAGCACTGCCTCCTCCGCAATAGGGACATTTTTCAAGATGTCACCATCTATTTCCCCACATTCTGTATCTTCCATGTCTTTCTCCACAGTAAATAATGATGCAAAAATACCCAATTTGTATCTGCTTTAGTTCCACACGCATCTCCTGCCTTCCTGATCTTTGAGGGGTTCTATTTTCTCTTGAGTTACCCTTTTGTCCTTGATGTATATATGAAACCCCTCTGGTTTCTCCTGAACCCTATTTGCCAAAGCTATCTCATGTCCCTTTTTGACCTCCTGATTTCCCTCTTAAGTATACTACTACATCCTTTATACTCTTCTCGTATTCACTCGATCTTTGCTGTCTATATCGGACATATGCATCCTTCCCTTTCTTACCAAAACCTCAATTTCTCTCATCATCCAGCATTCTCGAAAGCTACCCACCTTGCTTTTCACCCAAACTGGAACATACATTCTCTGGACTCTCGTTGCCTCATTTTTCATGACTTCCCATTCTCCACCTGTCCCTTCACCAGAGAACATCTGCCCCAGTCAACCTTTGAAAGTTTAGATTACGTATAGTGTGGAAAATGGCCCTTCGGCCCAACAAGTCCACACCGACCCGCCGAAAGCGCAACCCACCCATTCCCCTACATTTACCGCTTACCTAACACTACGGGCAATTTAGTATGGCCAATTCACCTGACCTGCACATCTTTGGACTGTGGGAGGAAACCGGAGCACCCGGAGGAAACCCACGCAGACACGGGAGAATGTGCAAACTCCACACAGTCAGTCGCCTGAGTCGGGAATTGAACCCGGGTCTCTGGCGGTGTGAGGCAGCAGTGCTAACCACTGTGCCACCGTGCCTGGTACAATCAACATTGGCTTTTCTATCATTTAAAACTTCATACTTTAGTTCTGGTCTATGCTTTACCATCAGAATATTTAAACGAATAGAATTATTCTCGTTGAACCCAAAGTGCTCCACCACTCACACCTCAATCACTTGTCCTGACTTATTTCCTTAGAGTTGATCAAGTGTTGAGCCTTCTCTAGTAGGTACATTCACATACTGAATCAGAATTTCTTCTTCCACACACTTAACAAATTCCACTCCATCTAAACCGTTACCACTACAGAAGTCTGAGTCTGTGTCTGGAAAGTTAAAATTACCTCCCATTCCCACCCTATTATTGTTACATATAACTGAGATCTCCCTAAAAAAATGTTTATCTCAAATTCCTGCTGACCACTGTGTTCCTGGGCAGGGGGGCCTGCCATACAATCCCAATAATGTGATCGTTGCTTCCTTATTTCTCAGTTCAAACCAAATAACTTACCAGGACGTATTCCGAGGAATACAGTCGAGAGTGTGATGCTGGAAAAGCACAGCAGATCAGGCAGCATCCGAGGAGCAGGAAAAGCGACTTTTCAGGCAAAGGCCCTTCATCAGGAATGAGGATGGGAGCCTTGGGGTGGAGACATAAATGGGAAGGGGGTGGGACGGGGGGAAGGTAGCTGAGGGTGTGATAGGTGGATGGAGGTTGGGGTAAAGGTGATAGGTCAGAAGGAAGGATGGGATGAATAGGTGGGAAGAAAGATAGACAAGTAGGACAGGAGGGCGGTGCTGAGCTTGAAGGCGGGAACTGGGATTCGGTTGTGGGGAACTGGGAAGAGGAAACTGGTGAACTCCACATTGATGCTGAGGATTGGTTGTTGCTGAGGCATTCTTCCTCCAGGCGTCAGGTAAAAAGGGAGTGACAATGGTGTATGCCCAGGACCTGCATGTCCTCGGCAGAGTGGGAGGGGGAATTGAAGTATTCGGCCAAAGGGTGGTGGTGTTGGTTGGTGCGAGTGTTCCAGAAATGTTCTCTGAAGTGCTCTGTGAAGAGGCGCCCTGTCTCTCCAATGTAGAGGAGATTATATCAGGATCAATGGATACAGTAAATGACATATGTGGAAGTGCAGGTGAAACTTTGATGGATGTGGAAGGTTCCTTTGGGGTCTTGGATGGAGGTGAGGGAGAGGGTGTGCGCAGGATTTGCTGTTGAGGGTAGCGCATAAAAGGATCACCTCTCACAGCCACAATATTTTCCTACCCTCCAGAAGGAATTAGCTAGAATCGACTGGTCAGTGTAATACAAAAACCATGAGTTGTTGCAATTGATAATTTATTATTATTTGAAGGATAATGCTAACAAAGCTGAGAAAGGTTTATTTCATTATGAAAGACACAAACCAGGATCTAAGCCCGCCTCTGTGATGATAAACTGAGGATTTGATAACTCACTGAATCTCTCATAATTGTTTTGGAAAGTAAACAATTCTTTGTCATGTGTAGCAAATGTTCTAATTTTGCTCGTACATTCAGTCAGCAAATAATACAAAACACAAGTAGGGAAATGTGACTTCTTAATTGCATTCTCTGCATTATCTGTCTCAAATAATTTTGGAATGTGTGTGTTGATATTTTGTGAATAAAGTCCTCAATGCAAAAGGAAACAGGCAGTTCAATAATGCAAGTACTGAATGTGACAGCTTTAGTCCATTGTATAATAAAATACAATGTGATAAAAGTCCGGTCTCTCTGTTCAGTTTAAATCAGGGCAATTAACATTTGAAGTGAAAATCCGAATACTCAGCAGTTCACAGACAGTACAAGATTTCACAATTCTTGTCTGAAAAATCCTTTATGTTTGTTATGCAAAGAATTCAAAAAAGTAAGCAATATTAAACTAATGAATTAATAAATCCTTATGTTCGAACCTTGGTCAATATTATTCCTCTCCATGTAAAATTGCTTCATGCATTGTAAAAATTATGAAGCTACAACATATCTTCAAAAATCAACTGGAAGATAGCCACAGCCTCTGGAACTCACTTTAACAATCCACAGTGTTCCAGTGGTAGAAAATGGACAACACAGAAACAGGCTAGTTAACCAACCAAGCAAATACACGTTGACACTCCTCAGTCTTTCTGCAATCCCACAGAACTGTACGAAACTTCTGGCACTTAAAGAGGTAATTCATGCCTGCATCAAGTGAATAAACAAGCTACCTGTTCTGATCCGACTTTACAGCACCTGGTCCGCAGCTTTGAGGGTTTCTACACCTCACGTGCAGATCCGAGTTCCCTTTAAATGAGTTAAGTTTGGTCACCTCAAGCTAGCACCCAAACTGAGCAGTGAATTCCAGTCGTACCATCATCTTCTGAATGGAGGGGTAGGCCTCATGTTCTCGATCATCCTCCCGTCAATTGTTCTCACTCTGTGTCGGGGAGACAAGTCACCATCGAAGACCCTTTTTATTCTGTCTATCCCATTTACATCAAATATCATTTGCCTCGATTTCGGGAAAATAAAACTGCCATTCTCGTAAATCTCTTCTAAACACTCATCAGTGCAATTCTGTCCTCACAGCTGTAAGCCACCCAGTGTTTTATATAATTTCCCCTTTTCAGGTCTGGCAGGTGGTGAGGGAATTTGTTTTTTGTTGTCTGAGTGAGTGAGAGGGTAGTAATTTGGGAGGGCTAATATGGAATTACTTCTCAGTGTGGATGTCTGATCAGGATCTGGGGCATATAATGGATCTTGACAGATATAGTTTGGGTACAATCTATTTGAAGAGTGGGGTTAGTTCATCAGTTCCTCAGGAGTTAGTCTGTGTTTAATAGCATCACATCTGTTCTGACACCAGCTGACTAATTACAGAAGAAACGAGAAACCAGACAGAAAACCAGCTTGATGGATAACTACCTGATTTGTCTTGATTTAACACAGTGATCGCTTGCTGAATCGCTAACACGCAATGCTGCAAGTATTGGGGTTTCCACAACAAAACAATTTTATTGCAAAGGAAGTGACGATAAACTAGAACAAATCAAACTACGTACTTGTAATGATACGCAGTGCATGCACAATGCTCATTAACCTCTAAACAATCCATAAATGAAACAAAAGGACACGACCTTCATGTATTAAACAAAACATGACTCGCAGTGCCGTTCCAAAAGAAAACAACTCTCATATAGTATTCACACCAGAATCCCGGTATCTCTCACTTTGTGAAATGACTTGCGACTGCTTTTTCGAAACTGAAACTGCAGTAAATTCCTTCATGGAGCTACCGCACACTGGACTGCCAATATACTGTGCTTTAAACAATCTCTTCAGAGCTGTTTCTTATCCAAGACTTCTGTCTAGGACCAACAAAACATTTTCTATCCAACGCAATGTAATTTACTGAAACTCTCATTTACTTTGCATGACTATGGATCTATTCATCCACTCAGTTTCAGGGTCTTAGAGGAACTGAAACAAATGACAAAAATGATTGAAGGGAAAGTAAAGCTTTCTCAGTTAAGGGTTTCATCCATAATCGCAAATTCCAGAACTCCCCAACAAACTTTTCAGTTTCCATTAATTCCGTGCTGGGTTGCAAGCATCAAAAATAAACAATGATTCACTCATGCACAAAGCCAGTCAGCCTGTAGCCAAACCTCAAACGCAATTTTTTTAAAAAAATTCTGTGATTAGAAAAGTAACTCCAAGTTAACCATTAACTTCAGATGCATAGAGAAGAGGCCCACTGCTTACTCACTCAAACAAAAACCTCAAGCTAAACGATTTTGCTCTCTCGACATAAAAATACCACCGCTTTTATTTTCCAAAGTGAGTCCCTTTCTTAATTCCACCGAAACTCTCCGTAGGCTCTGATTGAAATGAAGATCTCTGGAAGGTTCCCAGAAGAAATGAACAATTTCCCAAGCAATTACTACGAAATCTGTAATGAAGGGGTTTCCACGGTATGTATTTAATCTAAACCTAAATTACTGATCCTCTGCCACTCCGTGCCATTTGGGCACGACATGCCCATGTTTCAATGCCAGTGGCAGAGTGAACCCACAGAGAATCCTCACACAGATTCACACAACTTCAATGGTGCCAGGCACTTACCAGGAATTGTTACAATTGGAAGTGTTACATAAAATATTTTCCGCACATGTTGAACTGAGAACGTCATTGTTTGCCTGAATCTCTTTGTGTCGGCATTCTCTCTGTCCTCAATGCCGAGGTGACATAATCTCAAAGCCTTTCATTTATATCTGCTGGCATCGCCTGGGGGACTGTTACATTACAATGTGGTTCAATTCATTTAGTTAATAATTTCAGCAAACAGTTGACAGCAGTGTGTTAACTCCCAGTGGTCAAAAAGTATTTTTAGAACTGAGATTTATTAGATGATACAGATCTCAATCAGTCAAAGACAAACATTGTAAAATGTATGTTGAATAAAATCATAGAAACCTTACAATGTGGAAACAGATCATTGGGCCCATCGAGTCTACACTGACCCTGCAAAGGGTGTCCAACCCAAACCCTCCAGCTGGACCGATGAGGTGGCAGGTCTGACCACTGAACCACTGTGCCAACCAAATAATAGCATTGACACCCCAACACCATCTATCCAACTTTGATATCTCATTTTATTTCAGTGTCATCCTTCCCTTGCCTTGGTCCATTTGGAAAATAAGTTCCAGTTTTTGAGTGTCTCTCGGAGAAATGTTCTCGTCAACACTGGGATGTGGCTTCCCTGGTTATCAACAGCTGTTCTGTGAAGGGATGATGGTTGCTTAATGGAGCCGACACATTGTTGGTTTTAATAAATCTCACATCGCAATAGAATTCCTCACCTTGCATGCATACAGCTTCTGAATCAAATATAACTTCTCCAATTAAGGTAAGAATTGAAAGAAGTAAAATAAGTCACTGAAAAATACCTTCAACAGTTACATAAGCTCCAATCAATACACATCTGTTGAAAACTTTACGCATCTCAGACCCTTCTAAATTTGAGGAATTCACTCCTGGGTTTGAAACATTTCACTCCCTCATTTTTGAACCCTACTGTCCAGACATCGTACTGATCAATCGATGCTGCACTCTAATCGACATGGACTCTCAATGCCCCAGTAGTTTTTTTTTCCCCTATTTGTTTTCAAGTTGAACGCGTGTACTGTACCTTTAAGCGAGAATAAAGGCTGTTTTGGAAGTCGGAGTTTGCAGACAACTGTCATGTGACTGACCAGCAGTCTCAGAGTGTACTGGAAAATTGAAAATATGTAACATTTGGCTGCTTTGTTCACAACCGTTTTAATTTCACCAACCAGTTTAAACTGTACCCCACAATACTAAAATGCAACCATATTTGAATGTTCATGTTTTGACAACATTGAAGCAATAAGTTGGTCTGATCTTTGAGGATCACAAAAAAAACAGACATTGTGAAAGCCAGAGAGATAGCGACAAACTGCCATCTAGAGAGAAACTGCGATCCAAAATACTCTCGATCAACAGTACCTTTTTCGTATGAAACATCTTTGTAGCAAAAGCCTGAAGGGTACACAGGTAGATCTGCTGAAAGAATGCAGACACTGACGATGACAGCCACTGCCTGGTTTTGAAAGGTAAGTTGACGTAATTTTAAGAGGAGATTTTTTTGTGCATCAGTATATTGTCATAGAGTGAGAGGTAGATAACAAGCCTTTAAGAGAAAGGAGGTTCAGAGTTGTAAAGCGTTGTTGTTTAATGTTCACTTTTAGCGCTAAAGGATAAATAGATACTTTTTATCTTTAAGTCGTGGAAGTGAGTTCGTTGTCACTCATACTTTAGCAGATGACGAGGCGGGGTGAACTTTTCTGGTTGTTTGATTTAATTTGCAGGCGGGTCCACCACTGTGTTGTAACAGTTTGCGTGCTTGTACAGGATTTGGTCGCTTTAGGCAGATCCAGTCTGAGCTTTGGACAGATCTGAACAGATTTGGGGTAGAAAAGATCCCAATAGATTTAAACAGTTGTCGATAACGGTCCTAGATTGTGTAATTTGTGTGACTTGTGTTTGGTTAAATTAAAAGTGGGAAAAAATGGCTCTGAGGATTGCTAAAGAGTATCTGGGGTTTGAAGAAGATTCCTAGATTTGCCAAGAATGTTTAGAGGGACATAAAAATACCATACTTTTAGAATTAGCAACGAAGATAGAGTTGGGTTTGACCAAGGACAGAAGTAATGCTGAAATTTTAAGGGAGTTATTCAAATACTTAAAGTTGTCAGAGAAACAGACAAGCGCAGTAGACTTCGAAAAAAATCAGATTACAATTGTGGAAGTTTAAGTTTGAACTTAAGCAAAGAGAGAAAGTGGAAAAAGAAAGGGAGAGAGAAAGAAAAAGAGGTAGAGAAGAAAGAGGGAGAGAGGAAAATGAAAGAGAGAGAAGGTTCTTAGCTGAGCAAAGAGAGAGCAGAAAGGCAGAGAGAAAAAAGAGAGAAAAGCAAGACAAAAGGAGACAGAATTTGAACGTCGAAATTATGACTTAGTCAGGGAAGTAAAGTTAACAGGATGGAGATGAAGAGAGAAGGCAGTGATATTTAAATTATTAGAACAGCTACATTTTGATGAGAAAGATGTTGGAACCTTCTTTATTTCGTTTGAAAAATTGGCCAGGCAGACGGAGTGGTCAGAGCATTT